>NC_137793.1:69631447-69641668 GCF_963383645.1 Muscardinus avellanarius | reverse complement strand
GCTTGTAAGAGATTACAAGAACGTGCCACCAGGCCCAGCTCACACCTCACCTTTTAAAGAGATGATGAAGCTCATGGTGGTGCACACTTGTAATCCCAGCACTCAGGAGGCTGAGACAGGAGGATCACTGTTTGCGACCAGC
Source organism: Muscardinus avellanarius (assembly GCF_963383645.1). Classification (NCBI taxonomy): domain Eukaryota; kingdom Metazoa; phylum Chordata; class Mammalia; order Rodentia; family Gliridae; genus Muscardinus; species Muscardinus avellanarius. The sequence continues at coordinate 69,641,526 of NC_137793.1, read as the reverse complement.
CTCAGCTACTTAGTGAGGCCCTCTGCAGCCTAGTGAGAACTTGTTTCAAAATAATGAATGAAAAATTGGGCCGGGGGTGTATCTCAGAGGTAGAATGCCCCAGGGTTCAATCCCTAGCGCACACACACACACACACACACACACACACACACACACACACAAAGAGATGTAGTACACTCGTGCCATTCTACAAATTGTTTAGTCACACTGCCCAGCTTCATATCTATTAGCTACATGTGGCCATTGAGCACTCAAAATGTATAAAATACACAACTCACTTCAAAGACGTAATAAATAAAAAATATGATATCTCAGTAACCATTTTCTAATGATTAAATTTTGAAAATGATAATAATTCGAATATAACCAGGCAGGGTGGGATATGCTTGTAATTCCAACATTTGGGAGGCTGAGACAGGAGGACCTGGGTTCACGGCCAGCCTCAGCTACATAGTGAGGCCCTTTCAACTCAGTGAGACTCTGTTTCAAAATAAAGAATAAAACCAGGCGTGGTGGCGCACGCTTGTAATCCCCGCGCTTGGGAGGCAGAGACAGGAGGATTGCGCAGGTTCGAAGCCAGCCGCGCCTGCTGGCTTATGAGACCCTGTTTCCAAATAAAAATATAAAATAGGTCTGGGAGTGTAGCCTGGATGTAGAAGGGTGTCCAGGAACCCCAGTACCACCAAAAGAAAACAAAAAGAATTAAAAAAAATTAGGGCTGGGGGTGTAGCTCAGAGGTAGAATGCCCTGGGTTCCATCCCCAGTACTACAACTACTATTACTATTACTAATAATAACTTGGATGCATAGGATTAAATAAATTATTATAATGAACTTGATCCAGTTAGCTATTAGAATGAACTTTTATGTTTTTAATGTGATTACTAGAAAAATTTTTACCTACATATGCAATGTCTATAAGGAAGGGCTAGGGCTCCCCTTCACAAGGAGGGAAGGAGGCCCTCGGGTCTGCACTCTGCCGATAGCTACGGCGTCACCACCTGCTTCTTGCCACGGTTTGGAGCATGGAAATGAGCTGTGCAATAGACACAGAGTTTCCTTTTGAGGTGATGAAAATATTCTGGAACTAGGTAATGGTGTCGTTTGTACAATATTGAATATATACTAAATGTCACTAATAGCAAATTTATGCTATATGTATTTTACCATAATAAAAAATTACTTTCAAGCTGAGCATGATATTGCATGCCTGCAATCCTAATACTTGGGAGGCTGAGACAGGAAGATCACAGATTCGAGGCCCTTGGCAACTTAGTGAGGGCCCCTTCCCTCCCTCCCTCCCTCCCTCCCTTCCTTCCTTTCTTTTTTGTGGTACTGGGGGTTGAACTCAGGGGAGTTATACCTCTGAGGTATCCCCCAGCCCTATTTTATTTATTATTTTTGAAACAGGGTCCCACTAAGTTGTAAAGGACTTCACTAAGTTGCTGAGGTGGGGTGCGAACCTGTTACACCCCCGTCTCAGCCTCCCACGTACTGAGATACAGGCAAACACCACCACGACTTGCTGAGACCCTGTTTCAAAATAAAAAATAAAAAGGGCTGGGGTGTATCTTAGAGGTAGAATGACTCAAGGTTAAATCCCTCTGCTTGTGTGCACGCCTGCACAAACACACACGCACACGCACACACACACACACACGCTTCATGTCTCACATTATACTTATGTTGTGCAATACTTGCTTAAAGTAAGGGGGCAGAGGCTGGATGTGGTGGTGCATGCCTATTATCCCAGGACTTGGGAGGCCAAGGCAGGAGGATCCCAGGTTTGAGGCCACTTAGGAGACCCTCAGTAACTTAGTGAGACCACTTTTTCAAAATAAAAACAATAAAAAGTGCTAGGGAGTGCCCTAGCATTAGAACGAATGCCCCTGGGTTCAATTCCAAGTACCCAAAATAAATAAAGAGGTAGAGAGTGCGGTTTTGCTTAAAATAGTGTCTTCAGGAATGGAGGAAGAAGTGAGAGAGACGCTCCTGCGTGTGGCTGCTGGAAGAGGTTGGAACTCTTTTCTCTCTCCCTTTGGGAAAAGCGTTCACATGTATTTAAGTTTCCTTCCATGTTTGCGGTCAGCCGGGGCGGGGCCTCTCGCTCCCCACTCTTTACAGTGTCTTGTTTATCTCATTTCACTTTTCCTCTGCACTTGGCATTCTGCCCCCTGCCGAGTTCTCACTAGGATAATTCTTTGCCTAAACTCCTTGTGGTTTATGTGTGGTGTCAAGGACTGAAAATAAGTAGATAGATACTACCCATATCAGACTAAAATGTTTCCCCGGTCCCACCCCAAACACTGTTGGTTAAGAAAATCTTTTCTGTGTATCTCCGGGATCCAGACTGATGCATGGCGCTGGGAGTCAGGGCGGCTCCCCTGGTGCGCAGGAGGTGGGGTGCATGCAGGGCTCTTGGAGAGATCTGCTATTGACTGAGGTGCTCATTTACCCGAGCACATCCACTTTGTGAAAATTTATCGAGCTTGTGAATTCTGTACTTTTCTGAATGTATGTTACATCACAACAAAATGTTTTAAAGAACATCTAACCCCGTGAGTGCATTTTTTAAAAGTGAATAGCCAATAGCCCCCCAGTGAGTGAATAAAACAGGTGGGACAGGGTCCATGAGAATGGCCACCGAGGGGCGCTGTGTCCCTTCCTGTTCGGACAGGGATTGACAAGGTCTGTCCAAGAAGCCTGAGGAGGTCCCTTCCCACAACCCTCAGACTAGAGATTAGTGAGTGAGTGACCCCCCCAAGACACAGTTCCCCTCAGTACTTCCTGTGTGTCTGGGCTCTCCACTGGGGCACCCACACACAGAGACCAGGGCTTGACAGACCACATTCTTATATTTATTTAAGATCTTGACTCACAGCATTCACGGAGGGAGAGACAAGACAGTGAGATGCTGTACGTCAAGAAACTGGCTCAGTAAGACACTCCAGGAATGCCGTACTTGGGGAGAAATTAGGATTCTTTCCTGGCTGTAAATAGACACCCTGGGGAAAGGAGGGATCGCTCCATGGACCAGACACGGCCCTTATCACCTGCGGAAATCCTGTGTGGTGGTCACTGCAGTACTCAGCAGGGCCGGGAGAAGAGATTACCGGGAGCAGAGGGCTGAGGGTGGCAGTGTGGGAGGCTATTGGCCAGAGAGTGGCCGGGAAACCTGAGACTCGGGGGAGTGGGACTGAAGGAGCATTGGTGGAAATGGGGTAGGAAAATAAATAAGTGAGATAAGCAATGTCATTTGCTTCCTCCCTCATTATCCTTTTGTTCTGTGTCCAGGACTCTGGTCTCCCCTGAGATCTCCTGTTTTGGGGACAGCAGCCTGCGGGTTGATTTGGAGAACCAGGCCTGGCTCCTCCCTCTCTGACCTTTACCCTGACCACCTGGTCCTGTGCATCTTGTACAGCAAATTCCCATGTGGCCTCTGGACCTGCTTCCCAGAGCCAGCCCCTGGGCAGGGCTTCCACAAATTCACACCCCGCCTCTATCTCTCCAAGGGCAAAGACATACATAGGCCAGGTGCCTGGCTTCTCCCTGCACCAAATGTAGGGGTCTCTGGAGGAAATGGGTCAAGCGAGCTTAATGACAAGCCTGGTGTGGTGGTGCATACCTGTAATCCCAGGACTTGAGAAGTTGGGACAGGAAGATTGCAGGTTCAAGACCAGCCTCAGCAATTTAGTGAAATTCTCAGCAATCTAGTGATACTGTTTCAAAACAAAACAAAAAATAAGTCAGATGTGGTGGCGCAGGCCTGTAATCTCAATATTTGGGAGGCTGACATAGCATGGCAGGTTCAAAGCCAGTCTCAGCAATTTAACGAGGTTCTCAGCAACCTAGAGAGACCTTATTTACAAGTATGGCTGGGGGTGTAGCTTGGAGGTAGAATACCTGTTGGGTTCAATTCCTAGTACCACTAAATAAATAAATAAATAAATAAATAAATAAATAAATAAATACATAGGCTTGGGAATATAGCCCTTGGGTTCAACCCCCAGTATCCTAATAATGCTGGGGCTGACAATGTAACTCAGTGGTAGAGTGCAGGCTTGGCATGCTGTAGTTCCTGGGTCTAATCCTCACTACCAAAAAGATAATACTAAAATAAAATTAACAAAAATAAAAGCAACCCCCAAAAGCCAATACTGGCATATGGAGAGCTTTTTCTTTTCTTGGTTCACAACTGGAAATGACCAGGTTGGCTCATGGGGAGGCGCTGATGCCTAGTCTTGCCTGCTGCAAGGCAAGGCTCCAGGTTCCTGCGTCAACATCAGCTGGTTCTGTTGGAGAAACTTTGTAGCTCAGGAGGCAGGCCAGGAGGACTGGCAGGTGGCAGAGAGAGCACCTGTCCACACCTCTGCTAAGTGACTAAACCGGGTTTCCCAATGTTTGTGGAATCCATTTGCACATCCACAAATCAGGCAGGATGACAATGCCTTCCTATAACACACGGGCATGAATAGCATAATACGTTTAAAAGCATTTTACAAACTACAGGGGGCCCAAACACTAGTTATGTGGCAGGGGCTTCAGCCTGTGTGCCAGGAGATGTGTGGAAAGTGAGTTGTTACCAGTAACTGGGAGAACTCGTGTTTGCATGGCTTACTGTTACTTTAGAGGATCTTTCAGGGAGATTTGTTGCCCTGATTAAACCAATTGAGCCCACCACCATGAAGAGCTCATGCCATAGAGTTACCTGAGACAGAAATAGTGTAGCAGAAAACCAAATTATGTATTTTGGAGCAGCTGTTCTTGAGGTGCCACCTTAGGTTTCCCACTTAAAATCTTTTATGGGGCATTTCTGTCCTGCTAAGCCACATGTCTACACCAGTGATGGGAATGTTTGCACCAAACTCACTTCTTCTAAGCAGTCAGAGCCTTTGGAAGCCATGTGTAGGTTGGGTGCTTCAACTCAGGTCGGAGAATGCCCTCTGTGCAAGACCTGCCTCTTCCAACGTATTCCCCAGTGTGAAGAAGAGAGAGATGTTCCAGGGTGGTGTGTGGAGGGAGACACGGCTAAGAGAAGCCTTGTTTTCTTCTAAAAGGTTTCCATGAAAACTGTGAGGTACTAGAGGCAGAGTTGGCATCTTAAAGCATCTTTAGCCATCATTAAATGCTTATCGGGCCCCTACCATGGGCCAAGCATTGAGCTCATTATGAGCAGAGGAGAGCCAGGCATCGCAGCCACCCATGGGACTTGCTAGGCAGTGGCGAAACCTGGAGTTGAGGAGTGAATCACACAAATATTTAGCAGCGTGAGAAGCAAGAGTGTGGGGGCCGAGGGGACATTCCAACCAAACCCTGAAGGATGACCACCTCAGCTGGGGAAGGCGGATGGCAGCTCAGGTCAAAAGCGGGGAAGGGTAGATGGTTGTGGTGGCACAAGTTTATAATCCCAGCACTTGGGAGACTGAGACAGGAGGATCACAGGTTCGAGGGCTGCCTCAGCAAGTAGTGAGACTTTCATCAACCTAATGAAAACCTGTTTCAAAATAAAGCTAAAATAGGACTGGGGGTGCGTAGCTCAGAGATAGAATGCTCCTGGGTTCAATCCTCAGTACCACTAAATAAATAAAATAAAATAGAAGTGGAGAAGAATATTCCAGGCAAAGAGGACAGCATATGAATATAAATGCCCTACCTGGGAAGGGGTGAGACGGCTGGGAGTCTATGCTCAGCTCATCCTGCTCTGAGCCTCTTCCTCTGCAACTCTATAGATGGAGTTTCTTGACTGACATGTAGATGTGCCGAGGCTACGCCTAATTACAAAACCATCCAATCAGTACATTTTCTCATTACCCTAGTAGAACTTGACGAATCCTTTTTGCTCTCCCTTTCCCACCCTAAAAGAGAAACTCTAAGAAACACACACGCTCAAAGTTTATCATAGTTAAGAGTCATGCAGATTTGAAGCCTAGAATTTAATGGAGGTTTTCCTTAAGATTCCTTGGGGACCTTCAGGATTGTTTTCCCCCACCAGCCATAGAAGTAGGATTATCAAAACACATTTTTCTTAATAAAAGGAAAGGAGAATTATATGTAGATAGACACATATATCTTAGAGCCTACCTGCCTTGTCCTTCTGGAGGACCTTAATGCATGGGATTATGCCTATGGAGTACTTTCCAGTTGGGTCCTTTTGCTTCTTTCATATTTACCTAGGTAAATAATTTATATTTAGTTAGCTCACTGTCCATTTGCATGGACCTTACAGAACAAGGAAATAATCATGCATCACTAAGGCAACAGAGTAAGATCCTAGGTCCTGACTGGGTGGTAAGTAAAGGCTGGCTGGACGGCTCTCTCAGTACCTCTCACTAAAATACCCTGCACATGCCTTGGGCTTGGTGATTAGCATGGAGAGAGACAGTCTCTGGAAATGAGTGGTCCAAATGGAGGTGCCGGGCATCTCCTTGTTTACATAGATAGAAATTATAGCAGAATTGGAATATCACCCCCATCCCCCAACTCGCTGTGAGGTCATAAAATCTGGAATATAGGCTTTTGACCTTCCTCCAAAATATGTTCTATCAGTAAAGGTAGCTACTAGTTTCCAAGGTATAAGAGTTCAGAAGAAAAAAAATTGAGATCTCTAAGAAACACAAGTATCGTGAAAGAGAAGCCAAAAACCAGAGGAAGCAGAATTAATGGACTGAGAAGAACAGGACTGTAAATTAAACTTAATAAATATCTTCAAAGGCTGAATAAAGGATATTGGAAACATGAAGCGGGGAATAACTTAAAAGTTTGAGCCAAATGGAAATACTGGATATGAAAAATATAATAGTTGAAATAAAGAACTTAGCGGTTGAGAGTACATTTTTCTAATTTCTTTAAAATGTATGACTGTTTAAAGGAAAATTAGAACGCTCTACTTGGGATTTATAATGTAGAGACCTGTACACAATGAAAACACAAAGGCCGGTGATGGATAAATGGAACTATCCTGCACTGTTCTTATGTTTCACGCAATATTACCTCCAAGCGATAAGTTAAGGATGAATTACGCAATCCCTAGAACTACAAAGCAAAAAAGAAAGAAAAAATGCAGAGGCAAAACTAAAAATCCAGGAGAGGAAGTAAAAGGGAATGCTAAAAAATTAAATCAATGCAAAAAACAGAGAAACAGAAAACAAATGGAGGAAATTGAAAACAAAGCAACAAGTGGTGTATCTGAACTCAGTGTACCAACAATTACGGTAAATGTTAATAGATCAGTTTAATAGGGCCACCTGTCACAGAGAATAAAAGGGTAAAAACAATCTACTGCTGTCTATGAAAGAGAGGTGCCTTAAGTGTAAGGACACAGATTTAAAGTCAACAATGGGCAATTGTGTGCGATGGAAATGATAAGCATACGAAAGCAGTATTACCTATAGAGTAATTGTTAATATGTTAATATCAGGCAAAATATGCTTCCAGAAAAGATGTAAACCCAGAGATAAAACTTAACGGCCTTGAGCATGTATGCATAAAATAACAAGAGCTACAAAATATATGACATGAAATTGTTAAAACTAAAGGGGAAAGTAAACAGTGACAAAATCATAACTGAAGGCATTTTAACCTCTTCTTTAGAAATTAATAGTCAAAAATAATAAGAATACAAAGGATCTCAGCAATTAATATATATTTTGGGGGTCTGGGGATGGAACCCAGGGGTATTCGACCTCCCAGCTACACCTCCTGCCCTGTTTTTTATTCTTTATTTTGAAACAGGGTCTCACTAAGTTGCAGAGGGCCTCACTAGGTAGCTGTGGCTGTTAACAAATTGCGATCTCCCAGTCTCAGCCTCCCGAACGCTGCACACGCTTGTAATCCCAGCATTCAGCAATAATATTATCCCACTTTGATCTAAACAACATTTGTAGAAAATTACCACCTACATCTGTAGTTTATACATTTTTAGTGCATATGAGGAATAACTTAAAAAATTTATTAAGATAGACAGTATGCTGAAATATATATATACATATAGTTTTAATGCTTATATTGGGAAAAGACCTAATAGAAAATACAAGTTTCTGCTTTATGAGATTAGAAAAAGAAGAGAAATTAAACATTAGTAAATATTAGAAAAAATAATATAGATAAGAGAAGAAATTGATGACATAAAAAATAGAAAAACAGGTAACAAAACAAAATGAAATTGACTCACTTTAAAGATTAATGAGCCAGGCATGGTGGTGCATACCTGTAATCCCAGTTCTTGGGGGACTGAGACAGGAGGATTGAGGGTTTGCAGCCAGTCTCAGCAACTTAAGAAGTCCTCTACAACTTAGTGAGACCTTGTTTCAAAAATAAAAAACTAAGCCAAGCATGATGGCGCATGCTTATATACCCCAGGACTTGGGAGGCTGAGACGAGAGGATCACAGGTTTGTGGCTAGCATTAGCAATTTAGTGAGACCCTGATTGAAACTAAAAAAAATAAAATAAAATAAAATAGGGCTGGAAGTGGACCTCAGAGGTAGAATGACCTTGAGTTCAATCCACAGTACCTCAAAAAAAAAAAAAAAAAGCCAGGTGTGGTGGCGCATACTTGGGAAGCTGAGACAGGAGGATTGCATGTTTGTAGCCAGCCTCAGCAATTTAGTGAGGCCCTCAGCAACTTAGACCCTGTTTCAAAATAAGGAATGAAAAACAGGGCTAGGGGTGTACCTTAGAGGTAACGTGTCTCTGGATTCAATCCCCAGCACCTCAATCAATCAGTCAGTAATAAATAAGAAAAATAGGGTCAGAGGTGTAGGTTGGAGGTGGAATTTCCCTGGGTTCAATCCCCAGTACCATAACTAACTAACTAAACTAACTAACTAACTAACTAACTAAATGAATGAATAAAAAATAAATAAAAAATAAAAGTTAATGAGAGGAAACGTGTGCACAAAAAGACTTTTACAAGAATGTTGATAATGACTTTATTCATAATGGACAACATCTGAAAACAATTAAAATGTTTGTAAATGGAACAAATAAATCAATTGTGGTATAGTCATGCAAAGGCATAGTATTGCATAATCAAAAAGGAAGATCTGCTAACGCATGCAACAACATGGCTGGTCTGCAAAATATGCCGAGCAAGAGAAGCAAATAAAAAATAGATAATAAATATTACTTGATTATGTTTATATGAGGTCAAGAACAGACAGAAATGTACGGCGAAAAAAAATATATATATATAGTGTTACTAAGGATTAAATCCAGGGGCATTCTATCTCTGAGCTACACCACAGCTTTATCAGCCCTATTTTTTATTCTTTATTTTGAAACAGGGTCTCACTGAGTTGCAAAGGGCCTCACTAAGTAGCTGAGGCTGTCCGTAAACCAAAATCCTCCTGTTTTAGCCTCCCAAATGCTGGGATTACAAGTGTGCACTTGTGATGTCCGGGTGGTGAAAATATTTTTAATAATTAAAAGTGGTTGCCAGTGGTGGGAAGGTGGTTATGAGGGAACTGCCAGGGATGTAAGAAATATTTCATATCTTAAGAGTTGTGTGGGAGCTGTGTATGGTGGCATTCACTTGTAATCCCAGCACTTGGGAGGCTGAGACAGGAGGATCGCACAGGTTCGAAGCCAGCCTCGGCTACCTAGTGAGGCTCTCAGCAACTTAGTGAGACCCTGTTTCCAAATAAAATATAAGAATAGGTCTGGGAGTATAGCCTGGAAGTAGAAAAGCCCCTGGGTTTCACCTTCAGTACCACACACACACAAAAAAGAATTGTGTGGGCTGATAAGTATTTCATTTCCCACTATTCAATGAATTGTACACTTAAAATTTGTGCATTTCGCCGGGCGTGGTGGCGCACGCTTGTAATCCCCGCGCTTGGGAGGCAGAGACAGGAGGATCGCGCAGGTTTGAAGCCAGCCGCGGGCACTGGCTTAGGAGACCCTGTTTCCAAATAAAAATGTTAAAATAGGTCTGGGAGTGTACCCCGGAGGTAGAAGGGCTTCCAGGAACCCCAGTACCACCAAAATAAATAAATAAATAAATAAATAAATAAATAAATAAATATTTGTGCATTTCACTTCTGAAAATTTTACACAAGAAAGAACTGGAAACAAACATTA
>NC_137793.1:69598947-69626447 GCF_963383645.1 Muscardinus avellanarius | reverse complement strand
CCGAGGTGGGGAGAGAGGTTTATCTTCAGCAAGCTTTTTATAGCTGTGATCAGAATTGTTTTCCCTTGAAAATGAATGGAGTGCCGGAGAAAGCGCCTGGCCTTGGTCTCTGGCCTTTGCATTGCTTCATGCAGTGTGTTAATGAGTTATTTCTCACAGTCGCCTTTCCAGGCAGATCTCCATCAATATCCCCGCTTTAGAGGCTGAGCATAACAGGCGAGGGCAGAGGGATGGCTCAGTAATGGACCTTCAATATGCAGGCTCCCAGGGCTGAGGATGGCAGACGATTCCTGAGGTCAGAGGAGAAGTGTTGAGCAGAGCCGCAGCAGAGGGAGCGTGACCTTAGAGAGAGAAGCCCCCCCGCCTGGTCCAGGAGGAGCATTCCTTGCCACATCATGAAGCTTTCTGAGGGCAGAAATCTGGCTTCTGCCTCTTGGTTTGTACCATCAAAGTATCTCCTTGATGTCTGCATTCTCAGAAAATAAAGGCTTTGCTGGCTGATGGATGAAGGGTCTGGACAACTCCTTATGCAGGGCATTCCTTTTCTTTTCTTCCTTCCTTCCTTCTTTCCTTCCTTCCTTCCTTCCTCTTTCCTCTTTCCTCCCTCCCTCTTTCCCATCTCTGCTTCCTCCTCCTCCTCCTTCTTCCTCCTCCTCCTCCTCCTCCCCCTCCTTCTCCTCCTCCTCTTCTTCTTCTTCTTCTTCTTCTTCTTCTTCTTCTTCTTCTTCTTCTTCTTCTTCTTCTTCTTCTCCTCCTCCTCCTCCTCCTCCTCCTCTTCCTCCCCTCCTCCTCCTCCTCTTCTTCTTCTTCTTCTTCTTCTTCTTCTTCTTCTTCTTCTTCTTCTTCTTCTTCTTCTTCTCCTCCTCCTCCTCCTCCTCCTCCTCCTCCTCCTCCTCCTCCTCCTCCTCCTCCTCCTCCTCCTCTTCTTCTTCTTCTTCTTCTTCTTCTTCTTCTTCTTCTTCTTTTCTCTCTCTCTCTCTCTCTCTCTCTCTCTCTCTCTCTCTCTCTCTCGTGCTGGGGGTTAAACACAGGAGCAAAAATTTCTACCTCTGTATGATACCCTCAACCCTTTTACTTTTTTATTTTGAAATGGAATCTCACCAAGTTGCTGAGGGTCTGGCTAAACTGCTGAGGTTTCCTCAAATCTGCGATCTATCTGTTTTAACTTTCCAAGTACTGGGATTACAGGTGTCACCATCACTCCTGTCTTCAGGGATATTTCAGACAAGGCTAGAGACACATTGTTGTGGGCTGACTTGATAGAGGAGAGAGGACTGAATGACCTCACAAGGTCATTGCCATTTTGGGAGTCACATATGTAGCATGTATATCTGATATTGGCTCTGTTCAATTAAAAATTTAGTCAAGTCAATACTTGATCATCTATCATACAGAAGGGAATGGTCAGGGTTCTGGGTGGTTGCAGAAATGAATCGGGTAAGCTGGGCTTGCTGGTGCACGCTTGTAACCTCCGTACTTGGGAGGCTGAGACAGGAGGATCTCAGGTTTGAGGACAGCCTCAGCAAGTAGTGAGACTCTCTTCAACCTAGTGAGATCCTGTTTCCAAATAAGAAATAAAATTGTGCTGAAGGTGTAGCTTGAAGGATGAATGCTTCTGGGCTCAATACTTCGTACCAAACGCACACACACACACACACACACACACACACACACACACACACAAATGAATTGGCTATGGCTTCTGTCTTTTAAAGCCAAAGATAGGACGGGCCAGAAAGAAATTCATTAACTTCTTACAAAAAAGGTACTTGAGGATATGAAAAGTACTGTCTTAGAATTCAAAGTTCATGAGAACATAAAGCAGGAATTCCAGTTTGGGAATTGGGAATAGAGGTATAATAATAGCACAGAATAGCACAAACTAGCATTATGATGTGCCAGGCAGATGACAAGTGCTTGACTTGGATTATTTTATTTAATACTTAAGCAACCATATACAATAATACATACTAATGCTATCTAAGTACTCTTATGATAATATGGGAGAAAAGAAAAGTTAACTTACCAGTACACAGCAGAGGGAAAGTGAGTTCAGGCAGGCCAACAGAGCTTCAAGATAAGTTTCAAATAAATTTTTCACATTTAGCATGTACTCTAGTCCAATCTCTGGACCAGGTGTTTCATATTAATTATTCACTTAATTCTTAAGATAACTCTAGAAATTATATTACTGTAATCATTTTAAAATTCTGAGACTTGCCAGGCATGGTGGCGCACGCTTGTAATCCCAGCACTTGGGGGGCTGAGACAGAAGGATCGCACAGGTTCAAAGCCAGCCTCAGCTACTTAGCGAGGCTCTCAGCAACTTAGTGAGATCCTGTTTCCAAATAAAGTATAAAAAAAGGTCTGGGAGTACAGCCCGGAGGTAGAAATCCTCTGGGTTCCATCCCCAGTACCACCAAAAAAAAAAAAAAAAAAGTCTGAGATTCAGAGAGATGAAATGACTTGGTCAAGTTACATGGCTAATAAATATCAAAAGGGACATTCAAACCCAAGCTGATGTAGACTAAAAAATGTGTTATTTCTACTATCTATAAAGGGAAAGTGCCTGGTGTGGTGGTGTGTGCTTGTAATCCCAGTATTTGGGAGGCGAGACAGGAGGATCACAGGTTTGTGGCCAATTTCAGTTATTTAGTGAAGCCCTCTGCAACTTAGTGAGACCCTGTTTAAAATAAAGAATAATTTGATGTTATCCCACTTGTTTATTCTTGCTTTAATTTCCTGAGCTTTGGAGGTTTTGTTGAGAAAGTTACTGCCTGTGCCAATATGTTGTAGTGTCACAGTCTCAGGTCTAATTTCTAAGTCTTTGATCCATCTTGAGTTGATTCCTGTGTTAGGTGAGATATAGGGGTTTAGATTCATCTTTTTACAAATGGATAGCCAGTTCTCCCAGCACCACTTGTTGAAAAGGCTGTCTTTTCTCCAGCGTATGTGTTTGGCCCCTTTGTCAAAGATTAATTAACTAAAGATGTGTGGGTTTGTTTCTGTATCTTCTATTCTAATCCACTGGTCAGTATATCTGTTTTTGTGACAGTACCATGCTGTTTTTTACTACTATTGCTCTATAGTATAGTTTGAAGTCTGGGATTGTAATGCCTCCTGCGTGTTTCTTGTTATTGAGAATTGCTTTGGCTATTCTAGGTCTTTTCTTTCTCCATATGAAGTTCATGATTGATTTTTCTAGGTCTCTGAAGAATGTCACTGGTATTTTAATGGGAATTGCATTGAACCTATAGATCAGCTTTGGCAGAATGGCCATTTTGATGATATTTATTCTGCCTATCCATGAGCATGGGAGATTTTTCCATCTTCCAAGGTCTTCTTCAATTTCTTTCTTTAATGTTTTATAGTTTTTGTTGTAGAGGTCTTTTACGTCTTGGGTTAGGTTTATTCCTAGGTATTTTATTGGTTTTGAAGTTATAGTGAATGGAATTGTTTTCTTTGTTTCTTTCATTTTGGATTCGTTGTTGGTATAAAGAAAGGCCACTGATTTCTATAGGGGGCTAATATCCAGAGTATACAAAGAGCTCAAAAGACTCTATACTAGCAAAACAAACAACCCAATCAAGAAATGGGCAAATGAACTAAATAGACACTTCACAAAAGAAGAGATACAAAGGGCTAATAGATACATGAAAAGATGTTCTTCATCACTGGCCATCAGGGAGATGCAAATCAAAACTACACTGAGATAATATGGCTGTTTGTTTCAAGGTCACCAGAAAAGTGGGTGTTATGAACTGCATGCGTGTACCCCACCCCTTCAAACTTGTATATTAAAATCCTAACTCCCAGTGTGATGGTGTAATGAAGCATGTGGTGATTAGGTCACGAGGGTGGAGGCTCATAAAAAGAACCCCAGCCGGGTGTGGTGGCTCACCCCTGTAATCCCAGTACTTGGGAGGCTGAGACTGGAGGAGGCCAGCCTCATCTACTCAGTGAGGCCCTCCACAACTTAGTGAGATCATGTTTCAAAATTAAAAAAAAAATAAAAAATAGAACTGGGGGTATATCTTGGAGGTCAGAATGCCCCAGGGTTCAATCCCCAGTATGGCAAAATATAAATAAATAAATAAATAAATAAATAAATAAATAAATAAATAAATGTCAGTAAGTAAATGGATCACAGATAGCCCTCCAGCTTTCTTTTCTACCATGTGAGGATACGGCAAGAGAGATGATGTCTGTGAAACAGACAAAGGAAAAAACCTTCATTAGAATCTGACTGTGGTCGCTCCCTGACCCTGGACTTCCAACCTCCAGAACTATGAGGAATGAAGTTTTGTTGTTTATAAGTCATCCAGCCAAGGGTACTTTGCTATAGCAGTGTGAAATGACTAAAACAGCGTCACTCTCCAGAGGAAAGAACCCTTTTAAGGACTCTCCCTTGATTAAGTCAGACCCACACAAGACATCCACCCTTTTGAGACTTCCGTTGCATCTGCAAAAATCTCTTCATTTTTGCTACATCATGTAACTTAACAGAATAGTGACGTCTGGCCCATCCACAGGGCTCAGCTCACGCAAAGGGAGGGGCTTACATATGGCATGGACACAGGAGGCCCTCACTGGGGGTCATCTTAGAATTCTACCTGCAGTGTGGAACTTCCTCCTGCACCATGGATGCCTTGGCTTCCTTCAGGTTAAAACTGGACCCTGTTGTCCAGGTAGGGCCTTAGCAGGCTGAACAGGAGCCTTATGCATTTAGACATTCCAGGTATCTGTTTCCTCCTGTGTTGAGCTCACATCCCCCCTATCAGTCAGCTACAGCCATGGGTGGGCATCTCTGATGAAAGATTCCATAGGCAAAGGGTGACATTCAGGTCAAAATCTGCCTGGGTGGATATCTTTGGGGACTATCTTTTAATTATCTGTACTTCCTCCTCTCCCTATTGTTGCTGACAGTCAAGATTTAGTTGTACATATTATTTGCTGAAAGGCCTTAAAGAGGAAAGGGTCAAGACTAATGCCTAATAACTGAAAGAAAACACAAGCCTAAAGGCATCTGTCAGTTGATGGAACTGGATTCCAAATTTGATTTAATCTTTAAACAGTCTCAAAAAACAGCATTTTAACTCAATCCAGGAACTCTTATGAATGGAACTTGATTGCTCTCTTTAAGGGATGTCTATTGAGGTCCCACCTGAGGTTTTCTGTTTTGTTTGTCTTGTTCTGTTTATCATTTTTTCATATACACCTTTGGCCCCAAAGAGATCGGACAACAAAAGATGGTCAAGCTCCAACACTAAGCGAATTTGTAAGAAGGCAATTTAGGCACGTCAATCTCCAGGATTTCAATATCATTAAACGGTTCTTGTAATAGTCATGCCGAGATAGAGTTAGCTTTTAGTACAAAGTCAAACTCCAGTGATGAGTAACCTTCAATCAAACCAGAAGACCAAAAGTTCCCACCACCTCTGATCAAAGGCTGATCCTCAGAACGTCCTTAACTCCAAACAGGAGTTTTATTTCTATTGCCTCAGAGATTCACTTTGCTCAGAGGACTTTGCTTCTAGAACTGGCTGGGAAAGCTTTGACGAGAGAGAAAGGCAGGGGGAGTTTTGTAGACTTGACATCTGGGGCCCAGCTTGGGACCAGTGCGTGCTGAAATATTCTTCTTTTCCTTCTCACCCACCCATTCCAAACAGCCTCAACCTTATAGGCCTTGATCACTTTAAATACCTTCCTGGGTTTGTGATAAAGATGCTTATAAATATGACAAGATATTTATCATTTTAGTGTGAAATTCTCTGATACCAGCAGGGAGTTTTTAAACACAACCGGGTACAAGAAGCATATGGTCAGGGATTTGAGTTACTGCTTTTTTTCTTTTCTTTCTTTTTTTTTTTTTTAATTGTTGTCTGCCAAGGACAATATATTTTTTTCCCTTCTTCAAAATAAACATTGCGCAGGAATGTGCCTCAGCAAATGGCTGGGGCTCTATTATATTTCATGCAGCTTTCTAAACAATTTCCAACCCCGGGCTGGCCTGGTGTCAAACAGAAGGTAACCAACAATAGCAAAATCCCATTAAAGCCAAGAAGGTTCCTTCCTGAGGTGAGCCTGGCCAGAAATAGTCATCTTGGCTTATTCTCTAGTTTGGCACCAGGGACTAATAATGCACGGTCTCCTAATGGAAATTATCTAATTTCATCCAAGAGCTCCTCCAGAGAGAGCCGGGCTGACGCACTAACAGTCAATATAACAACATTCTTCTTGAAGTGCTGAACAATGGGCCTTTGGAGAGACTGTGATAAACCACGTCAGGCTCCGGACAAACATGAGTGTAAAAATAGGTATCAGAGGCATTGACACAGCCACCTAATTTCTCAGGAGGAAGGCCCACTCAGGGGGGCTTTGCTGTGATTGCTTGTCCAGAAGACTTCATTACACAGAGTGGGAGAAGGATAGTGGAGGAAAAAAGGAAAGAGGGAGGGAGGGAGACGAAGAAAACACAGAACAAGGGTAAGAATGGGGAGAAATTAAGAAAATGATACATGAAAGAAATGGTGTACTGTATGTGGTTTAGGGCATATAAATCATTCTTTGGGTGTGATTCCCATTAGCATGACAGCGCTGTTTTTCAGATGCTTGCAAGCAAGAAATAGCCAGCAGGAAATGGTGCTCTGCTTACCAATATCTATGTATTAGAGTTCTGCAGATTATTGCAATAGCACTCTCCTAAGACCAGCATCATCATCCTGAGGCATATACCTGGTTTTATCTTTCTTCATGTTATTACTTGTTTTATGGAAATTTTGAGCCTCATCTAATTTTTTTTTTTTTTTTTGGCAGTACTGGGGATAGAACCCAGGGACATGCTACCTCCAAGCTATACCCGCAGCCCTATTTTTATTCTTTATTTTGAAACAGGGTCTCACTGAGTTGCAAAGGAACTCACTAAGTAGTAGCTGAGGGTGTCCGTGAACCGCGATCCTCCTGTCTGTCTTCCAAGTACTGGGATTATAAGTGTGTGGCACCACTCCTGGCTTGAGCCCCATCTAAATTTTAAGCTCCACAAAGCTTGTGTCTAAAATATTTATTCACAGTAAGACAATAGACATCAGGTAAAACTGTTGATTGTTTGATTGGTTGAGCCTGATATTTTGAAAGTCTTTCATGGGTGAGCATTTCAGGAGATCAAACTGGTATCTTTCTAAAGAAATTGAAGTCAGAATATTACAGAGATACATACATACCCATATTTATAGCAGCACAGTTCACAATAACCAAACTATGGAACCAATCTACGTGTCTATCAACAGATGAATGGGTTATAAAATTGTAGTATATACATACAATGAAATTTTATTCAGCCATAAACAAGAATAAAATTGGGTGTAGTGGCTCCTAGTACTTGGAAGGCTGAGATGGGAGGATCGCAGGTTTGAGGACAGTCTCAGCACATAGTGAGACTCTCATCAACCTAGTGAGACCCTGTTTCCAAATAAAATAAAATATGGCCAGAGGCGTTTTTCAGAGGTATAATGCCCTTGGGTTAAATCCTAAGTCACACACACACACACACACACACACACACACACACAATTATTTCACTTTCAGAAAAACATATAACTAGAAAATATTATGGTAAGTGAAATCAGCCAGTCTCAGAAAGTCAAGGGTCATATGTTGAAGCTAGAGAGAAACTGGGAACAAAAGAGACTTTAAATAACAAGGCGAGATATCAGTAGAATAGTGGAAGGGAATTTGGGAAAAGAGGCCAGGTGGGGAGGGAAGAGCTTGATGAAGGAATCAGTTCAAATAATCCTATGCACATTTGTGAAGCTATCAATACCAATTTCAATATTATGAATGGGGAGGAGGGTAGGATCTGGGGGGAAATACACCAAGTGATGTGTGCATGTATGTTTCTACCACACTAAACCTCAAAATGATGTATGATTACAACGCACCATTGAGAGTATATTAAAAAAAGAAATCAAATTGGAAAATGGCTTCAAGATGGATTTTCTCGGGACTCAAACCTATATCAACACTTCCCTGATTCCACATCGATTACCCCTTCCTGTTTCCCTTCCAGACAAACAAACTAGAAAGTGGCATGCGTCCTGGAACATGGAATGTCTTCAACAGACCTCAGGCCCTGAGAAAAATCATAAGAACTTCTCTTTGGGTCTAATATGAGAATTTGAGAGTCTAGTCTGATGCCAGGGAATCTATTTGGGGTGTATTAATGCCACTGAAATAATGTTCAGTGTCCAAATCAAGGCAGAAACTCAAGCATGGAAGTCTGTCTTCCCTGCCAAACCCAAATCCAGACATATACTTAATACATGGATAATACTTGGGTCTGAGGAGGGAAGGTCCGGCTGGGGGATATAAGAGTGAAAAGAAACTTTTCTGAATGTTTTCGTGCCTTTTCACGGTTGAACCATGTTACTATAACACTATTCAAAAATTCAAAATAAAATTTAAATAAGCTACTATTTGAGTATTAAGAGGAGTAAAATACAATTTAAGGCCAAATGCACTAAAAGAATAAAAGGAGATATTCGTGTTGATTAAAACATAGTCCAGCAAGTTGTTAATCTCATGCATCTAACAACTTCAAAATATACAGAAGAAAATTAATAGAAATATAAAGAGGAGCTGATAAAGATACATAAAACTAAGATTAAATAAAAAGTGATGCTATGATCATTGCATTTGATAGTATACATACATCTAACATATATATATATAACTTGGTATTCAATAGAGTCAACATATAAACATTCAGAAATTCACAAAATCAGGCCACTTAGTGATCCACTGGAAAATACCAACAAATTCCAAAGAGAATGAGTCACACAAGCTACATTCCCTGAGTACAATGCAATAAAAATAGAAATGAACAAAAACGATAACTACACTAGTATACACACGTACATACACACCCATCCACTTACAACTGTGAAAATGTCTAAGTTCTTGTTTGAAAAAGGCAAAACTGTTTAAAAATAATCATAAGACTTCTTATCAAAACAAATGGCATATAGCCAAAGCAATACTCGGAGGAAATTTTGTAGTTTTAAAATGCATATTTTTTAGAAAATGAAAGATTAAAAAATAAATCAGCTGGGCATGGTGGCAAATGTTTGGGATCCCAGTGCTTGAGAGGCTGAGACAAGAAGATTTCAGGTTTGAGACCAGCCTCAGCAACTTAGCAAGACCCTGTTTCCAAATGAAAAATAAAATAGGGCTGGGGGGTGTAGCAAAGGAAGACTCCCTGAATTCAATTCCTAGTACATATAATAATAATAATAATAATAATAATAATAATAATAAAGCATTCAAGCCATGCATAGGATCATGTCATGTTCCTGTAATCCTAGCACTTGAGAGAGACAGGAAGAACAGTTTTTTTTGTTTTGTTTTGTTTTGTTTTTGGTGGTACTGGGGTTCCTGGAAGCCCTTCTACCTCCGGGCTACACTCCCAGACCTATTTTTACATTTTATATTTGGAAACAGGGTCTCCTAAGCCAGCGCGCGCGGCTGGCTTCGAACCTGCGCGATCATCCTGTCTCTGCCTCCCAAGCGCGGGGATTACAAGCGTGCACCACCACGCCCGGCCGGAAGAACAGTTTTTTTGTTTTTTGTTTTTGTTTTGGCGGTACTGGGGTTCCTGGAATCCCTTCTACCTCCGGGCTACACTCCCAGACCTATTTTATATTTTTTATTAGGAAACAGGGTCTCTTAAACCAGCGAGGCTGGCTCCGAACCAGCGCATCCTCCTGTCTCTGCCTCCCAAGCGCGGGGATTACAAGCCTGCACCACCACGCCCGGCAGGAAGAATAGTTTTTAGGCCAACATCAGCAATTTAGCAAGATCCTTAGCCCATGTTTCTTTTTCTGGTGGTACTGGGGATGGAACCCTTCTACCTCCGGGCTACACTCCCAGACCTATTTTATATTTTATTTGGAAACAGGGTCTCTTAAACCAGCGGGGCTGGCTTGGAACCTGCGCGATCCTCCTGTCTCCGCCTCCCAAACCGGGATTACAAGTGTGCGCCACCATGCCCGGTTCTTTTTTAAAAATTATTATTATTTTTTCTTTTGTGGGTCTGGGGATGGAACCCAGGGACATTCGACCTCCGAGCTACACCCCCTGCCCTTCTTTTTTATTCTTTATTTTGAAACAGGGAGAGCCTCACCAAGTAGCTGAGCCTCACCAAGTAGCTGAGGCTGTTCGCGAACCGCAATGCTCTGGTCTCAGCCTCCCGAATGCTGGGATTACAATCGTGCGCCACCATGTCCGGCTTGAGATCTTGTTTCAAAATAAAAAATAAAAAGGGCTGGAAGTATAGCTAAAAGGTAGAATGCAGCCTGGCGTGGTGGCACACTCTTGTAACCCCAGCATTCGGGAGGCTGAAACCAGAAGATCGCCATTCACAGACAGTCTCAGCTACTTAGTGAGGCCCTCTGCAACTCAGTGAGACCCGGTTTCAAAATAAAGAATAAAAAATAGGGCAAGGGGTGTAGCTAGCAGGTCGAATGCCCCTGGGTTCCATCTCCTGACCCGCCCCCCCTCCAAAAAAGTGGAATGCCCCTGGGTTTAGACCCTGGTAGTAATAATAATAATAATAATATTAAAATAAATTAAAATTAAAGCTGTCAACTCAGAAATTATAATAAGAAAAATGAACAAAGATACAAGAAAATAATAAAACAAAATATGAATGTGCATAGATATTAAACCACTTAAAAAGAAAAAGATTTGATTGTCTGATGCAGAATGCATTAAAGTGAATGTTGCAAATACTTATTCAAAGAAAACATCAGGAAAGATAATTTCTTCTGCAAAAAAATACTGCTAGGATTAAATGACAAAATTTAAACAAAGGCAGTGCCTGGCACCAGAATGCGTACTATTCAGCTGTTGTTATTGGTATTGAATTGTGTGTGTGTGTGTGTGTGTGTGTGTGTGTATGTGTGTGTGTGTGTGTGTGTGTGTGAGAGAGAGAGAGAGAGAGAGAGAGAGAGAGAGAGAGAGAGAGACAGACAGACAGACAGACAGACAGACAGACAGACAGAATATCACAAAGAAGCCAACTTGAGTGTCTTTGTTTGTTTGTTTGGGGTTTTTTTTGCGGGTCTGAGGATGGAACCCAGGGACATTTGACCTCTGAGCTACACCTGCAGCCCTATTTTTTATTCTTTATTTTGAAACAGGGTCTCACTAAGTTGCAGAGAGCCTCACTGAGTAGCTGAGGCTGTCCGCGAACCGCGATCCTCCTGTCTCAGCCTCCCTAATGCTGAAATTACAAGCGTGCACCACCACACCGGCAACGTTTTTAATTTTTTTTTTAAATTTACTGAACTGAAACCGTATTTATGACTTTCTTCGATTAGTTTGGTTAATGGTTACTTCTACTCCCATCTCTACTCCTCTACTCTCAAAACCTGAATCTGTGTATTGCCTTTTACATGGGACATTTTATTTTCAAATATATGATCGATCAAGAAGAGTGGCCATCATGCTTGACCATAGTTTTTATTTCTCCTATCAGGCAAAACATACCCAGTTGTTTATGTTTTCCTTATGTGAGATGGAATCCAGGCATTCCACCTTCTGTATCATCCTCTGATCCCTCCATTGTTTGCTGTTCTTTTTTTTCTGGGAGTCTGTCTGATGGTTTGGTCAGGGTAGTTCAGGGAATCATGTCTTTACTGTCAATGCAATAAGTGTTTTTTTGTGTCAGCTTTATTATTTATCATTTTGGTAGGTCTAGTGGCTCAATAAGTTACTGAAAAACCATTTTTGAGCACATTTTCTATTTGTCAGTCTATATACTAGGTACAAATAAGATTCTCTGTCCAGAAAAGACTCCTAGCCAGGAGTGTGTGTGTGTGTGTGTGTGTGTGTGTGTGTGTGTGTGTGTGTGTATAATGTGGGGGAGATTATAACAAAGTACACTAGGGGCTGTGACCAAGGCAACCCTGATTGTTCAGAGACTCCAGAAGAAACTCTCAGTGTAAATTAAATAAAGTGGGAACAGCCGGGCGTGGTGGCACACGCTTGTAATCCCCGCGCTTGGGAGGCTGAGACAGGAGGATCGCACGGGTTCGAATCCAGCCTCAGCTACTTAGTGAGGCTTTCAGCAACTTAGTGAGACTCTGTTTTCAAATAAAATACAAAAAAGGTATGGGAGTATAGTTCGGAGGTAGAAAGCCTCTGGGTTCCACCCCCAGTACCACCAAAAATAAATAAATAAATAAATAAATAAATAAAATAAATAAATAAAGTGGGAACAAAGTCAGGGGGGGCTTCTAGGAAGCAACATCCTGTGAACTGAGCCCTGAAGGACAAGGAGCTAATCAGGAACCTGGTATGCAGGGTGGAGTGAAGGGTACTCCAGACAGAGAATATAGTATGAGCAAGTGCAACAAAACGAGGGGAAATATCATGCATTCAGGGATCCCAAGTAGTTGGTAGCTGTGGTATTGATTTGCATTTTCCTATGATGAATGATGTTGAATATCTTTTTCATACTTATTGGCTGTGCGTGGGTCTTTGGAGAAACGTCTGTTCTAATCCTTTGGCCATTTTAAAGTTGAGCTGTTTGTGAAATGTTAAGTTGCAATAGTTCTTTATAAAAATTCTTGACCTGAAATATAATTTTATATATTTTCTCCCATTCTGTGAGTTGGCTTTCACTTATTGATTTTTTTTTTTTTTTTTTTTTGGTGGTGGTACTGGGGTTCCTGGAAACCCTTCTACCTCCGGGCTACACTCCCAGACCTATTTTCTAATATATTTTTTTAAATTTGGAAACAGGGTCTCTTAAGCCAGCGAGGCTGGCTTCGAACCAGCGTGATCCTCCTGTCTCTACCTCCCAAGTGTGGGGATTACAAGCGTGTACCACTACGCCCGGCTTATTGATGGTTTTTTGAAACACAGTAAGTAGTTTTAATTTTGGTAAAGTCCAGTTTTGTTTATTTTCTCTTATGGTTATATTTTGATGTCATATCTAAGAAACCATTGCTTAGTATGAGATTAAAAAGATTTACTCTTACATTTGTCTACAAGTTTTCTGGTTTTATCTTTTATATTTAGGTCAATGATCCATTTGAATTAATTTGTATATGTGATATCAGGTAGGACAACATCTTAATGCTTTTGCATGTGAATGTCCAGCTATCACATATCATTTGGTAAAAGAACTAGTTCCTCCTAATCTAATTGACTTGTTGCAGTTATCAAAAATCCATTCACCAATGTATGAATTTGTTTCTGGACTCTCAATTGCATTCATTGTTCTATATGTCAGTCCTTGTGCCTGCACCGCCCTATCTTCATTGCTGTAGCTTTGTAGTATGATTTAAAATCAGTCAGCAAATGTGAGCCCTCCAACTTTGTTCTTTTTCAAGAGTGTTTTGACTATTGAGATAATCATGTGGGTTTTTTTTCCTTTTTTCTACAAAGTGTATTATTATATTTAATTTTAGTATACTGTACCAACCTTGCATTCCTTTGGTTTTTGTGGTACTGGGTATTACACCCAGGGGCATTCTTTCTCTGAGCTACACCTCCAGTTCTATTTTAATCTTTACTTTGAAATGATCTCACTGAGTTGTGGAGGACCTCACTAAGTTGCAGAGGCTGGCTGTGAACCTGTGATCCTCCTGTCTCAATTCCCAAGATCTGGGATTATAACCATGAGCCACCTCTCCAGGTTCCCAACCTTGCATTCCTGAGCTAGATCTTAGACACAGTGTATAATGCTGTTTATATATTGCTGGATTAACTTTGTTAATATTTCATTGAAGATTTTTTCATTTATATTAATAAGAAATGGTTTCAGTCAGCATTCTTACCGCTGTGATCCAAAATATCTGACAAACACACCATAAAGGAAGAAAATTTTACTTAGTTTTGGAGATTTTAGTCCATGTTTGACCAGCTTCTAAGCAGGAGCTGGGGCTGGAGGTTCTCACAGCATCACGGGAGGGATCAGAGAGAGCAAGGAGAGGGGGCAAGGGATATATATATATATATATATATATATATATATATATATATATATATATATATACAGATATATATTTCCCAAAGCTATACTCCTAGTCATCTATGTCCTCCAGCCATGCCTCACCTGACTAAATCATCACTCAGTAAATCCATGCAAATTATTAATTCTCCAGTGGATTTTTCCACTTATGAGATTAGAGTTCTGATTCAATTATTTCACCTCTGAATATTTTTACATTGTCAGTACACAGACTTTTCTAGGAGACAGTCTATCTTCAAATCATCACAGGGACATTACTGTGCAATTTCCTTTCTGATTTTATATCAAGGCAATACTAGCCTCATTGAGTAAGTGGGAAATGTTAACCTCATCTTTATTTTTTGGAAGAGTTTATGAAAGACTGGTTTTAATGCTTCTTTAAATATTAGGTAACATTTGCCAGCAAAACCTCAGACTTGTTGCAAGACTTTTATGGAAAGTTTTCTGATTATTAATTCAATCTTTTTACTTATATATCTATTCAAATGTGCATTTCTTTTTCTATTTCTGTGTTCTTCTTGAGTCAGTTTTAATGGTTCATTTCTTTCTAGGACCCTTTCCATTTAATCTATTTCATTTAATTTGTTGGCATACAATAGTTCATAGTACTGTCTCTTTTTTTTTTTCCCACTGGGGATTGAAGTCAGGGGCATTCATTTTCCAAGCTTCACTCTCTGCCCTTTTTACTTTGAAACAGAGTCTTGCTATGTTGCTCAGGTTGGCCTTGAATCTGCAATCCTCCAGTCTCAACCTCCTAAATACTGAGATTACTGCTATGAGCCACTGAGCCTGGCTAGTACTGTTCTACAATTCTTTTAATTTCTTTAAGGTCAGCAGTAATATTTCCTCTTTTCATTCTTGACTTTAGTAATTTGAGTTTCTCTCCGTTTTGTCTCTTTCTTTCTCTTCATTTTTTGGGGTCAGTTTAGCTAAATATTTGTCAATTTTATCAATCTTTTCTTAAAGCCAGCTTTTAGTTTCATTGATTTCTTTGTATTATTTCTCTATTTCATTTATTACTTCTCTAATCTTTGTTTTTTCCTGCCTTTTCCTTGCTTTAGATTTAGCTTTTTCTTCCTTTTCCAGTGTTTTTGGGTAGAAGATTAACTTCTGTGTATGTGTGTATATGTGTATGAGTGCTAAGATGGAGCCCAGGCTTCATATATGCAAGGTAAAGTGCTCTACTAAGATACACCTTTATCCCCTGGAAGGTTAACTTGATTTGAGATATTTTGTTAAAAGACTATACATTTCTCTTTAAGCATTGTTTTGGCTAAGTCTTGGTTTGTTTTACTTTCATTTTTCATTCATCTCAAAATATTCCCTAATTTCCCTAGTGATTACTTTTTTAATTTCCTAGTTTCATTCTGTTTTTAATTTCATGTGATTAGAGAATATAGTTTTTATGGCTTTAATCTTTTTACACTTCCTGAGACTTGTTTTATGGCCTGACAATTGGTCTATCCTGAAGAATGTTCCTTGAGGACTTGAGAATGTGTATTCTCTTGCTGTTGGGTGGAGAGTTCTATAAAAATTTGTTTTGTTGGTTGGTTCATAGTGTCATTCAAGTCCTCAGTTTTCTCAAAGATCTTTTGTCTAGTTGTTTTATCCATTACTGAAAGTGGGATAATGAAGTCTCCAATTATTGTTGGGTTGTCTAGTTCCTCCTTTAGTTCTGCCAATTTTTGCTACATTTATTTTGCGGTTTTTTTGTTGTGTCCATATGTGATTATAATTGTGCTGTCTTGACGGATTGACCCTTCTATCACAGTAAGACATTGACTCTTGAAATAATTTTTGTTTTATTATTTATTTGCCTGATAGTTATATAGCGTTTCCATCTCTTTGGGTATTCTTGTGATATATTCTATTTTTTTAACCTTTAATTTGTTTGTGTCCTTGAAACTCAAGCATATCTTTTGTAGGCAGAATAGTTGAATCATTTTTACAATCCATTATACCAATTTCTACCTTTGTGTGTGTGTGTGTGTGTGTGTGTGTGTGTGTGTGTGTGTGTGTGCGGTACCAGGGATTGAACACAGAGGTGTTCTACCTCTGAGCTATAGCTCAAGTACTATTTTATTTTGTCTTTGGAAATAAGGTCTCAATAAGTTGCTGAGTACCTTGCTAAGTAGCCAAGGCTGGCCTAGAACTTGAGATCCTTCTGTCTCAGCTTCTAAAGTACTGAGATTACAGGCATATGGCATCATGCCTAGCTCCAAATTTCTACCTTTTATTGAAATGTTTAATTTATGCACATTTAATGTAATGAAGGAAGATCAAGATAGAATGTATAGTTGTCATTTTGTTGTTTTTTTTACATGTTTTTCTCTATTCCTCCATTATTGCCTCCTCTGTTACATACATTTCTCGCATACCATTTGTGTTCTTTTGTAAGTTCTCATACATATATATTTAATTATATTATTAGTGGTTACCTTGGAATTATAATTAAATCCTAAACCAATCAAATTTGGATTCGTATCAACCTAATTTTCAGTAGTATACAGTCTTTGCTCCTATGTAGCTCTCCTTTGTGGCATTATTCTCATATATCTTTATATACTATACGCCCTTCAACACAGTTTTACAATCATTGGTTTATGTAGTAGTTCTCTTTTAAACAATATTGAAGTCTTACAAACCAAAATTACATTTATATTATCTTTGATGTTTATGTTGTTGCCCTTTTTTTTTTTTTCATGTGGATTCAAGTTACTATCTAGTGATCTTTTACTTCCACTTCTAAGACTCCCTTAAGTATTTTTGGCAGGGCATGTCTGCTGGCAGTGATTCTTAGTTTTCTTTGATACAGGGATGTCTTCCACTTTGTTTTTGAAGAATAGTTTTGCTGTATATAGTGTTTTTCATTTATAATAATTTATTTTCTATACACTGACTCTCATTCCATTTGTGAATATTTTATTTCGAAACTTTTTGACTTCAGAATTTCTATTTTGTTCTTTTAATAACTGGCATCTCTTTATTGACCTTCTTTGTTTGGTGATATATCAGTCTCATATTTTCCTTAAGTTCTTTAGATATAGTTTCTCTTTAGTTCTTTGAACATATTTATTAGCTTGTTGTCTTTGCATAGTATATGCAAAGTGTGAGCTTCCTTAGGGACACTTTCTTTGAACTGCTTGTTTTGCTTGAGCAAAAGACATGCTTTCCTGTTTCTCTGCTTGCCTTATTAGTGTGCGCACGTGTGTGTGTGTGTGTGTGTGTGTGTGTGTGTGTGTGTGTGTGAAACTCAACATCCTAAACAATACAGTGTGACAATATGACAACTCTGGAAGTCAGATCCCAAATCTCAACAGCATTTGTTGAAGTTTTGTTTGTGGTATTAATAGTAGTTTGTTTAGGACTGTCCTGAATTAACTATGTGAGGTCTTTATTCTCTATAGTCATGTGCCATAATCATGCCTGTGAAATCTCTGCTTGGTTAGTTTGACGTTTAACTAGTGTGTGTGTGTGTGTGTGTGTGTGTGTGTGTGTTACTGGGAATTGAACTCAGAGGCATTCTACTCCGAGCTACTTCCCCAGCCCTTTTTATTATTTATTTATTTAGTTTGTTATGAAATAGGGTTTTGCTAAGTAGCTGAGGATCTTTCTAGATTGCTGAGGCTGGTCTTGAACCTTTGATCTTCCTATCTCAGTCTCCTAAATACTGGGATTACAGGCATGTGCCACTATGCCTGGCTTAATTTAATTGTTGAACTGAACTTATGTGCCTTGTACCGGTAACTTTCTCCACTTTTGCCAAGAGGCTCTGTGCTTGTATCGGGCTGCATCCTTGTGCTCTTGCAGGCAGCTTATATATATGCCCTACTCTCTATTTCCTGCTTTTGCAGCACCTCTGGTTCAGCCAGGGGTCAATGATTAGCGCCTCCTTAGGTTTTCTGGAGCATTTGAAATGCTCGGCAAATGCACATGGCCATGTAGATTCCCAGGCATATGGAACAGCTTTTCAAAGCCCTCCATGGACAGTTACTCCCTAGAATTTCCTTTTAACTTCTTTTGTCAGCTTCTTATTTGCTCCTAGCTGTTAGTGTAGCTTCGGGCTGCTGTGATACTGAACAATTGTTGTTGATTGCTTAGCCCAGTAGACCTGAGAAAAGGCTGCCCACACCCAGTGAGCTCTGAGTTGAGGAAATAAAAATCACCCCTGCAGGTGGGGGGCTCTGGAACAGGGCCAGCGAAGTCAAAGAGTGACAACAAGCCTCTGGGAACGGGACTTTTCAGGAGCACCACACTGTTCTCACTGCGGTGACTGCTCGCCTGCTGGTCTTCAGGGTGCTATGATGGTGAAGTGCTGGTTTTCAAGGTTCTGTGTAACTGAGAAGGGGAGCAGCACTGGGCAAGCTCTCACAGTCTTACCAAGATTCTGCCATTTTTTCCCCCTTGAATAAATACTTCTCAAAATGTTGCAAGCTTTCAGATAGTTTCCAGAATTCTGAAAAAATTTATTCTTAGCCCTATTTTCTAGTGTTCTTGTTTCTTTTAGAAAGAAACGGATTTCTAGAAATCCTTAATGACATTCTTTTGCTCTGTTTTAGTTTTCTCTGTACGTTTGGTCCGATTGTGCCTCTTAGATTTTTTTGCCTTGCATATCTGTTATGATGCCTTCCTTCATATCTTTAATCCTAACTACCAGCATTGTCAAGAACCAGAAGCAAGCTGACATACATTCCTGAACCAGACCCTTCGAGTCCCTGTCAGTGACTGTCAGGTTGAAGAATTCATTCACCCAACATCATATCAACTCACATCTCGCCATGCTGTCCTGAAGTGTATTCTACAGGAAACTTTGAATGCTTTGCTTCTAGTTAAATGTGGTTTTTCTATATTATTCTTCTTACTTTTACCCCATTATGCAGCTTAAATTTTCTCTACAGCATCGATCACCATTAACATATTGTATACATGTCTATAACTTTTTGCCTGCTTTACCACTAGAACACAAGCTTCTTGAAAGCAGGAGGTTTGGTTTTGTTTTATTCTCCTAGGTTGCCAGTGTCTAGAAAAGTCTTAATAATAATAATTTATGGGCAGGGCATGTAGCTCAGTGATAGAGTACTTGCCTAGCTTGTACAAGGTCCTAGGTTTGCTCCCCGGCAACACACACACACACACACACACACACACACACACACACACACACACACTGTGAGTGTAACAAATGAATTACCTGACCAACTTAGTAACCTTTCTTTTTTTTTTTTTTTTTTTTTTTTTTTTTAGTGGTACTGGGGTTCCTGGAAGCCCTTCTACCTCCGGGCTACACTCCCAGACCTATTTTATATTTTTGAAACAGGGTCTTTTATGCCAGTGCGGCTGGCATCAAACCTGCGCGATCCTCCTGTCTCCGCCTCCCAAGCGCGAGGATTACAAGCATGCGCCACCACGCCCGGCGTAGTAACCTTTTTTAAAAAAAAAATATGATTAGTTTGACATAACTTGTTCTTTAAAAACAATCCACTTTGCTTCAGTGGAATACTATAAAATTTTAAAAACACAAATGACTGACTTAAGACTCCAGTCCAGAATTTCCAGGGAATAATATAATATTTACCAGCCTGAAGTTTATAACCCTTTTAAAATTTGGCCTATTTTTTTGCCTCTAGATTTTGGCTTCTCTCCCATTTGTCATAAATTCCCAAATAGAGTTAGCAATGAACCTAAGACAATATCAGAATGTTTTTAAGCACTTTGGGATAAAAAGTACTGAATCTAAGCTCAAGGACCAAACTGATGTAAAGCAAATACTTTAGTAGTGTTACGGATTGGGAAAGTATGGTTTTGGGGAAACTGTTCCTGGGGACCCTGTTAGGGTCCTGGACATACTTTCCCTCAAACCACAACAAAACCCCAAGTGATCAAAAACAGAAAAAAAAAAAACCCGTGGGTTCTTGTCCTAAGCTAAGAATAAATATGCATAGCTTGGACAGTTGCTGAAGATTTAAAGAAGTTTATTAAAAGGATAGAAATACAGAAAAGAGAAATACAGCCCCATGCCAGAATGACATGGAGGGGGTGACTCGAATGAATACACCAAAGGGATCACACGTGGACTCGACCTTTTTATACCCATGACCTCCATGTTGTTCACGTAATCCTGACATAGTAAACGTACCTGTAAGGTACCTCCCCTTAACCCTGTAAGGTACCTCCCCCAGCAAGGTGTGGCAAGGTGTCTCCTTTCACAAAGGTCGACCCCTCCTACCATCTTAGCTAGCTTATCTAATCATGTAGATCTGTCTTTAGATAGAGAAAGGCCTAGTTCTCCTCTCCTATTGACTTGTTAATTACTTTTAGCTAGATAATTGACACTGGAATAGTTGCCTGCTTTTAGGCAGAAACCAAGTCCTTGCACAGATTTGCCCCTCACTCAATTTTTGCAATATATTAATAATCATAGCTTTCTCAAATCTCCCTAGGACATTCCCAGTACTGGTACAAGTAGCTTTGACAAGTATACTGCATTAGAGCTCCAAGTTTACAGTAATTGTTTAAAAATTGTTTGCAATTTGAAAATCATTCTCCTTGAAGAAGACTTGAGTAAAATAAGAGTACACTAAGAGCAAACATCAGAGTTCTTTCTGTTATTAGCTGATGCTGCAGTTTTCAAAGAGGCCTGGTGATTTCCTATCCCTTTTTGCTTTTTTTTTTTTTCCCCAGTCATTGATTTAAAAATTCTTTTTACTAGCAGTCATATATTTTAGAAGTCCAACTTCAACTTGAAGGCTAGCCATTCTGCAAATATTCTTTTTTTGTGTGGTATTAGAGATTGAATCCAGGACATTCTATCTCCAAGCTATACCTCCAAGCCCCCCCCCTTCCCGCCTTTTTGGAACAGGGTCTCACTATATTGCTGAGAGTCTTGTTATGTTGCTAAGGCTGTCCTTGAACCTATGACCCTCCTGGGTCAGCCTCTTAAGTAGGGGGTGGGATTGCAGGCCTGCACCACCATGTTTGGCTTGTCTGCAACTATTCTTAAAAGTTGCTGTCATTTTCTTGGCCTGTTTATTTGTAACTTCCACATTTGGTATATTACTTTTTAAATACTGAAGCCTACTGAGGACTCCCCAGTACAGGCACTTTGGCTTCTTTGGATTTTTCCTCTTGGTTTACTGGAATCATGTAGAATTCTTAGGCCTGACATCTTGTTTGATAATCTTACACTTCTTCTAAGACACATTCCCCATCACAGATGCTGGCCACAGAATTAAAATTTATTGTTCAAAGGAGAGCTTTATAAGTACACACATAATTTTGTTGTTTTTAGGCGGTTTTCAAATTAAAAGAAGTACAGACGTAGTCCTGCTTAAAATAGCCTTTATAGAATGGGGCTTATGCTGAAAACATTGAAAGGGGACTAGGAATAATAATAACTTTATAATAAAGTTTATTAAATAATTATATTAAATGTATATTACAAAGCAAAACTATAATGTTTAGTTGTAACCACTAGTCTCTGCTCATTATGGAATTCATCAGAGATTTTTGGTTGGGAATAGATTAAATGTCACTGTCCCCTTTTCCAATTTCCTTAAAAAAACAAACAAACAAACCATTTCTGCATATATCCAGTCTTGAGTGTGTTATCTGGGAAAAACTAAAACGAAAACTAAACAGAGTACAGTTTCAGCCCTCAAGAAAGTTAATCAGCAGACAAATCATGCTACTGTCAGGAGCTGTGATCTCCATGGACAGGTGACAGCCCAGGAAATCAGAGCCCTGGAGAGGACTAACAGGAAGTGGAAGGGGTTGCTCACTGAAGTGCAGGGAGCTTAATAATGTCTATAGGATGACATGGACACTTTGACTTCCAGGCCTGTACAGCAAGGCTTAACTTCTTATGGAAGTTAAAGGCCAAAGCTAAAGCAAGTTAAAGCAAGATGTAACCTGGGAAAAAGCAATTATGAGTCATAATACACCCCTAGTATATAAAAGTTCACAATGGCTGTGTTTGTCAGCTTTATGTTACTATAACAAACTGAGAAAGTTAACTTATAGAGAAAAAGGTTTGCTTTGGCTCACAGTTTTGGAGGTTTCAATTCATGCTCACTTGTCCCCATGGATTTAAGCATTGGTATCATATGGCAGATCAAAACCACTCACCTCATCATCCAGGAAGCAAAGAGAAAGAGACAGAAGGGACCGTGGTCTTACAATCCCTTTTAGAGGGCCCAGTGACCTAAGGATACCCTAAAAGATCTCTCCTCCTAATGCTTCTACCACCTAATAGTGCCACTGTGGGGACCAAATCTTTAACACATCAATCTTTGGGTGACATTCACATCCAAACTGTAGCACTAGCATCTATTAGGAGGCCAAAGATACTGTGACTTTGAGCCTGAACAGCTAGGCCTACACTCTCAAGAAAGTTTAGGGACAGAGCTAAAGCAAGTCAAGGCAAGCCACAGACTGAGAACATGTCATCATAAACCTCTAATATGGAGAAGTTAACAGATACTAGTAAAAGACAAACAAGCTGGGTGTGGTGGCGCATGCTTGTAATCGCTGGGAGGCTGAGACAAGAGCCTCAGGTTCGCGGACAGCCTCAGCAACTTAGTGAGGCCCTCTGCAACTAAGTGAGACCCTGTTTCAAAATAAAGAATAAAAAAATAGGGCTGGGGGTGTAGCTCGCAGGTTAGAATGCCCCTGGGTTCCATCCCCAGTTCCATAAAACAAACAAACAAGCAACAAAACAAAACAAAAACTAAAATCTCCTCAGAAGGAAATTAGTAAAGAAGAAAAAGACATTAAGAAACAACTAGAAGCCATGTGAAAATATAAATTTCACAGAAGAAATGCAGACTTAAAACAGTACCCTTGAGAAACATCTCAGTCTAATTAGATGTGTTATTTTAAACCACAAAATCTGTGGTAATTAATTCCCCAGATCAGAAAAACAATACACCAAATCCTAGTTAGGTTCTGGGCACCTAAAGAGAGAAAAACAGATCTGTCTTTCATGGATTAGTTTAATTCATGATCTGATCTAATAAATAACTTCACCAAATTGACGAACATGATGGTAAGTTCTATAAACTGGTTCCTCTTTTGCCAATGAGCCTAGGCTGAGCTCTGTGTAATTGCATATTCCTTATTCTTCATCACTTAAAAGCAGATAGTACTAAACTCTGTGTGAGAGTGTGTGTGTGTGTGTGTGTGTGTGTGTGCGCGCGTGCATGCGTGGTAACAGGGATAAAACCCAGGGTCTCATGCTGAGCTACATACCGGGTTCCTCAGGCTGGCTTTGAGTTGATGATCCTCATGCCTCAGCCTCCTGAGTACCTGAGATTACAGGCATGCGCCACTGTGCCCAGCTCTCCTGAAAGCTTTCGTGACATCACACCTGCCTTTGTGTTTCTTCACTGATACACATATTCATGTTCTCATTCTCTCTCTCACGAGGGGTTGAATGCAGGGGTGTTCCTGAATGCAGGGGTGTTCCACCTCTAAGCTGCACTCCCAGCCCTATTTTTTTTTAAATTCTGAAACAGGTTTTCACCAAGTTGCTGAGGCTGCCAGGAACCTGTGATTCATCTGTCTCAGCCTCACAAGTACTGCCATCATGCCCAACTTGATTTCAAGACCTATGAAAACTAGTATTTTGGGGCTTGTTAATATCTAAGACTCATTCAGACATATACAAATAGGACAGACAATATGTTGATGTTTAACCATGAGCTTCAAAAATGAAAGATTATTTTTACAGTGTAGTTCAAAGGGCATTGAAATCCTACAGAATTATTTAGTGCTGGGCAGTATGGACGGCAGGGCTTCAACATTTGAGGTGCACATCTTTGCTCCCCTCTCACCATTTGGAGTACTAGGACAAAGAGGAAGCCCTTGGAAAGAGTCTGAAATGTCATTCTTCAATCTCCTTCTTCGGTGCCCCGAAGGGAGCCCAAGTCTCAAAGTCCCACGCTGCTCAGAAAGAGCCCTCCCCTGGGTTGTGTCTGATGCTCAGAACTTCTGCCTTCCCGTCAAAACTACTCCTTGTCCTCTGCTATTTGAACATTGAAAAGGGTCAGATACTTTAAAGCATAGTGTGGTGTCTCATAGCTCAAGAAGGAATCCTCTAGGAGTATAATTTCATAAACCTTGAAAAGGAAAGAAAGAAGGGTTGGGTGTGACTTGGTGGTGCAACACCTACCTAGCATGCATGAGGCACTGAGTTCAGTATTCTAGGTGCTAAAGAAAGAATAAAGGAGGCACAATATTCTGAACTCAGGGTCTTCCTACACCACTAGTCATAAATTGCATAAATTGATGGTGTGGTCACCAATCTCTCCTTAATAGTGTTTGTACAACAATCTCTGGGCTACATACAATTCCTTTATCCATTCCCTTGCTTGAAACTAGTGCATATTCTGATGTAAGGCAGGGAGTTTTTCCTCTAAATAAACTGTTTCCCTTAAAGAAATTGGTGGTATAGCATGGGTAGATGTCAGAAAACCTAGCCTCTGCTCTCTGCACCCAGATTGCCTAACTATGTGACCCTGGACAAGCCACATAACCTCTCTGAGCATCTGCTTCCTAAATCTAAAATAATTCCTCCTCTGCATCCTTGTAATTGGTTATTTGGAAGACAGACAATGAAGGTGAATTGGCCTTGAGATCTGTAAAATACGCAGTAGTATTAGTGAAGGATGAGTGCTTCCCTCACCCTGTCTGGTGGTTTTAACACGTAATATAAGATTCATCCATGTTGTTGGCAACGTGGAGGAAATGGCTGCTGGTCAAAGTCAATTTTAGAAACCAGCATTTTTGCAAAAGTCAACTTTGGTCAGGACAATGTTGCTGGCAGAGCATGGGTGCAATCAGAAAACAATGTAAAGATGATCCAGCAGGTGTCAGCAGAGAACAAACTTTCCCTGGTTCCATTAGGGAAGGAAGGCCTTGCCTGGGCCTGGTCGGCTGGACCCAGCTGCAAGATTCTGCCATTAATTCCATAGTTGTCCCAATTCTGGTGGGGTGTGTGTAGGCAGGCAGAGTCCACTGAGATGGGGACAGCCCTTGGGGATACCTGCAAAGTCCTTCTTCTCATTGGCTGTTTGACTGCTGCCCCTCAGAAAATCTTTTCCCATTCCTATCTTTCAGTCCAGGCTTAGCTCCTCTTCCCTCAGACCTGGGCTCCAAGATGCAAGACCTATCTCAGTTCCCTTTGCTTTATTAGTTGTTTTGACAAATATTGCTTCGGAAGTGACTTTTGTCTCTCCCTCTGAACTACAGGGTTCTTTTGAATATTTTATTTTTTAACTTATACTTTTTTCTCCTACCCGAACAGCCAGCCATTCTGATTCAATAGTGCTGGCAACAGAGCAGAGCTTCCACAACGTAAATGAATAGCTACTATACTGGGAGCAGGAGAGGGCAGTTTACAGTTATCAAATCATAACCTGTGGAATGAAGTATTCAATCTCATAAGTTACAGACAGTCTCTTACAGTTTTATGGGGACATATGTTAATTGCACATGCATGTATACCTATGTTGTAATGTGTCATGTTGTAATGGGACCTACCATAGGTATTCTAAGATCTTCAGGAAAAGAGTCCAATTTAGAATAGTTCTAGTGGTGTGTGTGTGTGTGTGTGTGTGTGTGTGTGTGTGTGTGTGTTGAATGTCTATAAAAGGGCCTCTGGAGTCCTGAATTCCAGTATCTAGAAGCCACAAGGAACCTAAGTCCGGCATCAACCACTAAATGTGAGAGTTGGGCCCAAGGGTCTATGATCTCCATCAGAATGACAGGCATAATATATGCAGATTCTTGCAATGCTACAAATCTCTTGGGTTATTAAATAGCTGGTTGTTATGTTTCCTATTCTTTTTGACTGTGACTTAATATCTTTCTCTCTGTCTCTGTGTCTCTCGCATGCACGTGCGCACACACACGCTAAACAAGTAGTTCCAGATTTGAAAGAATATTTTAAATTAAGAGGGGATATCCAAGCTCACAAAGCAACTGCCTTGAGCACTGTTTTTTTCCCCCTCAAAAATTTACCAGAAAAAAATAAAATAAACACAGATAGCAGATCTGGCCAGTTTGAGCCCATCCAGAGTTATATTCCTATAATATGCAAGACTCAGCATTTGCTCTCATTGACCTTTGAGGTTCCTGGGTTGAAGGACAAGAATTTGCAATGTGACTTAAATATGGAGGCTCTAAAGACCAGGAAGAACCACAGGATGATGAGACCTACCTCTTGCCCAAGTCATTGCATAAGCCTCTGATTGAGGCCTCCTTTATTATTCCCAAATTTCCATAAGCCATACTGTTAAATTATAAATGGGATACAGCCTGACCTTGTCCATTCTCAGTGAAGTGAAATAATCTTTGGCTGTGTCTACCCAGGAAAACAGAAAGGGAATGAAGTGTAGAGACAGCAGTCAGAAATTATCAGAAACCCCAGGCCAAATGGGGCATCTTCCAAAAAAAAAAAAAAAAAAAATGTGGCCACGTATGGCTGTGTAGACCAACCAAGTTCAAGTTAATTTGGTTTAATCAGGCCTTCTTCTTTCTCTGTGGTTACCAGGCCACAGGGAGCCCTGGACTCTGCTCTCAGGCCTCCCTGCCAGTCTCCATAGATCTGGGCCAGTTCATTTCGCCACAGCCTGGAGTCGCTCGGAAAGCAAAGATTAAAGGGGAAAGTCGCAGCTGTATATTTATATTTTCATTGCTAGAAGGGAATTGATTTCCGTGCATTTATTTTGGTAGTTGTAATACACAAGAGCGGATTTGCGTCACCCGAGCAACTTGCCGGTGGAGATAAAGTTGCACAAATATTGAAAGGGGAAGTGCTAGGAGTCATTATAGAGTTTTTCTCCGGAAGAAATAAGGATTTCTGCAGTATCCTAAAATACTAAGGCTGCTTCTATTTTGAGACCAATCTCGCAGGCACATCCGCTCATTTAGTCGGAGTTCGAGCCCATCAAAAAAACAGGAGATGACCTGAACTCCGGGAGCCCAAGGCTTCCTGCCGCTTTCTTGGTTCTGAGGGTTTGGGATTAAGGAGGAGGGTGGAATCCGCGGGCTCAGAACAGGGCCAGGGGCCTACGGGCAAGGCCCGGGGCTGGGCAAGGGGAGTGGGAGTACGAGGGAGGCCTGAGGCCCGGGAGGGCCGAGCGCTCGGGCGGCCTGCGTGGCGGGGCCGCGGGAGGCGGCGGGGAAGCCTCGGCCCCCGCCTCGCGGCGCTGCCAGGCTGCGGACGCCGCAGGGAACCTGGAGGGCCGGAGTTCTCTTGAGTCTGCGGCCCGCGCCCACGCCGGAGGGTCTCTGGGTGAAAGGGGGCCAGGAGAGTCTTATTTCCAGCTCAGAAGGTGAAGGCGCCCGGCGCGGCTTTGGGGTGAAGTTAAACCACCCTCTTTTAGACCTGGGAGTTTGGGCTTAGGCCGCAGTCTTAACATTTCCAGACGGCAATGGCAATCACAATCGACTTGGAAGTGACGCC
>NC_137793.1:65506987-65571987 GCF_963383645.1 Muscardinus avellanarius | reverse complement strand
GGTGGCAAGTTCACCATGCCCGCAAGACCTCCAGCTCAGCGTGCACCACAATCGTAAGTGAAACTGTGGCCCCTACAGGAGAAATCCCAGCACTGCATCCCCAGGGACTCGCGCAGCTTTGACAAACTCTCTGGGTCTGAGATCTTGCAGTTCAACCCAGTGCAGGAGTAGGGGTGGCAGAAATTACTACACCCTAGTCCCAGTTCCCCGAAGGAAAATGCACAGCCCAGCACCTTCAGGGTCTGGCACAGCTGCAACTAACTTTCTGGGTCTGAGACTTTGTGATACAATCCAGGGAAAAAGTGGTGGTGGCTGAGATTATCACACCCTCCAGAGATCCGCAGCACAATAAGTGAAGTTGTGGTGATCCGGAGAAGAACCCAGAGAAGATGGGAGTCGGATACGCTGTTGATCAGATCAGAAGCTCAGATAGACCCAGGTTCTTATCAGTAGAAAGTGTGGGGGGAGTCTCAGGCTTAACACTAATCCCAAAGAGTAGGATTTCTGGGACCACAGACATTCCAGTTGTGGTGAATAGAGAGAAGTCAGCCTACCCCAGCCCTAGCTGTGGAGAACTGAGACTCCTACATTGAGTTTGGTCTCAGAGGCATATGCTACCAACAGAGGCAGGGAGAGATCTAGACTCCAAATATGTGGAAAGTGTGGAGGGTGACCTTCACACTCAATATTAAATCCAGCCCCATTGATACCGATCATCTGCATAAACTGAGAAGACTCAGAGAACCAGACTCAGAGAGGGAAAGGTGTTGGTGGCTCTTGATATCTACACAGAGAGAGACTGCTGATTATTCATTTATTTGTAGAGTTGCATTAATTCATTGTTGGGATTGTTTGGGGTTTTTTGTTCTTTTTTTTGTGTGAGAGTGTATACCTGACTGCTTTTTTTTTTCTTTATTGGGGCGGAGTGAGTGTGTGTGTGTGTGTGTGTGTGTGTGTGTGTGTGTGTGTGTGTGTTATTTTCTTTTGTTTTTTGTTTTGTCTTTTTTTTGTGTGTGTGGTGGTACTGGGGTTCCTGGAAGCCCTTCTACCTCCGGGGTACACTCCAGACCTATTTTATTTTTGGAAACAGGGTCTCTTAAGCCAGCGTGGTTGGCTTTGAACCTGTGTGAACCTCCTGTCTCCACCTCCTAAGAGCAGGGATAACAAGCTTGCGCCACCAAGCCTGGCTTGTTTTGGTTTTTTTACCCTCTTCCCAAATCCTCTCCCAAGCTTCTTGCCTTGTACATACCTGCTCTCTCCTCTCTATCCCTTTTCTATCTTTTCTCATTTATTTATCGCTCCCCTGTCTTGTATTAAATCCACTTCATATCACTATACCAGAAACTCTATATTGGTTACTACAATACTACATTTGTACTATCTCTAATCTCTAGTATATACTTCCTTACCAAACTCATATACTATTTGACCCTGAGACCTTACCCTATTCTTTCATTTACTCCTTCACTTCCCTCCTTACTCAACCTTCACTGTTGAATACAAAACAACTTGCCCTTGAAAATACCAGCTGACATCTAGAGATGCAGAGAAATCTACTCAAAGCAACAGGCACAAACTTCTGAAATCATGGGAAGGAAGAACAACAGAGCAATGAGCTTCCACAACCCCACAATAAAAGAACCTGATAACACAGAAATGCAGAGATTTCCAGAAGATCACATCAGGAATGTAACTGTAGACATGATGCAGGACCTTCGAAACGAATTAAGAGAGAGTCTGAAAGAAATAAAGGATGCAATTATTGAAGTAAATGCATCAATTCAAAATATAAACAATCAATTAGACCTCATGGAGAATAGAATCTCACTCCTAGAAGATGATCACTCCAAAAATGAATGCATAGTTTATAACTTTGTAAAAGCAATTCGACAACAGGAACTGGACATTGAAGAAATATATGCCCATCTTAAGAGAGCAAACCTAAGAATAATTGGAATAGAGGAGGGAAAAGGTGAATCCAAAGGGATTGATAATCTCTTCAAATCAGCAGAAAATTTTCAAGCATAGAGCAAGAGGTCAATACACAGGTTCAGGAAACTTATAGAACTCCATTTAGACAAGATCAGAGAATAGTTCCCCAAGCCACATAATAGTCAAAATGACCAACATAAAAGCCAGGAGAGAATCTTAAAGGCAATAACACAAAAAAACAAAAAGCAAAAGGTGAAGTTACATACAAAAGCAAACCAATAAAAATCACTTCAGACTTCCCAAACCAAGTCATGAAAGCCAGAAGGGCTTGGAGTAACATATTCCAAACTCTGAAAGAAAACAACTTCCAAACAAAAATTTCCTGCCCACCAAAGCTATCTTTCAAATTAGATGGGGAAATAAGAAGCTTCCATGACAAACAGAAACTGAACGAATTTATGTCTTCAAAACCAGTGCTAGAGAAAATACTCAAAGAGATTAGCTACAAAGAAGAAATAAGTAATAAACACCAGAACCAGAGAAACAAGAATTTTCAACCAGCAGACAACTAACCAAAATAGAACAAACAGTATTTCAAACTGAAATAAAATTTAACATGTTAGGAATTAAAAATCATCTCTCAGTAATCACACTGAATGGAAATGACCTCAACTCCCCAATAAAAAGACAAAGTGGCAAAATGGATTAAAAAACAGAATCCATCTATCTGCTGCTTGCAAGAAACACACTTTACAAGTAAAGATAGTAACAAACTTAAGGTAAAAGGCTGGAGCAAGGTAATCCATGCCAACAGAACTCAAAGGCAATTAGGAGTAGCAACAATGATATCAGAAAAGTTAGACTTTAAGCCCAAGCTTATTAGAAGAGACAAAGAAGGTAATTTTTTTTTTTACTGGTAAGAGGAATAATACAACAAGAGAAAAGAACAGTAATCAACATTTATGCCCAAACATAGGTGCAGCTACTTTCATAAAACAAACTCTCTGTGACTTTAAGTCACACATAAATCCCGATACAATAATACTGGGAGACTTCAACACCCCTCTCACACCATTAGACCAGATCTTCTAGACAAAAATTGAGTAAAGATGCCTCAGAACTCAAGAACACCATTAATCAAATGGACCTGGTGGACACATATAGAATATTTCACTCAACTACGGTGGAGTTCACATTTTTGTCAGCTGCTCACAGAACTTTTTCCAAAAGAGATCACATCCTAGACCACAAAGTGAGTACTAGCAAATGCAAAAAATGTGACATATTTCCCTGTGTCTTTACAGACCATAATGGAATGAAATTAGAAATCAACTATAAAAAGACCCAGAGAAACCACATAAACATGTGGAGGACAAACACTACACTTCTGAGTGAAGAATGGGTCATAGAAGACATAAGAGGTAAAATCAAGAAATCTCTAGAAACAAATGAAAATAAAGATACAACGTATCAAAACCTCTGGGACACTTTGAAGGCAGTATTAAGAGGAAAATTTATAGCAATGAGTACTAACATAAGAAAAACAGAAAATCTTCAAATAAATAACCTAACGACACACCTCTAAGCCCTTGAAAAACAGGAACAATCTAACTCCAAAGCCAGCAGAAGACAGGAAATTATTAAAATTAGAGCAGAAATTAACAAAATAGAGAATTAAAAAACATAAAATCAACAAAACCAAAAGCTGGTTTCTTGAAAAAATTAACAAGATAGATAAACCACTAGCCAACCTAACTGAGAGAGAGAGAGAGAGAGAGAGAGAGAGAGAGAGAGAGAGAGAGAGAGAGGAGAGAGGAGAGAGGAGAGAGGAGAGAGGAGAGAGGAGAGAGGAGAGAGGAGAGAGGAGAGAGGAGAGAGGAGAGAGGAGAGAGGAGAGAGGAGAGAGGAGAGAGGAGAGAGGAGAGAGAGAGAATATGAGAATGAATCAACCCAAATAATGAATATAGGAGATGAAAAAGGAGACATTACTAATGACAGTGTACAAATCCAGAGGATTATCAGAAACTACTTTGAAAAACTATACTCCAACAAAATGGAAAATCTGGAAGAAATTGACAAGTTTCTATATAAATACAACCTTTCTAAACTGAGTCAAGAAGATATAGAATACTTAAACCAACCAATAACAATCAAAGAGATTGAAACAGCAATAAACAGCTTACCATCAAAGAAAAGCCCAGGACCAGATAGTTTTCTAAGTGAATTCTATAAAACCTTTATGGAAGAGCTAACCCTAATACTCCTCAAAGTATTTCATGAAATAGAAAAAACCGGGACTCTCCCAAATACATTCAATGAAGCCAACATCACACTAATACCAAAACTGAATAAAGACAGTTCAAGGAAGGAAAACTATAGACCTATATCTCTGATGAACTTGGATGCAAAACTACTTAACAAAATACTAGCAACATGCATTCAAAACCACATCAAGAAAATCATACACCATGACCAGGTAGGGTTCATCTCAGGGATGCAAGGCTGGTTGAACATATGAAAATCAATCCATGTAGTTCACCATATAAACAGAATCAAAGACAGAAATCACATGATCATTTCAATACATGCTGAAAAGCATTTGATAAAATCCAACATTCATTTATGATAAAAGCACTGTACAGAATCAGAATATAAGGAACATATCTCAACATCATAAAGATAATCTACAATAAGCCCACTGCCAACTTCATATTAAATGGGGAAAAATTTCAAGAATTCTCCCTAAAAACAGGAACAAGACAAGGATGTCCATTATCACCACTTCTCTTCAATATAGTACTATAGACTCTAGCCAGAGCAATAAGGCAAGAAAAGGATATCAAAAGAGTACAATTAGAAAAAAAAAAGAACTCAAATTATCACTATTTGCAGATGACCCAACAAACTCATCCCAAAAGTGTATAGAACTGATCAACAAATTTAGCAAAGTGTCTGGTTACAAAATCAATCTTAAAAAATCAGAAGCTTTCCTGTACACCAACCATAAATCCACTGAAAAAGAAATTCAGAAAACACTTCCACTCAGGATCTCCCACAAAAAAAAATACTTAGGAATAAACTTAACCAAGAAGTAAAAGATCTCTACAAGGAAAATTATAAAACATTAAAAAAGAAATTGAAGAAGATCTTAGAAGATGAAAGGTACTTTCATGTTCATGGATTGGCAGAATAAATATCATTAAAATGGCCATCCTCCCAAAAGTGACCTACAGATTTAATGCAATGCCCATTAAACTACCAAGATCATTCCTCACTGACATAGAAAAATCAGTCCTTAAATTTATCTGGAATAACAAAAAGCCCAGAATAGCCAAGGCCATCCTTCCAAAAGTGATCTACAGATTCAACACAATGCCCATTAAAATACCAAGATCATTCCTCACAGACATAGAAAAATCAGTCCTTAAATTCATTTAGAACAACAAAAAGCACAGAATAGCCTAAGTAGTACTCAGCAACAAAAACCATGCAGGAGGAATCACAATACCTGACTTTAAACTATACTACAACGCCATTATAATAAAAATAGCATGGTACTGGCACAAGAACAGATACATAGACCAATGGAGCAGAATAGAAGACCCAGAAACAAGTCCACACACTT
This sequence comes from Muscardinus avellanarius, assembly GCF_963383645.1. Classification (NCBI taxonomy): domain Eukaryota; kingdom Metazoa; phylum Chordata; class Mammalia; order Rodentia; family Gliridae; genus Muscardinus; species Muscardinus avellanarius. The sequence continues at coordinate 65,566,430 of NC_137793.1, read as the reverse complement.
TCAGCCAATTGATTTTTGACAAAGGGGCCATAAACATACACTATAAAAAAGATAGCCTGTTCAACAAATAGTGTTGGCAAAACTGGTTAACCATATGCAGAAAATTGGAAATTAATCCTACTTTTTCACCCAGCACAAGAGTCAATTGAAGATGTACCAAAGGTTTGGAAATTAGACCAGATACCATGAAGCTCCTTGAAGAGGGCATAGGTCCAACACTGCAACACATAGGCACAGATTAAAAAAAAAAAAAAAAAAAAAAAAAAAAAAAAAAAAAACTTTCTCAACATGTAGGATTGCATGAAACTGAAGATCTTCTGTTCAGCAAAGGAAATTGTTGAGAACCTCAATTGAGAGACAACCAAATGGGAGAAGATTTTTGCCACTTACTCCTCTGATCGAGGACTAATATCTAGAATATACAGAGAACTCAAGAAATTCAACACTAAAAAAATTAATCCAATAAAAATGGGCAAGCAAACTAAATAGACACTTCACAAAAAAGAAAATCAAATGGTCAATAAATGCATGAAAAAATGCTCAACATCAGTGGCAATCAGAGAGATGCAAATCAAAACTACCCTGAGATTTTACCTAACTCCAACTAGAATGGCCATCATTCAAAACACAAACAACAACAAATGCTGGTGAGGATGTGGAGAAGTGGGAACTCTAAAACATTGTTGGTGGGACTGCAAATTAATGCAACCACTTTGGGAAATAATATGGAGTATTCTCAGAAGAATGGGAACAAATTTACCATTCGATCCAGCAATACCACTTCTGGGTATCTACTGAAAAGAAAGGAAACCAAACTACCAAACTAATGCATATGTATCTATGTTCATAGCTGCACAATTCACTATTGCCAAACTATGGGACCAGCCAAGATGTCCATCAACAAATGAATGGATTACAAAAGTGTGGGATATGTACACAATGGAATTTTACTTAACCATAAACAAACACAACTGCAGTATTTACAGGGAAATGAATGGAACTCGAGGTCATTATACTAAGCAAGATTAGTCAGTCACAAAAAGTAATAAATCAGATGCTTTCCTAATATGTGAAAGCTAAGGTGAAATGGGGTTATAGAAGGAACTTCAGGTGAAAGAGGAGATTCTATAGAGGATCAAATAAGGCAACTTAACTGTGGGAATGGGAGGGGGGGGAAAGGAAACTCTTTAAAGCACATGATGTATTTATTAATATTGTAGTCAACCACTAAGCCAAGCATGGGAGGTAGAGATGGGGAGGGATGGGGAAGGAGAAGGATGGGGACTGGGTGGGGGCTGGCTGGGTGATGTGTGCATTTATGTCTACACAAGTTTTTTACCCCATTATGATTTATAAATACAATGCACCAATTAAAAAAAATAGTTGAAAGCAAGGTTGATCTGTTACTTTTAAGCTATTTGGTGCAAATAGGAAACATCGGTTAGAAGAATAGAAATCAAACAGCATAAGTGAATCAAGTAGAAGCAATCATCTTTAATTGGGAATACACTATTACAGAATTTTTTTACAAACTAAAGTCATATAGATTCCTGCATTTCTCTTTCTAGCAGGGTGGTAAGTTGATTATTTTAGGTAAAAATATAGCTGCGATCAGAGACAGAAATCATCTAAATCAGAAAGTTTTCAAGGCACAATTCATATAACAAGTCTGCAAGAAAGGATTTATTCAAATTCAGCACTACTTCTTGCTTCTTCTGAATTTGAGTACATTTCTTATATGTGTATTGCTGAGAAAGAGTTATATTCCCAATGTTACTAAGCTGTGTAATTGAGCTGTTTGGAAGCAGAGAGCTACTACTAGTTTAGGTAGATTTGAGCATTGGAAAACTCTTAAACAATTAATCCAATGTAAGAACAACATGAAAATCACAAAATTGAACAAGCAGAAATCAGCTTTCATATGTACTATAAGATGCAAATCATGGGCTGCCTCCTAGGTTTTGTTTGCTGAAAGGCTTTTTCTAGATTTAATCTCCAAGTTGTAGGACTCAACTGAGCAGGTCACTCTGGCAACTATCCATGAATTCAGCTGAAGATGCCATAGGGTGCCTGAAGAAAGGCTACCTTTCTGATGTTATGACTAATTTTATTAGTAGAGTAGAATCTGTCTAGTGATTGAGAGATAAGATATCCCTACAGAGCTGGAGACTAATTCAAACTTTGAGGAACATTTTGGATGTAGGTGAATGTTCTGAGGGTGGCCTTTGTTACCATTGGTAACAGGTTATTGGATAAGAGTCTGAGGAAACTCTTTACTTGGATAATATTATTTATTTATTTTTTGATACTAGGGATAGAACCCAGGGGCATTCTATCTCCGAGCTACACCCCTAGCCCTATTTTTTATTCTTTTATTTATTTATTTATTATTTTATTTTTTATTTTTATTGGTGCATTATATTCATACAACATATTGGGATTAAAAAACTTGTGTGTACAAACATGTACTCATCGCTGATTTAACCCCTAACCAATTCCCACCTCATTCCTTCCCCGTCCCTCTCTTTCTTGCTTGGCTTAGTGATTGGCTTCGATATGCTTAAGTACATTGTGTGTTTTACAGATTTTCCTCTTCCCCCCCCTCCGTTCTCCTCCTTTAGGTTGTCTTGTTTGCTCCTCTATAATTTCCTCTTTCAAGAGTTCCTCCTATGACCCATTTCTCCCTAACTCTCACATATTAGGGAAAGCATCTAATTTCTTATTTTTTGTGACTGACTAATCTCACTTGGCATAATATCCTCCAGTTCCATCCATTTCCCTGAAAATGATGTAATTGAGGGGTTTTTTTGATGGCTGAGTAAAATTCCATTGTGTACATATCCCACAGTTTTGTAATCCATTCATCTGTTGATGGACATCTTGGCTGGTTCCATAGTTTGGCTATGGTGAATTGTGTAGCTATGAACATAGATACACATGCATTAGTTTGGTAGTTTGGTTTCTTTTCTTTTGGGTAGATACACAACAGTGGTATTGCTGGATCAAATGGTAGATTTGTTCCCATTCTTCTGAGGATTCTCCATACTGTTTTCCAAAGTGGTTGCAATAATTTGCAATCCCACCAACAATGTCTTAGGGTTCCCACTTCTCCACATCCTCGCAAGCATCTGTTGTTGTTTGTGTTTTGAATGACTGCTATTCTAGTTGGAGTTAGGTGAAATCTCAGGGTAGTTTTGATTTGCATCTCTCTGATTGCCAATGATGTTGAGCATTTTTTCATGCATTTATTGGCCATTTGAATTTCTTCTTTTGTGAAGTGTCTATTTAGTTCGTTTGCACATTTTGTTATTGGATGCTTTGTTTTCTTAGTGTTGAGTTTCTTGAGTTCTCTGTATATTCTAGATATTAGTCCTCTATCGGAGGGGTAGGTGGCAAAAATCTTCTCCCATTCTGTTGGCTCTCGACTGAGGTTCTTGATAGTTTCCTTTGCTGAACAGCAGCTCTTCAGTTTCATGCAATCCCATGTATTGATTCTCCTTTTAATTTGTTGTGCCTTTGGGGTCTTGTTGAGGAAATGTTTGTCTGTGCCTATGTGTTGTAGTGTGGGACCTATGCCCTCTTCAAGGAGCTTCAAGGTCTCTGGTTTAATTTCCAAGTCTTTGATCCATCATGAGTTGACTTTTGTACAGGGTGAAAAAGTGGGATTAATATCCAATTTTCTACATATGGTTAACCAGTTTTGCCAACACCATTTGTTGAAGAGGCTATCTTTTTTCCAATGTATGTTTTTGGCCCCTTTGTCAAAAATCAATTGGCTGAAAGTGTGTGGACTTATTTCTGGGTCTTCTATTCTGCTCCATTGGTCTACATATCTGTTCTTTTGCCAGTACCATGCTGTTTTTATTACAATGGCTTTGTAGTATAGTTTAAAGTCAGGTATTGTGATTCCTCCTGCGTGGTTTTTGTTGCTGAGAACTACCTTGGCTATTCTGGGCTTTTTGTTATTCCAGATAAATTTAAGGACTGATTTTTCTATGTCAGTGAGGAATGATCTTGGTAGTTTAATGGGCATTGCATTAAATCTGTAGGTCACTTTTGGGAGGATGGCCATTTTAATGATATTTATTCTGCCAATCCATGAACATGAAAGTACCTTTCATCTTCTAAGATCTTCTTCGATTTCTTATTTCAGTGTTTTATAATTTTCTTTGTAGAGATCTTTTACCTCCTTGGTCAAGTTTATTCCTAGGTATTTTATTTTTTTGTGGGAGGTCCTGAGTGGAAGTGTTTTCTGAATTTCTTTTTCAGTGGATTTATGGTTGGTGTACAGGAAAGCTTCTGATTTTTTAAGATTGATTTTGTATGCAGATATTTTGCTGAATTTGTTGATCTGTTCTATAAGCCTTTTGGTTGAGTTTGTTGGGTTTTCTAAATATAGTATCATGTCATCTGCAAATAGTGAAAGCTTAAGTTCTTCTTTTCCTATTTGTGCTCCTTTGATTTCCTTTTCTTGCCTTATTGCTCTGGCTAGAGTCTCTAGTACTATATTGAAGAGAAGTGGTGATAGTGGACGTCCTTGTCTCGTTCCAGTTTTTAGGGGGAATTCTTGAAATTTTTCCCCATTTAATATGATGTTGGCGCTGGGCTTATTGTAGATTGCCTTAATAATGTTGAGATATGTTCCTTCTATTCCAATTCTCTGCAGTGTTTTTTTTTAATCATAAATGGATGTTGAATTTTATCAAATGCTTTTTCAGCGTCTATTGAGATGATCATGTGGTTTTTGTCTTTGATTCTTTTTATATGATGAATTACATGGATTGATTTTCGTGTATTGAACCAGCCTTGCATCCCTGGGATGGACCCTACCTGGTCATGGTGAATGATTTTCTTGATGTGGTTTTAAATGCGTGTTGCTAGTATTTTGTTTAATAGTTTTGCATCCAAGTTCATCAGAGATATAGGCCTATAGTTTTCCTTCCTTGAAGTGTCTTTATTCGGTTTGGGTATTAATGAGATGTTGGCTTCATAGAATGTATTTGGGAGAGTCCTGGTTTTTTCTATTTCGTGAAATAGTTTGAGTAGTATTGGGGTTAGCTCTTCTATAAAGGTTTTATAGAATTCATTTGGGAAACCATCTGGTCCTAGGCTTTCTTTGATGGTAAGCTCTTTATTGCTGTTTCAATCTCTTTGATTGTTATTGGTTGGTTTAAGTGTTCTATATCTTCTTGACTCAGTTTTGGAAGGTTGTATTTATCTAGGAAGTTGTCAATTTCCTCCAGATTTTCCATTATGATGCAATATTGTTTTTCTTTTTCTTTCTTTTTTTTTTTTTTTGCGGGTCTGGGGATGGAACCCAGGGGCATTTGACCTCCGGGCTACACCCACTGCCCTATTTTTTATTCTTTACTTTGAAACCGGGTCTCACTGAGTTGCAGAAGGCCTCACTAAGTAGCTGAGGCTGTCCGCAAACCGAGATCCTCCAGGTCTCAGCCTCCCGAATGCTGGGATTACAAGCGTGCGCCACCACGCCCGGCTCGCAATATTATTTTTCAAAGTAGTTTCTGATAATCCTCTGGATTTCTACACTGTCAGTAGTAATGTCTCCTTTTTCATCCCTTATCTTCATAATTTGGGTTGATTCTCTCTTTTTTTTAGTTAGGTTGGCTAGTGGTTTATGTATCTTGTTAATTTTTTCAAGAAACCAGCTTTTGGTTTTGTTGATTTTCTGTATTTTTTATTCTCTATTTCATTAATTTCTGCTCTAATTTTAATAATTTCCCATCTTCTGCTGGCTTTGGGGTTCAATTGTTGCTGCTTTTCAAGGGCTTTGAGGTGTGTCGTTAGGCTATTTATTTGAAGATTTTCTGTTTTTCTTATGTGAGCACTCAGTGCTATAAATTTTCCTATTAATACTGCCTTCAAAGTTTCCCAGAAGTTTTGATATGTTGTATCTTTATTTTCATTTGTTTCTAGAAATTTCTTGATTTCACCTCTTACATCTTCTATGACCCATTCTTCAATCAGAATTGTGGTGTTCAGTCTCCACATGTTTATGTTGTTTCTCTGGGTCTTCGTATAGTTGATTTCTAGTTTCATTCCATTATAGTCTGAAATGACACAGGGAAGTATGTAACATTTTTTAAATTTGCTAGTGCTCATTTTGTGTCCCAGGATGTGATCTATTTTGGAGAAGGTTCCGTGAGCAGTTGAGAAAAATGTAAACTCCGCTGTAGTCCGGTGAAATATTCTATACGTGTCCAACAGGTCCATTTGCTTAATGGTGTTCTTTAGTTCTGAGGCATCTTTACTGACCCTTTGTCTGGAAGATCGGTCTAGTATTGTGAGAGGTGTGTTGAAGTCTCCCAGTATTATTGTATTGGGATTTATGTGTGACTTCATGTCACAAAGAGTTTGATTTATGAAAGTAGCTGCCCCTATGTTTGGGGCATAGATGTTGATTATTGTTATTTCCTCTTGCTGGACTATTCCTTTTACCAGTAAAATGTGACCTTCTTTGTCTCTTCTAATAAGTTTGGTTGTGAACTCTAACTTGTCTGATATCATAGTTGCTACTCCTGCTTGTCTTCGAGTACCATTAGCATGGATTACCTTGTTTAATCCCTTTACCTTGAGTTTGTTACTATCTTCACTTGTAAGGTGTGTTTCTTGTAAGCAGCAGATAGATGGATTCTGGCTTTTAATCCATTTTGCCACTTTATGTCTTTTTATTGGGGATTTGAGGCTGTTTACATTCAGTGTGATTATAGAGAGATAATTTTTAATTCCCAACATGTTAAGATCTTATTTCTGTTTGAGATACTGTTTATTCTTCTTTGCTTAATTGTCTGCTGGATGGGAATTCTTGTTTCTTTGGTTCTGGCGTGTATTACCCATTTTTTCTTTGAAGTTAATCTCCTTGAGTATTTTCTCTAGCGCTGGTTTTGAAGACATAAATTCCTTCAGTTCCTGTTTGTCATGGAAGCTTCTTATTTCCCCATCTAATTTGATGGATAGTTTTGCTGGGTAGGAAATTTTGGCTGGAAGTTGTTTTCTTTCAGAGTTTGGAATTTGTTACTCCATGCCCTTCTGGCTTGGAGTTTCCCAAACTTGGTTTGGGAAGTCTTGAGTGATTCTAAATGGTTTGCCTCTGAATGTCACATGGCCTTTTGTTTTTGTTGCCTTTAAGATTCTCTCCTTGGCTTCCACATTAGTCATTTTGACAATTATGTGGCATGGGGATCCTCTTCTCTGATCCTGTCTAAAGGGAGTTCTATAAGTTTCCTGGACCTGTGTATTGAACTCTTGCTCTATGTTTGGAAAATTTTCTATTATTACTTCCTTGAAGAGATTATTGATTTATTTGGTTTCTTTTCCCTCCTCTATTCCAATTATTCTTAGGTTAGCTCTCTTAAAATGGGCCCATATTTCTTCAATGTCAGATTCCTGCTGTTGGATTTTTTTCTAAATTAGAAACTATGCTTTCATTTTTGGAATGATCATCTTCAAGAAGCGAGATTCTATTCTCCATCTGGTCTAATCGGCTGTTTGTACTCTGAATTGAGGCCTTTATTTCAATGATTGCATCCTTTATCTCTTTTTGACTCTCTCTGAATTCTTTTCGAAATACCTCTATTATTTCTAAAGTTATTTTCCTGATTTGATCTTCTAGAGATCTTTGGATTTCTGTTTTATCAGATTCTGATGTTGTGGGGTTGTGGGCATTCACTGCTCCATTGTTATTTCTCTTTCCCATGATTTTGGAAGTTTGTGCCTTCTCTGGGTTCTTCCCTGTGTCACTACGAGTTCACTTAAGTTGCTCTGGATCTCGAGTCTGTGGTATCTCAGTCACCACTACTCCTTTACTGGGTTGTATCACAAAGTCTCAGACCCAGGGAGTCAATCGAGACTGCTTAGACCGTGGGGGGTGCCAAGTTGGGCATTCTCCAGCAGGGAGTTGTGACTATGGTGTGATATCTCTGCCATCGCCACTCCCCCAATGGGTTGCACTGCTAAAATCTCCAACTCAGGGAAACTATCTGCGCAAGTCCCTGGGAGTGTAGTACTGGGATTTCTCCCCTAGGGGCCGCAATTTGTCTCACGGTTGTTGAGTACGCTGATGGAGCTGTAGTGAACTCGGTGGATTCGCTGCTGCCACCACTGGCAATATGGCACCAGTGCCACGCCCTTGGCCGTGATCCAGCATATTTCTTCTCTGGTTTTGAGCTCCGCTCTGAGTCCCTGTCAAGTGTGCTGTTCCCGGCCCTTGGGAGCTTTAGATGTTCCCTGCGCTGAAAAAACTGCTGACTGCCGCCCAGCTGTTCAGCATCTGCTCACCTTGGCTTGCTCTCCACCCCTCCTCTCTGGAGCCTGGTGGCTGGTTGAGTGCGTTGGTCTTCAGCCGTCCGGTGAACTCGCTGCTGCTGCTGGCAGTAAGGCGCTGCTGTCGCATCCTCGGCCGTGAGGTTAGCATAGTTCTTCTCTGGTTTTGAGCTCCGCTGAGTCCCCATGGGGTGTGCTGATCCCGGCCCTTGGGAGCTTTAGACGCTCCTTGCACTGAAAAAACTGCTGATTGCCACCCCGCTGTTCAGCACCTGCTCACCTCGGCTCACTGTCCACCCCTTCTCTCTGGCGCCTGGTGGCTGGTTGAGTGCGTTGGTCTTCAGCCGTTTGGTGAATTCGCCGCTGCTGCCAGCAGTAAGGCGCTGCTGCTGCATCCTAGGCCGCGAGGCCGGCGTACCTCCTTTCTGTATTTGAGCTCCGTTCTAAGTCTCACTCCTCTCTGGAGTCTGGTGCTGCTAGGGAAGATGTAGGCTGCGCCGCTCCGCGCCGTGGCTCCAGCTGCTCCAGCCGCTTCGTGCCACGGCTCCGGCTGCTCCGCACCACGGTGGCCATGGCACTTTGGGCTGGTTTCTTTCTGGTGTCTCGTTTTTCCAGCCCTCTTTTTCTCTGCCCCTTGTATTTACAGTTTTTATTTCTTTGCTGGTGGTGTTTTCTGGCTCTGAAAGGCACTGGTTTTGTGGTAATAGAGTTTGATTGTTAGCAGGACTTGTAAGTGCCGCTTTCCTCTCTCGCCATCTTCCCGGAAGTCCATTCTTTTATTTTTTGAAACAGGGTCTCACTAAGTTGGGGAGAGCCTCACTAAGTAGCTGAGGCTGATCTCAAACCTATGACCCTCCTGTCTCAGCCTCCCAAATACTGGGATTACAAGTGTGTGCCACCACGCCTGGCTCAGTATTGATTTTTTAATGTTGCTGAAACCTATTATTTCGTAACTGACTTGGATAATCAGATTTCTCACCAGATGGGTACTAATTTTTATCACTAGATTTACATTTAGAAAGTTAAGGTTAATATATTTGTGAACCAAAATTATTGCATATTTCTATGGACCATAATAGTCATTAGAAATAGACACTTAGAAAATTGTGGTAATTACTATAATTTTCTTCAGTCATTTTGCATCAATTTCTTCTTTGTGAAAACAAAAAAATGTTGCAAATCACCATTCTGCATAACAGTTTATAATAATAAGTTATAATATATATTGAACTGTAATGTCTCAGTTTTAACATAGGATGGTAAAAAGCAGCAACATTTACTGTCTATACTAATATAGCTCAATGTTTATTGTCTTTCATAAACAAAAATTAAAGCAAATAGCAAAAATTAAATGCATTTGAGTCTATTTACAAACACAATCAGTTCTTTTAATCCCAGTTTTTTATTCTCCATGGAACCCCTTGTTTCTTGTGTGATGATAGCTGATTAGATTTAGATTATTATCCTGAGTCTTATTTTAGGTTAAATGTGCTTGATAAATATTTATACAACACCTAAAACTGTTAGTAGGAGACATAAAGGAAACAGATTTGGCTTCTCTCCTCAAATACTGGGACTCACATAGAGGCATAAATATTGAGTTTCAGGGGTCATTTTCTAGATATCTTTACATAGCTTCTAATTCATATCACCCATCAACTTTATAATGTCAATAAACTACATGAGATATAAAATATATCATAAAATAGACTGAAGCTGAGGCCCAGGAGTTGATAAAGTCACACAAAAAGTGAGCAGAAGGACATGGATATGAAACAAGACCTTCTCGTAGCAGGCTGGCACTTGCAGCAAAACTCAAGACAGAACAGAGCAAATACAAGGCAAATAAAGTGCTAAGGGAGTTTAAAGGAAGTCAAATGATAAATTCCAAATAGTCCCTCATGAGTGATATATGGGTCTCTCTCCCTCCCTCCTCCTTTCCTTCCCTCCTTCCTCCCTTCCCTTCCCTTCCCTCCGTGGACTGAAACTAGGGGCATTCTACTTCCAAGCTACACCCCTAGTCCTTTTTATTTTTTGTTTTGAAATAGGATCTCACTAGGTAGCTGTGAGTCTCACTACACTACCATGCTGGCCTGAAACCTGTGATTCTCTTATCTCAGCATACCAAGTATTGAAATTGCAGGCATGTTCCACCAAGCCCAGCTTCAATTCCTTTTAATAGATGTTCTATCTAGTACTTCTGACCCTTTTATACCAGTAATTTTTTTGGGAAGAGCTGTAGTTTGCCTTTGTTTCTTTTAACCTGCCTTTCTACTATGTTCTCTCTAATTACTTTCACCTCTTTTTTCCTTTTGCATTCTTGGAGAACAGTTTTTTTAGACTACCACACCATGCACTCATTTTGCTGCAGTAGTAAACTTGCTATTTAGGTCTCCAGTGCAGATTCCAAATTATTCTAAAATACTTTTGGTTTCTCTTGATTTATATTTTGTTATTTTCTTTTAAGATTCTGCCTACATCTTAGCCTATTCTCTCTCTCTCTCTCTCTCTCTCTCTCTCTCTCTCTCTCTCTCTCTCTCTTTCTCTCTCTCCCCTCTCCCCTCTCCCCTCTCCCTCCCTCCCTCCCTCCCTTTCAAAAGAACCCAGGGCCTGGCTCATGTATTCTTTTTTTTGTGTGTGTGTGTGGGTCTGGGGATGGATCCCAGGGCATTTGACCTCCGAGCTACACCCCTGCCCTATTTTTTATTCTTTTTTTAAATTTGAAACAGGGTCTCACTAAGTTGTGGGGGAGGAGGTGGCTCACTAAGTAGCTGAGGCTGTCCACAAACCGTGATCCTCTGGTCTCTGCCTCCCTAATGCTGGGATTACAAGCACACACCACCATGCCTGATTGGCTCATGCATTCTGTCACTGACTATATCCTCAGCCTCTCTATTCTGTTTTTATGACTCCTTGTTCTGTTTTAGAAAAGTTATGTTACTTTGACTTTTTAGGAAGGCCAAGAAGATGTTTTCTGAAATTTTCAAGAAGGCCAAAAAGATGTTTTTTGAATTTTTCTTCTATACTCTACAGAAATTCTTTGTTCAGAATATGATTTTCTTCTGAGTCTTTGAGCTTTAAAAACATTTAAAAAATAAAGTCCAGGTTGCATGTGTTATCTAACTTCACATCATTTCTTCATGCAAAATACTCATAGTAGTCTGGGTTCAATCAGGATATGGTAATCACATGGTAAGCTAAACTGGAGAACTTTAATGTAAAAGTTTATTAACTATGATAAAATAATTATGAGACATAAAGAAACTACATGGTACCCTAGTCCTGGGTGGGGCAGGAAGGACAGACTTGTAATGGGACCCTCCTCTGTTTAAGATGCTCTGCTCAGTGGATAATGAAATTTTATTGTCTTGGCCATGCTGGAGCTGCCTGGAGCTGCTGGATAAGCAATAGGCCACCCTCCAGATTGCAGGCTGGTGATCAACAGCCAAAGGGATGGAGTTGTGGTAGTTCTGGAATCTTCGGGGATGGGAGCCTTTTAGAGAGCATTAGCCATGCAAATTCTGTGTCAGAACCACAGAAAGGCTACTGCCAGGCTGAGAATTTCAAGGTCACAAAAGTACTAGATGCAGTTGTCTCGAGACAAGCTCTGCCCACTGTTCTCACACCTATATAGTGACTCCAAGTCATGCCAGAAAGGCAGGACGTCCTCTTTCTCTAGCAATGTTCTTCAGGCGCCCCCTACCAGAAAAAGCTTATTTATTTATTTATTTATTTATTTATTTATTTATTTATTTATTTATTTTAATTGCAAAAGTATTTTATTAATAAAGCTTTGTTTTGTTTTTATGAATTTTAGGCAGGTGTGTCTATTTTAAAAGCTTTTGTGTATATTTCAGGCTGATGCTTTTTATAAAATGGTGCCATATTTGGCTCCTTCAAAGATATCCTGGGCACAAGAGAAATTAATAGAATTGTCTTAGCATTTATTTTAACTGCTCTTCCAGATTATACATTATCAACAGTTTTTATTGGTGCATTATCGCCTCACATCATAATGTGGATCATGTTGACAATGGCATATATTCACACAGTACTTGGTGCCCCCCCAACTTCTCCACTTCCTTCCCTCCAGATACTGAGTGTTCAGGTTTAAAAATGTTATATTCACATCACATACTTCCTGGCTTTGCTGAGGTTTTCCCTCCATTTTCTGGAGTCCCTCTGGTATCCCTAATACTCCTTAGCTTGAGCATATTAGTGAAAACATATGTGCCTTCTCTTTCTGTGCTTGGCTGATCTTGCTTAACATAATGTCCTCCATTTTCTTACAAATGACAAATTTTGTTCTTTATTGTTGAGTAGGATTACATTGTATGTATTTCCCATAATTTTGTAATCCATTCATCTGTTGATGGACACCTAGGTTGGGTCCATATTTTGGGTATTGCAAATTGTGCTGCTATGAACATGGGTATGCATATGAAATCAGTTGTCTGATTTCACCTTTGAAATGATACCCAGTAGTGGTATAGCCAAATAGTATGGTGGATCCATTCTCAGTTTTCTAAGGAATCTCCTCACTTAACTCCATAGTGGCTGGACAAGTTTGCACTCTCACCAACAGTTAAGAAGAGTTTCTATTTCCCCACATCCTTGCCAACATTTGTTGTTATTTGACTTCTTAATGCTTTCCACTCTGATTGGGGTTAGATGGAATCTCAGTGTAGTTTTGATTTGCATCTCCCTGATTGCTAATGATGTTGAACATTTTTTCATGTATTTATTGGCCATTTGTAACTCTTCAGTTGCCCATTTCTTGATTGGGTTATTTGTTTTGCTAGGGTAAAGTCTTTTAAGCTCTTTGTAAATTCTGGATATTAACCTTTTATCACAGAAATAATTGGTAAAGATCTTTTCCCATTCAGTAGGCTTTCCCTTTTTAAGGAGAACTACTCCAAGGAATTCTAAATTATCACAGAACCACAAACTGATATGCATTCAGAGCTGACTTTATATTAGCAACTCACACAGAACTTAAAATTGTGTATGGCACACAGTAGATATCACATTTCTAGAGATAGCATTTGCTATTATTATTCTATTTTTATAATCTTTGAAAAAGACATCTATTTAACCTGGTGTGGGCCAACAGGCCAGGTGCATTGAGTGTCTTTATTTCTTCTAGTATGAATTTGAAAGCTAGAAGATGATCTCATATCCATAATTACCATTTAAATGATATTAAACAGCCCTTAGTTGTCCTTATAACCACTTATCTAGTGGGCTCTTCTTGACTCTTTAAGCCTCTATTAGAGGCTGGTACAGTCTATAGTTTTTCTTTGTACAAATGCACATCAAAGACACCACTGTTCAACCTGCTCTGTTCTTGAGGCCTTTTCTTTTCCAGTTCTGCCCATAGAGCTCCCAAGATGTAACTCACCAGTGTACACACTTTTCCATGCTGTATATCTCTGGTTCTGTGAAACTGTAGGAGTTGTAGACTCTGAGTAGGTGTGCGGGGCCAGAGGAGGAGGTCTGGCTTTCTAGTCAGGCTGTGAGAGACAAAACATTTTCCTACCTTCTTTTAGCATTATGTTTGTTCTTCTGTTTTAGAAGGTAAGATATTGTAAAGTACAGGAATTCATTTTTTTCCAGCTAAGTGACATACATTCCACTACTGGTAGAAAAATCAAAATAGACTCTGTTTTCCAGACTTTCAGCCACTGTTTGCTATTTATATCATTTTGAATATTTTTCTGAGAAGTTGAAAAAGGGATATTAGCATGCCATTTTATTAAATCATTAATCTATAATTTGGTATCTTTCCTATCACTTCTTCAAAGTATAAATAATTGTAATAATGATAATAGCTATAGTTAATAAGTGCTTGCTTTATGGTTATTGCAGTACTTTTCTCATTCATCTTGAACACAATACTCTGAGATGAAATATTATCTTCATTTTATAGATGAGGAATCAAAGCTTTGCACATTGTACTAAATTATCCAAGATCATGTAGTTAGTTCTCAGAATTCAGATTAGTGCAACTACAAAGTCTATACTCAACATTATACTGTTATATTATTTTACATTTTCATTCCATAAATTTCTCTTTTATTTTTCCTAGGAATAATGATAAGCTGAATAATCATCCTACAAAAGATATCCATATCATGGTCCATGAAGCCTGTGATTGTTATCTGATATGGCAAAAAAGAGGCTTTGTACATGTGGTTAAGTTAAAGAGCTTGAGATTATCCTGTATTTTTTAGGTTTTTTAGTCCATTTTCTGTTCCCATAAAAATACCTGAGGCTTTTTTACTTATAAAGAAAAGAGGTATATTTATCTTATAGTTCTGTAGGTCCAAAAGAATGGCACTGTGCTTCCCAGGTTCTGGTGAGGACTGTGTCAACTCATGGAGGAAAAACAGAAGGGAAGTGGTGTGTAGGAAAGTACATGTGTGAGAGAGATTCAGAGGAGGTGGCAGACTTGCTTTATAATAACTGGTTTTCATGGTAACCAATCCAATTTTCAGAGAGTGAGAACTTACTCTCTGGAGAAAAGAATTAATCCCAATTAAATGCTCCAATACCTCTCAACAATGTTACATTGGGGCATCAAGCTACAGTATAAATTTGGTCAGGAAAACCACATGTTCTAGACCAACCTGATCCCAATATATGGACCCAAGATTCTGTCAGGCCAAAGAATGAAGCAGAAAACCCCAGAATTTCAGAGTGTAATTTATTGGGGGGTTATTAATAGAAGTATGGAACTGGGTGGCGGCAAGACAAGAGAACCCCCATAATTTAGATGAGAAGCAAGATGTTTACCAAATGGTCAGGACAAATGTGACTTCATTCAATATGGAATGTATCTTATTTATCTTAAGCTAATATCAAAGACTTCAGGCATGTTCCTAGTGCTGATGGCACCAGCTTCACATGCTGCTCTAATGGTTTTGTTCATTTATACTGTGCTAGGAGACTCTGGAGGAAATTGATCAGGGTTACTCAGGGGAAAACATGAAGGTTATAGCCTAGGATGGTTGCTATGTTAGTCACCTTTGCATCACTGTGACCAGAACTCCTGACAAGAACAATAATTTAAAAGAGGAAAGAATTATCTTTGCAGACAAAGTAGGGGGGGGGGGTCAAAAGACCAGGGACAAATACAGTCCAAAATCATTGCCCCAGGGACCTACCTCCTTCAGATGCCTATAGTTACCACCCAGTAGTTCAATTTATTAGTCCATTGAATGAATCGATCCACTGATGAGGTCACAACCCTTACAATCCAATCAGTACACCTATGACCATCGCTGCATTGCTTAACATGTGAGCTTGTCAGGGAGACCGTCCATGCCCTTGCCCTAACAGCTGGAGACAGGCAAAGCTGAATCCATACACTGCATTCAGACCACAGCACTATGCAAGCCCTGGATGTAGCCACAGGTATCCTTATAATAGGGAGGCAGAGAGAGATTTAACATGTAGAGGAGTTGACAGTAATGGGACCACAGAAGCAGAGATTGAAGTAATATAGCCACAGGCCCAGGAAAGCCAATAGCCACCAGAAGCTGAAAGAGGCAAGGGAGAGAGTCTTCCAGACAACCTCTTCAGAGGGTTCAGTCCTGCAGATGCCTTTATTTCAGCCCAGTGAAACTGGTTTTGGACCACTGGTCTCTAGAACCTGTGAAAATAACTTTTCCTTGTCCACTAAGAGGATGGGAATTTGTTACATCAGCTATAGATAAGCAATACAGGTTTCTAGAGTATCAACTGTGAATTACTGGTGATTTCCAAGGTGCATGCTACTCAGTAGTAGAGAGGGTGGTAGAGTATCTTCACGGGCATGGATCACCAGCTCTCTCCCACTCTATCTAATTGTGGGTCCAGAAGGGACCTCACAGGTCATTGACTCAAATGTGTCATCTAGTGCATCATCTTCCCCTTCAGGCCTCTACATAACTATTTCTTTCACTGGAAGGGATTTCACTACTTTTAAGGTTGTGGGATCCATGGTTGGACAGCTTAACTAGTCAGAAAAAATTCCTTCATTTTTAATGTCAATCTGCCTTCCTGTAATTTCTAGGCATAGGTTCTGGTTATATAGTTTAGAACATCAAAGAATATTTTTTATTCCCACTTCTTCAAGACACTTGTGGATTAGCTTTACCTAATTCTGCTAAATCACACTGTTAACTAAATGAATTCACACTCAACTAAGAGCATTAAGACTTTTTTTCACGATTACTATTGTTAAACCATATCCATCCTCTTAAGCTTTGGCAAAATTGGCTATATACTGTATATATCTCCCAATGAAACTGGATCATGTTAGACTTGGTTCATTATTCCACTTGACTAGTATTCTCTTAGATCCTGGATCAGCCACGTTATGTACCCCATGCTAGTTTGTACCTAACTTAGCATTCCATGAATGTCAATGTCTAACTCTTCAGTAAAAAAAATTCAGTGGGATTGGACCAAGGGGAACCTAGCCAATGTGATGTTATAAATCTTTCCCACTAATTACAAACCTCCTAAGCCTGGAACTACTATTGTGTCCATAGAGCTGTCACAAAAAGCTTTACCAAATGTCTTTCTAAAACCTCAGATAGTATCATGTCAATGATATTCTCCTTGTAAATTTATGCAGCTTACCCTTGGGAGTGCTATTATTGAAATTGCTTATCTATCTACTTGCTTTTAAATTTTAAGATGCTGTATCCATATATGTTCCTATTACTCTGAACCTTATTATGATATATAATTACAATGTACCAATGAAATTATATTTAAAAAATTTGAGGTTTTTATACTTATTCAAGGAATCCTGCAGTCTGGCAAGCTTGTCAAAAATAAAAAAAGAGTGAACAAATTTCTAGAAGTTCACTGTTTTGTTACAGAATTAAATATCCAGTCGTTTTCTTGAAGTAGAAAAGAGTAATATCTCTGTGTGATGCTGATGACTTTGAGGGGCTACAGGTTGTTAGATGGAAATTCCTATTAGCACTGAAGAATAGGCTGAAAAATAAGCCAATGTCTTGAGCAGCAAGAAGGATAATATTTGACATCTCAATCCTCGTTGCAACGCTGCCTTTATTCAACTGGCAGAACCTTCTTACGTGAAACCTGTCTGTGAACTCATTCCAAAATTGAATTTAAGCAATCAAGACTTTTTTAAAAAAAATAAAAGATTAACCATCATTTATGTTCTTTGAATTTCAAATTAGAATTAACCAAGAATGGATTAGTCAGTTAAAAGAAGACTTCTGGGTACCTCTCAGGTTTTTAGCAATGTGTGCATTGAGATAATTTAAATAACTGCATTTTAGCTCAGAATATTTTTTAAATGGTAAATGAGCCAGCAGTAAAGTATAAAGAAACAGAATACTTTTAACTTTAAAGCTCATGTTTTGAAGATTATTTCCTTTGGAGAAATAATTATTTTATTTATTTGTTGCAGTGCCTGGGCCTCGTGAATGCTAGGGAAATGTTTTACCACTAAGATATATTTCCCAGCCCCTGAAGAAGTAATGTAAATGTTGACTAATTTTACTTTAGGAAAATAAAAATAAAAATTGACTGTGGAAGGTGAGAATAATGCATGGAACAATGTAAAATCGCTCTCATATGCAAATGGAAAGGTGGAACCAGATAACCTATGAGCTCTCATTTGCTATAAAAATGTTAAATTGGAGCAAATTGGTCTAGTTATATAGAGCGGTGGCTCTTAATTCAGGACCTATCTACGCATATGAAAGAGTTCATATTGCATCTGTCAATTTAGAGTATCAACTAGTTGACAAGCACTTGATTTAAAATATCCACAACAAACATGTGTAAAAGAGTTAACATGTATAAAACATACTTCAAAGCCAGGGTTGGTGGTGCTACTTGGGAGGCTGAGGCAGAAAGATTTTTAAGTCAAAAGTTCCAGGCCAGCCTGGGCAACATAATAAGATCCTGTCTCTCTCTTTTTTTATTTTTTATTTTTTGTTGTTGTTGCATTGTAGTCATACATCTTAATGGAGTACAAGATAAGACCCTGTCTCTTAAAAAATTAAAGAATCATGTGCTGAAGCTGGATACCTCACTGTGATGACATTAAAAGATGGGGCTTTAGGGAGGTAATTAGGTTTAGATGATAATGAGGGTAGAGCCTGAATGATGGGATGTGTTCTTACAAGAAGACAAAAGGAGTCTAGAAGAAGGGTGCACTGCTTGGGCCTTTCGGCTCCCTGTTCCTTGGAAGGGATGTGCCTAGGGGAAGATAAGAGACCTTGCTTGGATATAGAGATGGTGCTGATTACCACTGCACAAGGACTAGGTAATTCGAGAGCCTCCTTGAGCCCTGTATGGTTGGACCTCAGCCTGTTTCTCCCCGTCATCTCATTCTACTCTCCTCTCTCAATTAATCATAATGGTCTTTTCTGGTTTTTTTTTTTTTTACAGTGTTGTTGTCAGCTTGAGCTGTTATAACAAAATACCACGGATTAGCTGGCTCAAACAGACATTTCTTCCTCACAACTCTGGAGGCTCAGAAGTTCAAGACCAACATGGCAGCAAATTCCATGTGTGCTGAAATGGTCATGTTTTGTGTGCTCAAATAGCCTTTATTCTGCACATGATGAAGAGAAATTGAACATTCATCTTCTTATCTCCAAAATAACATGATTTTTACCAAATGATTATATACGTATGTATATATAATTTATTTTTCACTAACAGGCACCTACTTAACCTAATCTTCTCAGAAAGATTTAGGAAAATAGTTTTTGTTTTTGTATTGGGGATTGAATCCAGGGGCATTCAATATCCAAGTACTTTTTTATTTTCCTTCTTGAAACAGTTGTTGAGGCTGGTCTTGAACCTGTGATGCTCTTGTTTCAGCTTCCCAAGTGCTGCGATTACAGGTGTGCACTAGAAAATAGAATTTTTGTGTGTGTTTGTGTGGTAATGAGGATTGAGCCCAAGGTCATTCTACCTCTGCACTACATTCTCAGCCCTATTTTATTTTTAATTAGAAACACAGTCTCACTAGGTTGATGAGAATCTCACTACTTGCTGAGGCTGTCTTCAAACCTGAGATCCTCCTATCTCAGTCTCTCAAATACTGGGATTACAGGCTCAGAAATATTTTTTTAAAAAATTTAATACATCTTTGCCAGTACAATTTTAAAGGTGTGTGTGTGTGTGTGTGTGTGTGTGTGTGTGTGTGTGTGTTTTACTGGGGATTGAACCCAGAGGTATTCTTTGAGCTAAAACCCCAGGCTGATTTTGTTTCTTATTTGGAAATAGGGTTCCACTAGGTTAATGAGAATCTCAGTACTTGCTGAGGCTGTCCTGGAACCTGTGATCCTCCTGTCTCAACCTCCCAAGTACTGGGATTATAGGCATATGCCACCATGCTCAGCCTAAAGACTTTTTAATATTTTCATGTCTTTCAATAATATTTCTTGTCAAAACCATGAGTACTTGGATTTATCTCATTTAATTTTTAGAATGTCTGCTGTAAAATTAGTATTATCAAATCAATCAGCCAAATCAGGCTAACTTTTGATCATAAAATTTAGCTTTATTTTTAAATTCAAATAAATTCACTAATAAACATTTCAAAAATTATTACAGAAATAATCAGGAAAGGAATTACGGATGCACTTAAAATTAATTACTAAAACTAAGCCAAGATTAAATCATGAAAAAATAATTTACTTTTATAAATTGTGCAAATAAGAATAAACCTACATACTTAAGTTATAATATGCAACATAATAGGTAGCTAAAGAAGAAATGAGTGTGATTAAAAGCATAATACCTTTTAGCTAACGTGTGTGTGGGTTGTATTGAATATGGTCATTGGCTTTTGCCATAGATGTTACAGTGGAGGAACTGTTTAGGGGGCCCTGCTGGGCTCCTGAAATTGTTACAGTGAGGTATGTGCCTGTGGGTTCTTGTTCTGAGCTCCGTTTAGAAAACTATAGCCTGAACTCTTGATGTAAGCTTTAAACAATTTTATTATTACAAAGACGGAAAGATAGGGCAGAGTTAATAAAGCCCTATAACAGAGGTAGTATTGGGGGGTGACTAGAAGTTACAGAATTCTTCTGGATACAGAGCATTTTTATAGATACCTGGTCCTTCATTTTGCTCTACCAAGTAATCTTCTGACCTAGGTGTAAGTCTTCCCACTAACTCCATGCTTCCCCCTTTTTTGTTATGATTATAGGGATTATGATTATGGGGATTTCTAGCTCAGCCAATAAACCTTCCTGCCTTATTGCAGGTGTAAGCCTAGGTTTCTTTTTTAGGACCAGAATGACTAAGAAAGTCAGGAGCCATGTGGTATCTGCTCCCCTTTCACAGAGGCCTGTACCCTCCTCCCACACTCTATACCCTCCTCCTGCACTCTTGAGGAATTCTTAGCTCTTCTGCTAGATGTCATTTATTATGTAAGCCTGTTGTTAGAATATGAAGACTCTTGGTCCCAGCTTTTCTATCTACTTGTTGATTACTTTTAATGAGGGGACTCTGCATTATAACAGCTGCCTGAGTGACTGGAAGTAACCAGGCCCTGCTTTTTACATTTTGAAACAAATTTTTGATACTACCAAATTCATTTTCCAAATACCAAAGTCATTTTCCAGTACTGGCACATTAATATCACAAGCTATTTTCAAATACATTTTGAAGCTATTTCCCTCCCAATACTGGTATATCCCAATGCATTCTGAAGCCATTTCCAATACATTACTGGTACTGGTACAATAGAGAATCAGTGATTGCTTCAAAAATAGCTTCATGTCACACACCTCATCAAAATATTCATATGCACTTAATGAATGAGAAACATAAACAAAACTAAAAAAGAAAATCTCTTTTTTCAGCATCTAGGATATAGTTTTTTTTGTCAATAATAGATTTAAAAATTATACATCTTAGAAAATTAAGTAAAATAAAAATTGAAAGCAACTGGAATATGGTATATAGTTAATGTACCAGTATTAGGAAATTGCCTAAAAATATTCTAAAAAGAAGTTTTGGTTATTAATATATTATATATATAATATAATATAATATAATATAATATAATATATATAATATAATAATATAATATAATATATAATAATATAATCATTATATTATATATAATATATATAATATATATAATATATATTCTATTATATATATTCTATTATATATATAATTATCATATATAATATAATAATTATATAATAATATATAATAAATAATAATATAATATATATATATATATATATATATATATATATATATATAATAGGTTGCCCAGTGTGGTGGCGCACACTTGTAATCCCTGTGCTTGGGAAGCGGAGACAGGAGGATTGAGCAGGTTTGAAGCCAGCCTTGCTGGCTTAAGAGACCCTGTTTCCAAATAAAAATATAAAAAAATAGGTCTGGGAGTGTAGCCTGGAGGTATAAGGGTTTCCAAGAACCTCAGTACCACCAAAAAAAAAAAAAAAGAAAAAAAAAGAAAGAAAGAAGAAAGAAATTAGCAAGTGGATAGAGGAGTTGGGACCTAGGACTTTCATATTCTAAAAAAATTTTGCTAAATAAATGATATCTAGCAAGAATTTAAGAATTCCCCAAGAGTATGGGGGGAGGGTACTGACCTTTTTGAAAGGGGAGCAGATACCACATGGCCCTTGACCATGTGAAGCATTCTGGTCTTAACAAAGAAACCTAGGCTTATACCTGCAGTTAGGCGGGAAGGTTTTTTTTGCCAGACCAGAAATCCTCATAAGTATAACAAAACAGGCCTGCACAGAGTTAAGGGGCAGACTTACACCTAGATCATAGGATTATGTGGTAGAGCAAGATGGGGGACTATGTATCTATAAAAGCTGTTTCGTATTTTGAACTCTGGTGACTTTGTTTTGGGCCACCCATAGTATATGGCTGTAAAATGTCTTCTGTATTTCTATCTTTGTAATAATAAATTCATTTAAGTTTTCAGCAAGAGTTTGGATTAGTGTATATTTATCCTAGTTCAGGACAAGGACCCGTGGCTATGGGAACAGTTCCCGGAAGCCTAACAGAAGTTCCTAGGAACAGTTTCCCCCCAAAACGTAACAGTTAATGATATATTCTATCAATATTTTTAATGACATTATATAACAGAATGAACTTAAAACAAATCATACAACATTTTCATTCTCAAGCTTTAGCCAGCATTTTGAAAATCTGGTAGTCTGAAAAATATTCTTGTTACTTTTAAATAAATTTGTGTCGCTAACCAGTACTTCTTCACTCTTAGAATGTGCTTTACTTCCCAGCTAATGAAATCTGGTAGGAATGAATATAATGAGTATAATACTTACTGATAAGTATTGCTAACATTTTAATGCATGAATAAAGACCTTATATAATGATTGATATTTCTTACTGATCCTTGATAGGTTGGGTCTCTCCCTTCCCCCATGGATCACGCAGCGGGGACAGGAGGCAGAACCCCAGAAGCCAGAAGCAGAGATGTCCTGAGAATTCAGGTGCCTTGAGACTCCAGGCATCGCAAGGCAGATTCCAGAGGTCGCAAGACTATGGATGTCGTGAGAGAATCAGCATCATTCCCACACTGCTAGCCTCTCCCAACACCCCCTCCCCACTTATTTTTATTTGGAAACAGGGTCTCTTAAGCCAGCACGGCTGTCCTCCTGTCTCTGCCTCCCAAGCGTGGTGATTACAAGCATGCGCCACCATGCCTGGCCCTCCCCACTTTAAACATTGGTGCTTAACGCTCTGCCACACGACTATGGACTGCGTGGCTCATAGGTTCTTTCCCCACGGTCCGGGGATATTGTCTGTGAGGGGCTGTGTTTGACTAAAGCAGCTCTTTTGATAACGTGACTGGTGTTTACCTCCTTCACGACTCCCCAGCTCAATTTCAATGTTATAATCCTCTCTGATTTGCATTCATTAGACTCTGTTAAAAGCAAAGAATTCTTTGATGTTAGTTCAAGTGTGGAAGAGATAAGGCTCTGAATGCAAATGTCTCATTAATCCCACTGGCCTCATTGAGCAATATATATTTGACTTTAGTACCTCCTAAATCTGCCATTTCTAACACCATTCCCATTCTTTAAAGAAATAGAGACAGAGAAAGGTGAGATGCCCCACCATGTGGTTATGAATGCTTGAATAATTAGAAGACCTACTCTACCTCTAATTATTATTTTTAGTTTAGTTTTGTTTGGGCTCTTTGCTTGGAGTCCTTGAAGATTACATACCTCAACAAAGTCCCACCACTAATGAGGTTCCACTGTGTGAAGGCTGCTCTTTCTCCTGGAAAGTGGGTGAAGAGAGATTTTGTAGGGAAGATTAAAAACAAATTTTCATGATAGATCTGGATCTAGAATCGATTCTTCTAAAATATCTATACCTTCACACTTCTACAATGTTCCTCCAAAGTTTCTGTACCTTAATTGGAAAATCATCACTTTGTCTACAGCAGAAACATTACTAGAGCAAGGCGGCTGACTACACTTACTGTTGTGAACACAATTCACAGACTTGGTAATGGACTGAATTGGGGTAGGGAAAAATGGAGAGAAAAATGTTGAGGATGATTCTCATAGTTTTTGGTTTACGCAAACAGAAGTGTTATTTGCTAAGTTAGGAAGACTGGAGAAACTGACATCAAGGTAACCCTTCACAGTCTGATTTTTTGTTTGTTTATCTTTTCTCAGTTTGTTGACTGGCATTTAATTAAGCAATGACTTTTATCTTTTTGGCTAATTTTATTTAAATGGAAATGACTATTGGCACATAAGGTTAACATTTCCAAAATGATTTTCGTTTTAAAGTGATCTTTCCTCAGTTTTAACGCCTAAATCCTCCTATCAATCAATTTCCAAAACCTCAAACTCATGCTCAAACTGTATTGTGATATCTTGAATGATTGTATACTCATGCTTGATACCAAAAAAAGGGAAGCTGACTTATTTCCAAAGATGCACAGTCTTAGCTATAGCAGAGCCCAACAAATCTCTACATTGGTTCTCTTGCGTGGACCCCATTGAAAACCACGAAGAAAGAAAGCCATGTGTTCTGTGTGCCTGGCCCACAGGAAGTGCCTGATAAATCATTGTCGAATGAGCAAAATATAGGACATTCACTAAATGTTTGTAAGACATTAAAAAAGAAACAGGTTTATTTTCATATATGTAATTATTTTATCACAGAATCCCTTTTGACTCAACTTACTGCATATAAAAAATTCTTTAGTAGTAGCTGAGGCTGCTTTTTGGGGGGAGGTGGATTGAACTGAGGGGCATTCTACCTCTGAGCTACACCCTCAGCTCTATTTTGTTTTTATTTTGAAACAGGGTCTCCCTAAGTTGATGGGAGCCTCACTAAATTCCTGAGGCTGGCTTCAAACGTGCAATCCTCCTATCTCAGCCTCCCAATAGTTCATGCCCACAGGTCGTGAAAATTAGTCATTTCTTTCAAAGATTCCATAGTACATACCGGTTCCACAAGCCACTGGGTTTCTCCTGCCCTTAGCCCCACGCAGGATGGATGGTTTGGCTGGGGATTTTAACTTGAGAAATACCGCTGATCTGCCCTGGGCTTACAGCATGGCTGCTGCCCTCCTCACCGCTCCTCCCTTCCATCCTCGCCCTCGGCCTGTAGCCCAGCATGCACTGCGCGGCCTGGTCCAGGCGCCTCGGCCTCGGCTAGTTTGTCAGCCCAGCATGCACTGCGCAGCCTGGTCCAGGTGCCTCAGCCTTGGCTAGTTTGTCAGCCCATCATGCTCTGCGCGGCCGGTCCCAGCCCCTGGCCTCAGCTGGGCTGTCGTGCGCATGCGCGGTGGTGTGGTCCTCGCTGGGAGACCGTTGGGGCCAGAAGGGGTCGGATCGGCCTGGGCAGTCAGCGAGGCGGCGAGGGCACAGAGGTGGGTATAGGCGACAGCACCTAGGTATGCCCTGTTTTGTTTTGTTTTTTTCTGATCACGAATAAATAATGAGCTCTTTCAAGAACAGCCGCCATTGAGCCGGGCGTGGTGGAGCACGCTTGTAATCCCAGCATTCTGGAGGCTGTGACAGGAGGATCTGGGTTCGTGGACAGCCTCCGCTCCTTAGGCCCTTTGCAACTCATTGAGACCCTGTTTCAAAATAAAGAGCAAAAAATAGGTATAGGGGTGTAGCTTGGAGGTAGAATGCCTCTGGGTTCCATCCCCATTACCGCAAAAACAAAACCAGCCACCATTTATCGTGTAATATGTACATAACCTTATAAAAGTATACATACGATGCAAATATATTGGATTGAAATCCTCATCCAACCAAAATCCATGGATGCTCAAGTCTTATTGGCACAGTATTTGCGTATAACCAGCACAGTCCTTCCATATATTTTAAATAATTTCTAAGTCATTTGTAATACCTAATGTAAATGATTATGCACATAGTCATTGTACTGTACCAGTTTTCACATTTGGGCAAACAAAATATGGACAAGAAACAAAAAGCATGAACATGTTCAGTACAGACACAATTATTTCAGGCCTAACTTCATGATCCACAAGACACAATACTCAAGAGTGCTGGGAGGGCTGAGACTGGGGGTGTGGCTAGAGCAGGATGTGCCTACACATTACTTCCTTCAAATGGATTCAGTTTATTGTTTGATATATGTACAATTCAAACTTTTTAGAACATTCTGGACTGTTGGACCTCCATATATTAGAGTCCCACTTTGCTGATTCAATCAACTGCAGATGGAAAAATATTACCCCTAAAATTAAGTCTCATTGTTAAATTGGGTTGTTGAATTCTGTATCCTTAATTTTTATATTTATTGGTTTTTGCCTTCCTCTTCCTCCTTTTCCTCTTCTTCTGTGGGAGAAGGGTTAGGCTGATTAACTGAAATAACTTTGTTAAATTGTCCCACTATCATACTAGATTTGTTTCTTTTTATGGTTCTGTCAATTTTTATAAGATTTTATATATTGTATAGTTGCATTATGTGTGTGTGTGTGTGTGTGTGTGTGTATGTGTATATACATATTTTTTTGTTGTTGTTTTGTGTTGTTTGCGGATCTGGGGATGGAATCCAGGAGCTTTCTACCTCCGAGCTAGTTGCATTTGATTCGACCACACCTGGCTAGTTGCATTATATATTTTGCATTATATATATTTTGGATTATGTATTTTGAAGCTAAATTGTTAAGTACAAGTTCAAAATTATTCTCTTTTATTTTTCAGGAGATGAACTGTTATTCATTATATAGTGACACTGTTTATACCTAGTGATTCTTAATATATTTTTTGTGTAAAATAGCAGTAATATCTTTATTTTGTTTAATAGTTGCCTGGTGAGCCGGGCGTGGTGGTGCATGCTTGTAATCCCAGAATTTGGGAGGCTGAAACCAGAAGACCGTAGTTTGTGGTCAGCCTCAGCTACTTAGTGAGGCCCTCCGCAACTTAGTGAGACCCTGTTTCAAAATAAAGAATAAAAAATAGGCAGGGTTTGTAGCTTGGAGGTTGAATGCCCCTGGGTTACATCCCCAGATTTGCAAAAAAAAAAAAAAAAAAAAAAAAAAAAAAAAGTTGCCTGACATGTATTTTCCTATCCTTTACTAGAAATTTTGTTTTAGAGATTGTCTTTTAAATAGGATATAACTAGAATATTTTTTCAGTTTAACAGTCTTTGGCTTCATAAAGAATTTAGGCAATTTATATTGATTATAATTATTAATATTTCTATTTACATCTGCCACCTTATTTTATGTTTCCTTTTTATCCTGATTTTTAAATTCCTGCAGTAATCTCAGTAGTTGGGAGGATGAGACAGGAGGATAGCAGGTTTGAGATCAGCCTTGGCAACTTAGTGAGACCCTATTTCAAAATGAAGAATTAAATAGGAATAGGAGCATAGTTCAGAGTTAGAATTCTCCTGAGTTCAATCCCCAGTACCACAGAGGAAAAAATTATATTTCTGTATTTTAGTCTGATTTCATCTTTTAGACTGATTGCTTATAAATTTATTTAATCCTCCTGACCCAAACTGTTGGCTTGAAATTTGCACATTCTATTTATCTGTTTACTGGTTTTATCAAAGGTATGAACAATTTCTTGATCTTCCAGAAAATACAAGGCTCTTTAAAGCACTTTAGTTCTGATCATTCCCCTCCTGTTTTTATGCTATTATTATTACATATGTTTAGTTTAATCTCAGTTTTAATTCCAAGAAATATCATTGTTTTATGCTGTGTTTGCTTAGCTCAGCCCTCATAACTTTTTTTTTGCTTATAATTCTTTAGACCCCTGTCTGGGATGATAGGCCTTCTCTTTTGAAATACATTAGGGTATCCTTTCTGAAAGTGGAAGTCCTGCGCAGAAAAAACCCAAGGCCAGCTGTCGGAGATAAGCAAGCAAGCAAGCAAGGAAGCAAAAGCTTTATTAAGACAGCCCACCTCCCTTTTATATCAGGCAGCTGGGGATTTTTTGAAAAGGAGGGGGCTTCCACTCACAGCAGAAGATCGCACGAAGTACGGGGCATTTACTGATTGGGTGGTTCATACCCCAGTGAATGTGTTATCAAGGGATTGGTTGTTTGGCATCCCGTGCCCCCTTTGGTTGCCTATGAGGTAGCCAGCACAATCCGGAAGAGAAGCCGGAGAGGCGCCATCTTTGGCATGACTGGGCTGCTTATCCTAACACTTTCTGTGTGTGTTGATTCTGTTTGCTTGGAAATGTCTTTATTGTACCTTCTTTTTTTAACTTCTCTCTTACCCCTCCTTCTCTGGGGCCTCCTGCATGCTATGCAAGTGCTCTACCAATGAGTTATATCTCCAGCACCTTCCTTCATTTTTTAAACATTTTTACCAGGTATATTTCACAGAAACTTTTTTTTTTCATTACTGGGGATGGACCCAGGGGCATTCTACCTCTGAGCTACAGCCCCAGCCCTATGTTTTATTTTTTATTTTGAAACATGATCTCACTGAGTTGCAAAGAGCCTCAATAAGTAGCTGAGGCTGGCCAGGAACCATGATCCTCCTGTCTCGGCTTCCTAAATGCTGGGATCACAAGTGTGCATCTGGCTCGGGTATATGATTCTAAGTAGATGGTTACTTTTCCCTCGTCTATTAAAGGTATTATACTATTGATTTCAGTTCAGATGACTTTTTTTACTATTAAGAAGTCCATTTTAGAGTACTTCCGGGAAGATGGCGACAGAGCAAAACGGGGCTTACGAGCCCCGCTAACAACCAGTCTCTATTACCACAAAATCAACGCCTTTCATAGCCAGAAAACACCATCAGCAGAGAAACAAAAAATGTAATTTTAAAGGACAGAGAAAAAGAGGGCTGAAAAAATGAGACACCAGAAACCAGACCACAGTGCTGCAGCCGGAGCCGTGGCGTGAAGCGGCGGGCACCATTTTGCCTTGCAGCACCAGGCTCCAGAGAAGAAGGGAACTCATAATGGAGTTCAGAAACCAGAGAGGAGATACGCCGGCCTCACGCCCAAGAACGCGGCAGCATTGCCTTACTGCTGGCGGCAGCGGTGAGGAGGGCACCAGACCAATACACTCAACAGCCTACCAAGCTCCAGAGAGGAGCGGTGGACAGCGAGCCGAGGTGAGCTGCTGCGGAACAGCCATGCAGGATTCGGCAGATCTCTCGGCGCAGGGAGCATCTAAAGCTCCCAGGGGCTGGGCTCAGCGCACCCTGCAGGGACCCAGAGTGGAGTTCAAAAACAGAAAAGAAATACGCCAGCCTCACGGCCGAGGGTGCAGCAGTGGCACCATATTGCTACCGGCGGCAGCAGCAGTGAATTCAACGAGTCCATGACAGCTCCATCTGCGCACTCAACAGTGAGTCAAATTGGGGCCCCTAGAGGAGAAATCCCAGTACTGTACTCCCAGGGACTTGACCCAGTGGGGGAGTGGTGGTGGCAGAGATATTACACCATAGGAGAACGCCCAACCTGGCACCCCCCATGGTCTAAAGCAGCCTCGATTGACTCCCAGGGTCTGAGACTCTGTGATACAACCCAGTAAAGGAGTAGTGGGAACTGAGATACCATAGACTCGAGATCCACAGCACCTTAAGTGAAGTCGTAGTGACACAGGGAAGAACCCAGAGAAGGCACAAACTTCCAAAATCATGGGAAAGAGGAATAACAATGGAGCAATGAATGCCCACAACCCCACAACATCAGAACCTGATAAAACAGAAATTCAGAAATTTATAGAAGATCAAATCAGCAAAATAACTGTAGAAATAATAGAGGTGTTTTGAAAAGAATTCAGAGAGAGCCAAAGAGAGATAAAGGATGCAATTAATGAAGTAAAGGCCTCAATTCAAAGTACAAACAACCAATTAGACCACATGGAGAATAGAATCTCGCTCCTAGAAGATGATCATTCAAAAAATGAATGCATAGTTTCTAATTTAGAAAAAAAAATCCGACAGCAGGAATCTGACATTGAAGAAATATGGGCCCATTTTAAGAGAGCTAACCTAAGAATAATTGGAATAGAGGAGGGAAAAGAAGGTGAAACCAAAGGGATTAACAATCTTTTCAAGGAAATAATAGCAGAAAATTTTCCAAACATAGAGCAAGAGGTCAATACACAGGTCCAGGAAACTTATAGAACTCCCTTTAGACAGGATCGGAGAAGAGGATCCCCACGCCACATAATTGTCAAAATGACCACTGTGGAAGCCAAGCAGAGAATCTTAAAGGCAACAAAAACAAAGGGCCAAGTGACATTCAGAGGCAAACCAATTAGAATCACTCCAGACTTCACAAACCAAGTCATGAGAGCCAGAAGGACTTGAAGTAACATATTCCAAACTTGAAAGAAAACAACTTCCAGCCAAAAATTTCCTACCCAGCAAAACTTTCTATCAAATTAGATGGAGAAATAAGAAGCTTCCATGACAAACAGAAACTGAAGGAATTTATGTCTTCAAAACCAGCGCTAGAGAAAATACTCAAAGAGGTTAACTACAAAGAAGAAATAGGTAACACACACCAGAACCAGAGAAACAAGATTTTCCATCCAACAGACAACTAAGATTGGTTATCTGTGGAGATTCATTATTTATGTTAGTCTTTTACCTATCTCTAAATTGTATTGTTTGCTTTTATTGTTGCTAATTTTTAGGATTTCTAGTTGGAATATTAATATACCTTCAATATAGCATTTGGAAATATTTTATCCCATTCTATCAGTAAATTTTAACTCTGTTTGCATTGTCTTTGGATATACAATATTTTTTTTATTTTTTAGGGAGTTTATTTACCCTTTTGTTGCCTGCACCATTGAAATCATATCCAAGAAATCACTGCCAATTTCAATGTTGTGAGGTTTTATGACCCAGATTTTCTTCTAAAAGTTTATAGTATTAAGATTTATATTTAGGTCTTTTATCTATTTTGAGTTAATATTTGTAAATATGTTAGGTAAGGGTCCAATTTTATTACTTTTTGTGTAATTATTATTTTTCAACAATATTTAGTTAAAAGATTATTATTTCCTCCACCAAATGTTCATGAAACCTTGTCAAAAATAACTTGACAATATATGGAAGAATTTATCTCTAGGCTTTTATTTAACTCCAATGGTTTATATATCTGCCTCTGGAACAGTACTACACTGTTTCACTTATTGTAGCTTTATATGGTTTAAAATCAGAAAATATACATCTTCTAGCTTTGTTCTTCTTTGAGATTGTTTTGGGTATCTAGAGTCCATATTCCATATCAGGATAGATTTTTTCTGAAAAATAAATAAGTAAATGTATGATAGCTTCACCTAAAAAAAAAAAAAGAAAAGAAAAAAATATTCTCTGGTAAGAAAGAAAGCAAAAAGAAATATTGAACTGTTATTTTTTAGTCATCAAAAGCTTGGTATCAGACAAATGAAACTGTTTTGTGAGATTATCATCATTAATATTGGATAAATTGCTATAAAACTAGATGTCAACCACTAAGCCAAGCATGGGAAGGAGGGATGGGGAGGGAACGGGGTGGGGATCGGGTAGGGGCTAACTGGGAGATGTGTGCATGTATGTCTACAAAAATATTTTCTTTATACCACTATGATGTATGAATACATTGCACCAATAAAAAATATATAAAATAAAAGAAAGAAAGAAAGAAAGAAAGAGAGAAAGAAAGAAAGAAAAAAAGTCCATTTTAGTCCAATTATTTTCCAATTTAAGTCATTTGCCTCTGATCCTGTCATCATCTCTTTGCCTTTGGTACCCTGCAGTTTTGTGTGTTGGGTAAGTGTGTGTGTGTTCACTATGTCTCTATTTTCAAATGTTTTAAATCCTTTTGTGACAACACAGTTTGTTCTACTTCATGCATTATTTCAGTTAAGACTCACAATACATTATATTTTAACATTTATTTTGTGATGCATACATTTTAGATAGCATCTTTGGACTCTCCATTATAAGATGAAGAATAGAATAGAAATCATGTATTTATATTATATCTGATACTTTCTATTCCCATGTTTCATTGATTATATCATTATATAGTGTATACAATTATCATATTATATATAACTTTCTTTTTTTTCTGGTGATGCTGAGATGGGACCTGGGTCCTCATGCATGCTCGGTTAGTATTCTACCACTGAGCTATCATGCAGCCCATTAATGATATATTTAAGCTCCTGTTATCTTGTTTATCAGTCTTCAGTAATATCTATTGACCTTTGTATCTGAAATATGAAAAAATTAATGCAGTGTGTTTTCTACATTCCTTCTCTCTTCCTTTCTCCCAATCTTAATTTTTAGCACTTATACTATAATTTATATACTCATATTTAGATTTTTCCACTAAATATAAATTATAGAAATAAGGTTCATTTTATAATCATAGGTCCTATAGTTGTTTTGACTTAGTGCTATGTATTTAAGTGAGTTTAGTGCTCTTACTATTATTTCCTTTATTTCTAAGTTTTCTCCCTTCAGCTCTGTGCTGATGAGATTTATTATCATGTATCTTTTACAATAAGGGCTCATAAGTGGTATCTTTCCTGGATTTTGCATGTTATAAAATGTTATTTTCATTCTTAAATGAAAAATTGGCTTTGTATAAAATTTTTAGCTATTTTCTTTTTTATAAAGAAATGCCCTGACATTTAACTAGCTGTGGAGATTTATGAGGCTTACCCGATATTTCTTGCTTATCAGAAAAGAGAATGAATCATTTTATACTACTTAATTAATAGGAAGATTGGACATTGTTTCTTCTTTTTATTGAATATTTGGTGGTAATGAGACCATACATGTATAAGTAACTCCAAAATTTAAGCAGAAGTTGGGGTTAGCATGTACTCTATCGAAGGAGGTAGCAAATGGCCAGTGGGCCAAATCTGGCATGTTGTCCATATTAGTGTGATGTACAAGCTAAGAATGAACACTTGCAACCCATTTGGTCATAAGTATTACTTCTTTCAATCCTGCTCAGATGAAATACCATCCACTCAAAAGAATTCTACTTGTCTCAGTATGCCTGTACTATAAAACTTGTTTTCAGTTATCATGTTTTAAATTTCACCAGTGTAATGTTTGTGAAATTTATTTTCTTTTTCTTATATGAATATTTATGTAGTATTCCAAAATTTGCCTTTTAGCCCACCATGCTAAAAATATTTTTTCCTTGGCCCTTTCTGGAAAGTTTACCAAATCCTGCTTTATTGTACATCCAAAATGGATTTGACTCTGGGATGCTTTTGAATCCAGTTCATCTCCCTTAGAGTCTGTTTTTTCATCTTAAATCTTGAGATGTGGCCCCCAAATTGTACCCTCCTAAGACCATTCTTACTCTTGACTTTTTCTGCACCCTTAATTTTATCACTAGAGTGACAGTCTTACCTTTATATTGTACCTGCTGGCTTTGTATCTAAAGTGAGAATTTCTTTTAATCACAGCCTATTTTAGTCTGCTTTATTTGGTTTTTCTAAAGTATATTCATTTGCTAGTTAAAGCTTTTATAATCCTATATTGATTCTAGCCTTGAATTCTTGTCTTAATTATTTTTAATAATATTTTTATTAATTCATTTCAACTGTGCTTCATAGTGAGGTTCAGTGTGATAAAAACACAGCATGCACACAACTCTTGATGTATTTCCCTTTGCATCTTACCCTGCTCCCTTTTCCCTCTGCTCCCTCTGTGCACGTTAGTAAAACTAACATAATATCTTCATATATTGCTATAGTATTATCTGAATTATTCCTTCCTCAATCCTCCCTTTTCCCCTCTTCAATTACCTACCCCAATTTACTTCTACTAGAAAATATGGGAATAAAGTGAACACAGCTCTACAGACCAGAACAGGCTCTTTATTTGGAGTAAGGCCTGAGAGGGGAATCCAGTTTTCCCTGAGAATCCATGGGAGTCAGAAAAGCCCCCTTCCTTTCTGACTATGGGAATTTTATGGAGCATTAGGGAGGGGAGGGAGAGAAAAGCAGTAGTGTATTTGTCCAATTGGTGAGTTTAACAGTGGGCCAGGGAGGGTAAATTTATGGGGCTGGGGCAGGTTGATGGTTAGAGACATTTTCCCACTTTTCCTGAAGTCCTTTGTTCTTGACCTCCTCTGGCCAGGCCTCACAGTCAGACCTCACATTGCTCACATTCCAAGATTGGGAAATGGTCAGCCAGATTTGTTCTAGCTACCATCTGCATGACAATGGGATGAAGGTAGATCTCATCTGGTGGGCTAGAAGCTGTGTTTCAGGCACTGTGAGAACCTAGAGATATACCCAGTCCCCTGGTTGTAAGAAGAATGGAGTGGATGAAGGGGTAAGTTTGGGCAGATTGGAATCTATGTGTTTCCATAAGGCAGAAGGAAGGAAGTGGAGGAGGGGACTGAGCAAGGGTGGAAGAATGAAAGGGGAAACCTGGGTGGATTGAAGTATAAATGAAACCACAGGTCTCCCATACATTGTTTCAAAAGGGTTTACTATGAGAAATTTTCAGGGGAGTGTTCTTACTTTTAGGAGGGCTAAAGGAATGAGCATAATCTAGGCAGTGTGAGTTTGTTAGGAGAGCTTGGTTAGGGTGATTTTTAATATTCTGTTCATTCTTTCAAGCTTTACTGATGACTGGGGTCTACAAAGGATGTGGAAATGACAAGTTATCTCCAAAGTTATAATCAAACTTTGGGTGATTTCTGATGTGACTCGAGTCTGTTTTCGGACTGGATTGAATTTGGTATGCCAGACTGGGGACTTTTACTAGAGTTAAGGTGATAAGTTACAGTTGAGGCTCTTTTGTTGGTAGTGGGAAAGGCCTTGACACATCCCAAAAAGGTATCTACTAAGACTAAAACAGATTTTGCTTTTTGTATTGGGGGAATGTGGGTGAAGTCCATTTGGCAGTCTTTCCTAGGAAATTGACCCCAGGCTCGGTGAGTGAGGAAGGGTGGAGTTCTTAGGTTAGAGGAGGTTGCGAATTGTTGGTGTTATGGTTTAAACTGTATGGTTTGGGGAACTGTTCCCAGGGACCTCTGGTAGGCTACCGGAAACTGTTCCCTTAAATCGTGGCTTCTTGTCCAGACTGAGGATAGATATACACTAGTCCAAACTCTTGCTGAAGATTTAAATGAGTTTATTATTACAAAGATAGAAATCAAGAAGATAGTTCCAGCCCTATACCATCACAGGATTGTATGGGGGGGGGGTGGCCTAAAACAAAGTCACCGGATTTCAAAATACAAAACAGCTTTTATAGATACAAAGTCCTGCATCTTGCTCTACCACATAATCCTATAATCCTATGACCTAGGTGTAAATCTGCCCTGTAACTCCAGTAACTCCACGCAGACCTCTTTTGTTATACTCATAGGGATTTCTGGCCTGGCAAAAAACCCTTTCTGCCTAACCGCAGGCATGAACCTAGGTTTCTTTGTTCAGACCAGAATGATTCACACGTTCAAGGGCCATGTGGTATCTGCTCCCCTTCCCCCATACTCTTGGGGAATTCTTAGCTCCTTGTTAGATATCATTTATTATGCAAACCTGTTTTTAGAATGCAATGCAAAAGTCCTAGGTTCCAACTCCTCTATCAACTTGCTAATTAGAGGGTACTTTGCATTATAATAGCTACCTGAGTCTTGGCAGTAACTAGGCCCTAACTGCCCTTCACTTTTACAGATCTGAGCTCCATTTTCTATAACCCAATATATATTTTAATAACCAAAACTTCTTTTTCGAATCTTTTTAGGCCATTTCCTAATACTGGTACAGTTGGGAGATATTGCAGTCTTTTATCTTCTGTTTTATTTTGGGTGTGCAGAAGAGATGGGGTTCTAATAATCTTTGGATAGGATAGGAGCCAGCATGGAAAAGTTTATGTAAATTGGTGAAGTGATCTTAGGACTGTTCTGAAAGAATTGGCTTTCCCTGTATATACCAATAGGGATATTGGGAGTGGGCTCCTAGAGCCTTAAGTTGGCTCTCCTTTTCTGGGGAGTACTTAGGACAAGAGATGGGGTTGGGCTAGATAGTGGGGAATATATTCATCCTTAGCAGTTAATCTTGCTAACTTGTCTACCTCTCGATTACTCAAGGATATTTATCCTATTTCAAATCAATTTATATATTGATTATAGAATTTCTTGCTAAAGTGAGTGCTCAAGTTAGACCTATGAACTCAGCTTGTTGGAAGTGATGTGAGGAGGTAAGGGGGTAGCCTCAGTTACCCTCCTAGGTGGATAATATTGGTCATGGTCATGATACCCTTCAATAATGGCATATCCAGCAGTTAGGGGGCCCTTGATGCACTCCCATCAGCAAACCAGTCAAGTGTCCCCTAGAATGTGGGTGGTGGTTAATATGTTGGAAGAGGGTCAGGGAAAAGTCAGTAATCTCTGAGCAGTCATGTTGGTCATTGTCTTCCGGGTATTTGGGCAAAAGGCTAGCAAGGCTTAAAGGGGGGCATTTTGAAATGATTTCAGGCTGGAGGAGAGTGGAGTGGAGAGTTTGTAGACAGGAATCTGAAACAGTCTTAAAAGCTTTGTGACTAAGCATATCAAGTAAGTTATGAGAGGACAACACCAGAAAGGGATGATAGAATGTTAGTTTGAGAGCCTCTAGGATGAGGATGGTGGCAGAAGACAAGAACTTTAGGCAGAATTGCCACCCCTGATTTATGATATCTAATTGTTTTGTTAGGTAAGTGACAGATATTGTCTAGTCCCCAGCTGGCTGGGCCAGGAAACCTGAGGCCTGATTTTTTTATGCTGTGCAGATATAGAAAAAAGAATTTATTTGAATTTGGCAGCCCCAAGGCAGGTGCCTGGCTCAAGGCCTGCTTTAAACTTTTAAAAGGCTCTGGATAGGTCAGCGTCAGGGGGAATTAGATCAGTAAGGGTTCCTTTTGCAGCTTCGTACAGGGGTTTGGCTGTAAGGGCAAAGTTAGGTATTCAGGATCTAAAGTATCCAGTAAGGTCCAGGAAAGAGAGAAGGCCTTGTTTTGTGTTGGGAAAGGGAATAGAAACAATGGCCTTTTTCCAAAACAAGGCGGTTGCCTTTCTTGTGAGAGTGATTATTAAGCCAAATGTGTGGCTTTCTAGTGATCAGTTGAGCCTCTTCTGTGAAACCCGATACCCACAGGTGGCCAGGAAATTTAGCAACTGGATAGTACGAGTTATGCAGTCTTTCAGAGTTGGACTATAGAGCCATAGACGATCATCAACATACTGGAGATCAATGCTGGGTTAGGTCTTTTCAGGTCTGATTGAAAGGCCTAGCTAAGGAAATGGGGACTGTAGAGGAAGCCTTGAGGGAGGACTGTCCAGGTAAGTGGCTGGGCATGTCTGGTGTTTGGATCTGTCCAGATAGATGTGAATAATGTTGTGAGGATGAGTGTAGAGGAATGGCAAAGAAGGCTAATACTGAGAAAAAGATAGTGAGTAGAGCGGTGTGGAAAAGAGAGTGTAGGGGTTAGTCACTACTAGGTGGGTAGGGATTATTTGTTTATATAACGTAGGTTCTACACTAAGTGAAAGGAGTCATCAAATTTTTTGACCAGAAGGGGCATTGTTGGGGGAATCATTAGGGATTAGGAATTGGGCAGATAGAAGGTGGGAATAAAGCCAGGCATGGTGGCGCACACTTGTAATCCCAGCATTCAGGAGGCTGAGACCAGAGGATCATTGTTCATGGACAGCCTCAGCTAATTAGCAAGGACCTTTGCAACTCAGTGAGACCCTGTTTCAAAATTAAAAGGACTAAAAAATAGGTCTGGGGTGTAGTTTGGAGGTACAGTGCCCCTGGGTTCCATCCCCAGTACCTCAAAAAAAAAAAAAAATGAGAATAACAGGATGGAGCCCTTGAAGACTGAAGACTGGCTGGGCTTAATGGATATTAAGGAACAGTGATATAGTGAGAAGGATCCCTCAACAAGAGTTTTATCAGTGTGTGGTGGATGGTTTTTTTGGGGGATTTTGTGTCCCATATATCTGGATTTATTTGGTCCTGCATGTTTTGGGGAATATTATCTCCCACTTGTAGTGGGTAGTGGGATAGATGAGTATAAAATTAGATAAGAGTGGCTTTCTGTAAAGCTATTTAGTCATATGGAGGTACCCAATTTGTGAAGTAGGTCCCTGCCCATAGGGGCTTAGGACGTTGTGGAATCACCAGGAAGGAATAGAGAAGGGAGGTTTTTCCAAAATGGCAAAATAGAGCCTTCTTGGGGTTTTATGGGATTCCTTTTACTCCAACAACAGAGATGGAGGAAGGAAGCAAAGGACCAGAGAATTCTGTTAAAACAGATAAACTCGCCTCACTATCCCAGAGAAAGGAGACAATCTTACTAAGCACAGCCCCTTTTATTCGGGGTTCCATGGGCTTGCGAGTAGCAGGTGGCAGACTCCAAGCCCCATCAATGGCAGCTGATAAGGTTATTAAAGAAGAGAGTTCCTGAGGAGGTGGCCTGGAGACCTGAGAGTGGGATGTCCTTGAACCAGGAGGGTATCCTCATTGAGGGCATTCCCACTTTCAGTGGCCCCTTGTCCACATGTCGACAAAGCCCTTTTGGTGGCCATGGATTAGTGCATTTCATAGCCCAGTGTCCATCTTTGCCACAATGGAAAAAGTTACAGCAGGGGAGGAGGCTGTCTGAGAAAGTCCTCTCACTGGAGCAGTCACCCAAGGGGGATCCATCTGAGGAAGCCTCTCCAGTCTCTAGACTGTGGAGGCAAGCTTCTCATATTTTAGGTGCAAATGCCTTTGTTTTTGGTTTCACTGTTCCTCCTTCCTGTTGTTGAAGACCTTAAAGGCTGCCTTTCAGAGAACCCCTTGGGCAGCCTGAGAAACCTCTTCCATCTGCCATAACTGTTTTCAAATATTGGGAGCAGATTGTGAAATAAAAGATAGATGTGGGGTAGCTCACGCTTGTAGTAATCCCAGCATTTGGGAGGCTGAGACAGG
Organism: Muscardinus avellanarius; assembly: GCF_963383645.1. NCBI lineage: Eukaryota > Metazoa > Chordata > Mammalia > Rodentia > Gliridae > Muscardinus > Muscardinus avellanarius. The sequence goes on along the minus strand of NC_137793.1, from coordinate 65,527,727 downwards.
AGAATCGCAGTTGGCGGACAGTCTCAGCTACCTAGTGAGGCCCTTTGCAACTTAGTGAGAGGCTGTTTTAAAATAAATAATAAAAAAATAGGGCTGAGGTATAGCTCAAAGGTAGAATGCCCCTGGGTTCAATCTCCAGTATTGCAAAAAAAAAAAAAAAAAGATGTGGATTAGGGGTTCATATAGTTTTATTTTAGCATTGCTTCCCAAAGGTGGGACAAAAGGAGGGCAGTGTTAGGTTGAAAATAGAGTTAGGGGATTTAGGAAGGAGGTAAAAACACCAACTGGGTTATCAGAGACCACTGTTCTATTTGGACCTGGCCCCTCTGGAGAGTCAGCTGTCTGTGGGGGAAGGGACCGACGGGCCACAAGTCTGGAGAGGTGTGCACAGTCCTGATCGGCCGGCTGAGTCATGTAGCAGAGCGGAGGCACTGCTGTTTTATAGGCATGCCGATTCTCTCGTGATATCTGTAGCATCGTGATGTTTGGAGTCTCGAGGCACCTGGAATCTCGTGATATCTTCGCTTCTGGCTTCTGGGGTTCTGCTGCAAGATTATGTGGGGGGGGGACCCAACTTATCAGGCAGTACCTTCAGTAGGCTCCTGTGTGATTTCTTTGATCTTATCATAATTTACCGCCTAATGAACATTCTTGTCCATTCCTGCCAAAAGCAGGAAATCATATGGTTATTATTGTTAAGAGGGTCATCACCCTGTTTGTAGGTCCAATTAGGACATGTTGTAGGGGCAGCATCAACACCTACCAGGTAAGTTTTGGGGGCCTGTTGATGGAGGTCATCTGAGGCAAAATGGCGGGAGCGATTGAGAGGCAGAGAAAAAGGAGGGGTCCTTGAGGCCTGGGCCCGCAGCCACTAAGGGAGGCGGGGCAGTGGGGACCTCCTGAGGTGGGATGGGCCGGTGGGGGCACGGTGTTGGTTGGCCTGGCGGGAAAGAAGGGTGTGGTAGGCAGGGGTGTTGGGCTGATGGCCTGGTGGGCTCGGGATCAGGCACCAAGGCCACTGCAGATAACTGCATGGTGGGCTGGGAAGGCAGGGCTGGGACGCAGCAAGGACTGTAGGTCAGGGGAGGTAGGGGACCAAACAGGAGAGGTCCTTGAGGAAGAACTGGGGGGTGTGGAATTGGAAGGGGTGGCATAGGTTGGTGGGAAATGGTGGGGTGGGGGCTCATTACCCCAGTAGTAGGAATTGGAAGAAGGTTTTCTTTCCTGAAGCCTAGCATTGAGGAGGTGAACCTGGGAGGGGGATCAATCTTTATGAAGATAGGGCTAAAAGTGGAGTAGAAAGAAACCTGGGCAAAAGAAGGACTCCTGCCTCTTGCAGTTCTGGATAATAAAGTTACCTAAATCATGTAGGATTGGGGGGTCGAATGTTTCATTTTTATGCCATTAACTCTCATTTTCCAATCTATATTGTGGCCAAACTATTACAGTAAAAAATAAGGCATTTTGGTTTAAGCTTCCCCTTTAGTCCCAAAGTAGAAAACTGTTTTGTAAGGCAAGCCAGTGGGGACTGGGGTTGGAGGGGGCCTTATCTTAGAGGTTTTGAAACCAATAGGTTTGTAAGTAAGGGGCTGGAATTACATACACAGCAGAGTCCACATTGGACACTTACTAAGCGGATGGGAGGAGCCAGAAACAGAAAACTGAACATCCCCAAACTTAGGGAGGGGTCCCAGAGTAGAGGGTGCTATGGGAACTGGAATTCCCAGGGCCAGTGGTGCAGGACCCCTAGGGGGTCCCAAAGCAGAGGGCTGTGTGGGAACCCAGCAGGGTGTCTTAGGGCCAGGGGTGATGGGATCCCGCAGGTGGGGGTAGGGGGTCCTAGAGGTGATGGCATTTGGGGAATTCCAGAGCCTCTTGGATACCTACAAAAGGCCAACAGAAGCAAAACTTAATGAGTCTGGTGGGTCGTGGACTGTTGTATCTGGAACCTGAAAAATAGCCTTTTGGTCTGGAGCCATGTGAAAGAAAAGGAGGGGAAGGGGAGGGTGGCTGGTCCATTGAAGGGTAGCCAGCCAGAAATCTCCTCAGGCAAAAAACCTGACTGCCAATTACTCTCTCCAGTGTCAGCACCATTTGTTAGAAAATATGGGAATAAAAAGAAAATCGCTCTACAGACCAGAATTGTTTGTTTGTTTGTTTGTTTGTTTGTTTGTTTGTTTGTTTATTGCAGTACTGGGGATGGAACCCAGGGGCACTGTACCTCCGAGCTACACCCAGCCCTATTTTTTTTTTTAGCCTTTTTTGTTTGTTTTTGAAACCGGGTCTCACTGAGTTGCAAAGGGCCTCACTAAGTAGCTGAGGCTGTCCTGGAACCATGATCCTCCGGTCTCTGCCTCCCGAAAGCTGGGATTACAAGTGTGTGCCACCACGCCTGGCTTAGGTTTTTTAATTTTAGTGGGAGGGGGAACTGACCAGGAACAGTCCACGATAGTCAGAAAAGCTGAGTTATTTGGCCCCTGGGACACTACTTGTCCCTTTGGCAACTTCAGTCATGTGAGACCTTTATGTACTCATGGTGCCCAAACTCCACTTGTAAGAAATTATAGCCTTCTGAGCCTGTGGCAAGGTTGACTGAGTTATTTCACCCCAAAGACATCACTGATGATGATCACTGGAGACCCTGTTGGGATGGTGCAGACAGCTGACTCTAAGTCCTTCCTGAGTATTTCTAGAACCTGCTGCTAATTCATGTTTCTGCTGTGTTTCTGACTGTAGTTCACACTACCACTCCAGGGGTTTGGTCATTGCCATGTGACTCTCTGAAACCACACAGGCTCATGCTGGGGTGGTTTGTAAAGTCATGGTCTTGACAGGGCTAGTTGTAAGCTATTCCACTTCCTGCAGAAAGAGTCTGTAATATCGTGGTCCCAAGGAGTTCAGCTTCAGCCACAGGAGTTCATAAGGAAATTTGGCTGGATAATCTTAAGGAATTTGAGTGTGAAGAAAAGTCTGTGACTGCTTTTTCTTGTTGGTTCTCTGCAGTCACTGGAATGATGGGATTTAGCTTCTTCAATGCTGTAGTTTGTCTCAGAGAGTTGCTGGATTTAGGCAGCCACCATCTCCTACACTGGCTCATCAAGATGACTCCTGCCTCATCTGTCTACTCACCAGATGAGATGCAGGGGGCTTTGTTCAGTTCTCTGCTCTTTGTGATGCTTCCAATCCAACTACATTTAACTGTGTTTGTTTTGTTGAGTTCTGCTTTTCTTCTCTTGCCAAGAAGTAGTCTTCCCAACCAAAATATGCTGCCTTCCTCTGTTCTACCTCTCTCCTTTTCTCTTAACTTGTTTTGTTATGGTATATCCCCATGCAATGCATCATCTTTATCACTTTATGTACCTTGCTAAATTTCCCTCTGTAATGAGAGATTGTGTGTGTGCATGCTATGAATTGAACCCAGAGCCTATGCAAGCTAAGCATGTGTTCTATCACTGAGCTATGCCCTCCATCCCTGAGACTCTCCTTTTCACATTTCAAAACTCACTCTCTTTTGTTCCATTCTATCTGAGGTAGTCTTGATAGTATATATATATATATGGCCTTTTGGTGTTTTGTGAATGGTGAAATTGGTTCCATAGCTTGAAATATCAATTCTGTTGATTCTCTTAACATTTTTTGATGATATTTTACGAGCATATATTCTTAATCTTTAATATGGAATTTAATATGGCTTAAACTTATATGTACATAAACCCACCAAATTTAAAGGGGAAAAATTAATTACTTTAGGAAGTTGGACAAGATAGAGATTTCCTTGAGAAGGATAACTAGCTTAGTGAATAGTCTGGAAATGAGGCTGAATACAAGAAGCACTAGAAGGTAATTGGGATATTTATTATATTAACCCCAGTGAAAAGTTGGGAACTATATATATGGCTTTGAATAACAATAGTCAAAACTGTTGAATTGTCTTTTACATTAAAAACTAACATGAATGTATTTTTTATAGCCAGTTACTTCACAGTTTCATTCAGAAAAACAGATCTTTATACCCATTGATTTGACAACTGTATATCACAAGATGGACAAGGAGGAAAGCAACATAAAGTCAAGGTAAAAATAACATATAATAAGATGAATTTTTTTCTAAAGTTAGATTTCAATAATACCTGGCCAGTAGTAAGAGATTCTAACAGTGAAAACCTTAAAATGCCATGTGAGGAATGGTTGAGGGTTTTGAAGTTTAGAAAACCATAGTCTCATAAAGAGTTGTTCCTGACAAGAACCACTTGTCAGGCAAATTAACAACACTAGCCACTGGCCCCTCCCCCTGACCAAGCTTGGATATGCCAAAAATAGAAAGGAAGGTTGGTGAGTATGAGAAATTAACAACTGAGAAATCTTGGGACAGCAGAAGGTTGGTATTTTCACAGGTATGGACTGTGGGCAGGAGATAGAGTACAGAGATGATGGAGAAAAGGGAAGATCCTTGAGTTCTTGTGTTTGTCTCCACATTCTACTTGGTGGATCATTATCTACCCTCTCACCACCACAAGGCAGAAAAACAACACTGTGAGCCAAATCAACCAGAGAAGAGGGATTGATGGCTGAGCATTCAATCTGGGCCAACGGTTAGGCTGAATGAGTGGGTAATTAGAATCATGAACTTTTGGGTGTTCCCTTGAATTCTGGATTTCCCTTCTCATTCTTCTACCCTCCCTCCACACAAGACTGTGAGTTTAAAATTTAGGAAAAGAGCAGTGCCCTGGTTGGAGAAGTTCTAAAGATTCTCAAGGGACAAGATCATTCATTTGATAGGGGAAGGGGTTAGTTCAGAGGGAGAAACAGTCAAAAGCAGGGAGTGGTTATGGCCAGAATTTATATCTTCATCCTGAGATCCTTATTTCCCATCTCTGTCTCTTCACAAGGTAGACATAGAATTAGACATCAGGCCTCATTATATTTTACCAAACAATGTGGCTGATGACTTCATGTGAATATAAGCTCACAGGGAAAAAAGGGATAACTTACTGAGATGGTTGGATGACCAGTCTCTTAGCCATGAGAAGGGAATCTGAGTTCTATTTTTTAGTTATTTTTAAAAATTTTTAATTGGTGCATTTTATTTTATTTATTTATTTATTTATATATTTATTATTTTTTTGGTGGTACTGGGGTTCCTGGAAGCCCTTCTACCTCCGGGCTACACTCCCAGACCTATTTTTACATTTTTATTTGGAAACAGGGTCTCCTAAGCCAGCACGCACGGCTGGCTTCGAACCTGCGCGATCCTCCTGTCTCTGCCTCCCAAGCGCGGGGATTACAAGCGTGCGCCACCACGCCCGGCTAATTGGTGCATTTTAATCATACATCTTAATGGGTACAAGATGGTAGAGACATATATGCACACATCACTTATTTAACCCTTCTTCATTTCCCACCCCATTTTCTTCCCCCTCCTTCCTTCTCATGCATGTATGGCTTAATGATTGATTTTAATAAGTTTGTAAATGTACATGATGTACATTAGAAAGTTTCCCTCTTCCCCCTCCCATCCTCTCAGTTAGGTTACCTTATTTGCTCATCTATGATTTCTCCTTTTTCGTCCTACTATGACCCTTTTACTCCCTAGCTTCCATGTATTAGGAAAATCATCCGATTTTTTACTTTCTGTAACTGGCTAATCTCATTTAGCATAATGTTCTCCAGTTCCATCCATTTCCCTGAAAATGACATAATTTTGTTCTTAATGAGCCGGGCGTGATGGTGCATGCTTTTAATCCCAGTACATGGGAGGCTGAGACAGGAGGATTGCAGGTTCATGGCTAGCCTCAGCTACTTGGTGAAATTCTCTGAACTTAGTGAGACCCTGTTTCAAAATAAAGAATGGAAAATGGGGCTGGGGGTATAGCTCAGAGGTAGAATGCCCTTGAGTAGTTCAATCCCCAGTACACACACACACACACACACACACACACACACACACACACACTTTATGAAATGAGTTCTGTTTCTTAAACAGACCTGACTTTAGCCACAGTACACCCTACCAACCCTATCATAGATATGTGGTAGCTAAATTCATGAATCTTCCATATATACAGAGTGAAACAGAAATAATGAATCACTTGCCTAGGTTACTACCCAGTAAATTCATTGCAATGGCTTTATCCACAGATGAGATTACAACCCTCATGACTTAATTACATCCACTCTGAACATTAGTATGTTTTCAGGGAAACATTCTATATTTAACCATAACATACAATGAGGCTTTTTCTAGCATTTACAAATTGGCTAATGTTCTTTGAAGATATTTTGTTTAAATACTAATATGGGTTGCTCTTTTATTTTCATAAAGGAGAACAAGATATGAATTGCCCTCATATATTGGAAATTTCAGAAAATTTTGTTCTGATTTTCCGCTTACACTAACTTAATTGGGTCACATTCTTTCATTTTAAAAAACTGAAATCAAGCTTTAAATTTTCAATGGTCCTATATAATGTTTATTTTCTGAAAACTAGTTATCCCTATTTAGTATTTAATTGGATTTTCCATTTCAAACTTTTAAAGTGCTTATCCAAAAACTGCTTATAAGAATGGATATTGTGGCCGGGTGTGGTGGCGCACGCTTATAATCCCTGCGCTTGGGAGGCAGAGACAGGAGGATCGCGCAGGTTCAAAGCCAGCCTCGTGCGCTGGCTTAGGAGACCCTGTTTCCAAATAAAAATGTAAAAATAGGTCTGGGAGTGTAGCCCAGAGATAGACGGGCTTCCAGGAACCCCAGTACCACAAAAAAAAAAAAAAAAAAAATTATACAGTACAGAATACTTAATCTTAAGTTATAGAGAATTTTAACCATGACATTTATTAAACTTAAGAAGCTGTTTCAATTATAAATGTTAAATTTTAGATAATGTGCTAATCATTCAATATTATATTGAAGTGATTATTCACTTATCTTTCTTGAAATTTTCTTTGTCATATTAGAGTTTTAAAATGTGAAGAGCAAAAACACAAAGATTTGACACCATCAGTGAATCAACCAGGTAAAGTAGCAGCAAAGGAAGCACTGAAATATAAAACATTTAGAACATTCTCTATAACCTCGAAGTCACAGAAAACAGAATAAATTTATCAGAATTACTGTCTAGGCATATTGACTTATGTTTTCTTTTATGGAAATGGAAAAAAAGTTTTATGGCATTAAATTAAGAAAAAATGAAATAGATTGAAATACTAGAGTCTACTTTTAAAATATAAAGCTTGATACTTAACTAATTTTATTAGTCATAGCAGCTGGCAATGTCTTCAAATATAAAATGTGCTTTTTAAAGGGAACAATCTGAATATTTTAACAAAAATATCATTTAAATCACCAAGAATGTCTGATATTTCTACACCAGTATATAGTTCATATAACTCTTCTGCATATAATTTTTTTAAGGTAAAGACCTTAGTGTCAGTCAACATTTTTTTTTAAGTTCTCAACACTGTACTATGCTGTGACATCCTTTGTGGCCCTCATCGGCAGTGTCCTGATGATGCCTCCACATTTAAAACTCCATTTTAAAAGTCTTCTTTTCTCAGAGTCTACCATTTCTAGTTTGTTTATTTAGTTTTTGCCACAACTTCCTTTTCTTTTTTATCCTTGTTTTTATAAGCTTCTAGCGCCATCTGCAGTACATGCCTAGTACATCCCTGGCAGAATATGCCTCTTCTCCTTTAAGGTAAATTGACTACTTCAATCTAGAGCTCCTTCGCTTGCCATGTCCTTAGGACCTTAGGGTCCACCTCTTATCTTCTTTCATATCTTTCCTTCTACTGTGAGCACATAAAAATGCTACATGTTTAACAATCTTGAACAAAACAATCCAGAAATGCCCTGAGGCCTGTGTTCACTTCTGGCAGGCACTACTGCATGACCAGACTTCTCGAAAGGGGAGCCTCGGTTTGATACCTGCACTTCCTTCCTTCTAACCCACATCTCAGCCTGGAGTTTTGCTTCCTTCACTCTACTGATAAGACTTTTCCAAAGTTGCCAGATATCTCCTTGTGGGTAAATCCTCATAGAAATAATTAATTATAAATAAAATAGACTCTGTTTTACTGCAGAATTTTATTCTTTAAACCACTTATTCCCTTTATTTTTCCTTGACTTTTAAGGAAAACTACTCACACTTCTACTTTTCTATCTTCTCTGTTTTAGTTCCTTCCTTGAGTTTTTACTCCTTTTCCTACATAATTTCTCAGGTGTTTTTAGGGTTTGTCAAAATCAATGTTCCATTTCCTTTTGGAACTATATCATACTTTGACTATTTTAAATAATATTACCTATAATTATATTACCTATTAAATATATACATGATCTTCCTGCCTCAACTTCCTGAGAGACTGGGATTACAGTCACCCACCACATGCTTAGCTTGCCACCACCTTGTGGCAGGTAGGAAGCAGAATGAGAGAGAAGGGACTCAGGACAAAATTAAGTCCTAAAGGGCATGTCCCCAAAGACTCACTCCCTTCAACTATGTCCCACCTCCTACAGTTTCCACTGCCTCCAAGTAGTCCATTCAAACTCATCAATGGCTTAATCCACTGATAGAGGCCAGAGCTCTCATGATCCACTCGTTTCCTAAAAGCCCCACCTCTAAACACATGAGCCTTTGAGGGATATTCCGGATCCAAACTTGGAAATGACGGCATCAAGTACTGCAGTGCAGCAGTAACCACATATGGGGTGACTGCATGTTTTTGAGTTATACTTTCTTTAAGGTAACCTGAAAACAAAACCATAAAACTAATGTCATGGATGTGGCATATAGTTGCTTAGATGTGATTGGTTGGTTGTAGCCAACAAGAGAAATGAGGACATCTAGAAAGTAGGGGCCAGCATTGTGTCAAACATGCCTTAATTCAGAAGAGCTGAAGTCAAATGGTAGCAAATTAAACATGGATAAAATGGGCCCTCTTGGGACCAGAGTTCCAGATTAGTTGAGTGACCAGGTAATTGATGGATGTCAGAGATTGGATAGGTATGTTGTAACAAAAGGGCATTAGCTTCAAAGGAATAGGATTTTATTGTATCTTTTATCTTTTTTGTTGAGGCAAGAGGGTTTTCTTTAGCCTGGAAGTTTGAGATCAGTATAGAAAACAGTGAGCACCTGTCTCAAAATAAATGAGTAAATGAAGAAAATTCTATTTTCTATGATTTCCTCATTCTTCTGTGTTGAAAATTCATCAATTAGGTAAGCAAGAGAAGAAATAAGAGAAATAGACCCTCTGCTACTCTTCTGTATTTATATTTAAATATTTCCTGTACTTAGTTATCAAGTTACAGTTAGTAAAAAGGGATTTTTATACTTGTTTCATATGAATATTCACACTGTAAAGATTTAGTGCAATAATAAAATCAATAACACCTCAGTAAGCACTTTATAATTTAATTCCTTTTCTATTGGCACAGTACTGGGGATTGAACCCAGGGGTACTCTACCACTGGGCCACATCCCTAGCCCCTTTTATTTGTTTATTTTTATTTTTTATTTTCATGCCTCAACAAACTTCAGGTATGTACCACCATACCTGCAATAGAGCTTTTTGAGTTTGTTTTTAATATACTTTTATTGGTGCTTTGCAATTATACATTATAATGAGGTTCAGAGTGATAGAAACATACATGCCCACAGCACTGGTGTGTTCTCTGCTCCCTTCATTTATTTTGTTCTTGCTTTAATACTTCTTATTTTAAAGGTGAGGAAAGCAAGGCAGGCAGGTAACTTACAAAATAAATCACACAACTATGAATGGTGAAGCCTTGTCTCTGAGCTTGGAACCCAGGCAGGTTGACTCTGAACCTGTGCTCTTAACTGCTATACTATTACAGTGCCTTATATCATATCTGACTACATTGCCAGGTATGTGGAATTACTGTAGTATATTTATAGTTCATGGTAGTTATTCAGTAGTTTTATTCATGATTTTACTTGCAGCTTTTCATAAAGAAGGTATGACTCAACGACAAGCTGTTGACCCAGAACCAGCGTCTCAAAAGAAATCAAAGAGAGAAAAGGAGCAAATGCATACTTACCCCAAACCTAGGACATGCAAGATTCTGTCATATGACAGAATAGGTCTGTAGTATTACTGACTTTGTTATTGAAAAGAATTACTAAATTTTGAAAATATAAAATATCATTAAATCAAAAAATGATAGATTGTCCAATGATTAAGCTCTTAATTAAAGGCAATTTCTGAAGGTTCTGATTTTAGAACTATAAGTAAAATAAACTGTATAGCTTTGTTTTATCCTTGTAGGAAAACTTGATGGCATAGTTTTATGTAACAGTTTTATCTTTGGTAAATAAAACTCCCAAATAGTTCATTTAAACAGATTTTCTTCCACTGACATTTTGCAGTTAGTGTATTCTCTATATCTAAAATTCTTATTTTTATTAAAATTTTAAGCTATATAAGAAAAGGGAACTTTTTTTGCTGAAATTTCATTGTCCATAATTGGATTTATCATTGAGCTACTGAAGCTTAAGCTTCAGGAATTCTCTTTCACACAGGCTTCTTTTTCTTTTTTTCTTCTTCTTTTTAAAGAAATATACTCAAAGTTATAAATGTCTCAGCTGAAAACCTGCATGGGTGCTGTGGTGTGTACTCTTTCCCCTTAAGTGTAGGCTGGACCTGCAACTGCTTGTAATCAGTGAAATGTGGCGAAGGTGATGAGCTTTACCCCTGCTGTCACCCCACCTAAGGCTCTGTTTTGCTAAGCAGATTCATTCTGAAGTCTCTCTTTTGCTGATTTTTAGGAAGCAAGCTGTTAGGACTACTCATCCCAGTCCTGACACTTTTATACAATAGCTCTAGTCTCATTTAATCTTTAATGAAGAAGTTGTTTTAGTCAGGTGGTATTTTTTATTTCTAAAAGGATAAAAGTCTAGAGTAGCTTTTAGAATTTCTGGTATTGCTAACATGGTATTTTGTGTGGTTTTCTTAAAAAAATGATTTGATTTGCTTTATCAAAAAAAAAGTTTAATAAGAAGCTTCTGCACAGCAAAGAGATCAATCAATGAAGAGACAGCCTATAGAATGGGAGAAAATATTTGCTAATCTGACAAAGAATTAATATTCAGAATACATAAGGAACTCAAAAAGCTCAAGAACAAAAAATAAAATGACAAAACAAAATTAAGAACCCTCAAATAACCTAATTAAAAATGGACAAGTTACCGCAGGCTTATAATCCCAGTACTTGGGAGGCTGAGATGGGAGGATCCTAGGTTCAAGGACAGCCTCAACTACTTAATGAGGCTTTCTGCAACTTTGTGAAACCTTGTTTCAAAATAAAGAATAAAATTTAGGCCTGGGGGTGTAGCTCGGGAGTAGAATGCCCCTGGGTTCCATTCCTAGTACCTCAAAAAATAAAAACGGACAAGTGATATGAATAGACATTTCTCAAAAGAAGGCATAGAAATAGCCAACAAGTTTATGACAAGTGCTCAGTGTTACCAGTCATCAGGGAAATAAACGCAGGTCAGAACTGCAGTGAGAGATTATCCCAGTTAGAATGGCTGCAAGCAAAAAACACAAAAAGTAGCAAATGCTGACCAGGATGGGGAGAAAGGGGAGCTCTAATACACAATTGGGATTGTAAATTAGTTATGGAAAACAACAGGGAGGTTCTAAAACACTGAAAATAGACTTACTGTTTGATCCAGTATTCCCACTGGTGGCTATACATTCAGTATATCAAAGAAGCTCCTGGCCACTGTAGCTCTATTCACAATAGCCAAGATATGAATTGAACCAAGATGTCCCTTGATGAATGAAGGGATTTTAAAATGTGGCATAAATGTACAATGGAATGTTACTCTACCATAAAAAGAATGAAGTCACATTTTGGAGGGTAACATGAATGAACTGGAGGATGTTATGTTAAATGAAATAATTCAAGCCAAGAAACACAAATTCATGTTCTAATTCATATGCAGAATTTTAAAAAGTGTTGATTTCATATATACAGAGAGTAGAATAGTAGGACAGAGGTAGAGGAGAGAGGGAGGCCAGATAGGAGGTACAGTTAGAGGGCATAAGTTCTTTTTATTTTCTTCTTTTCTCTTTCATTCTTTCCTTTTTTTTTCTTCTGTAAGCAGTGATTTTGTTTAATAGATAAATTACTGATTGACAACAGCAATATCACCTAATCTTTAAATGGAAGGGGAAAGAAATGCCATTCTTCCAATTCCTGCCCCTATCTGGTAGAATCCAGACAGCTTACTTGCTTCAAAATGAACAGAATCCTTATCAAAACGATACTAGAATATCCATTATATTTTGACCAGTAATCTTTTTTTTTTTTTTTTTTTTTTTTTTTGCGGGTCTGGGGATGGAACCCAGGGGTATTCAACCTACATGCTACACCCCCTGCCCTATTTTTTATTTTATTTTATTTTATTTTATTTTATTTTATTTTATTTTATTTTATTTTATTTTTTGGTGGTACTGGGGTTCCTGGAAGCCCTTCTACCTCCGGGCTACACTCCCAGACCTATTTTTCATACTTTTTTATTTGGAAACAGGGTCTCATAAGCCAGCGCGCGCGGCTGGCTTCAAACCTGTGCAATCCTCCTGTCTCTGCCTCCCAAGCGCGGGGATTACAAGCGTACGCCACCACGCCCGGCCTTTTATTCTTTATTTTGAAACAGGGTCTCACTGAGTTGCAGAGGGCCTCACTAAGTAGCTGAGGCTGTCCCTGAACTGCAATCCTCTGGTTTCAGCCTCCTGAATGTTGGGATTTCAAGCATGCACCACCTCGCCTGGCAATAATCTCACTTTATATTTTCATCATAAGAAAGACTTAGAGAAGAGGTCACAGATCATTAAATTAGGATGTTTATCAGAAAAGTATAACCTGGGAGGCCTACATTCTAATGTTCTACAACACAATAGAATGACTGTAGTTTACAACAATTTATTATACATTTTAAAAATAACCAAAAGAGTGAAGCTTATAGCTTCCTAACACAAAGAAATGATAATTTTTTGTTGTTGTATTGCTGGGAATTGAATCCAGGAGCATTCTACCTCCAAACTACACCCCCATTCCAATTTAATTTTTACTTGGAAGCAGGGTCTCACTAAGATGCTGAGAACCTATCTAGTTTGCTGAAGCTGGTCTTGAACATGTAACCCTTCTGTCTCAGCCTCCCAACTTTTAGGAATATAAGCAGATACCACCACATCCAGCCATGATAAATATTTAAGGAGATGGAAGTGCTAATGACCCCAATTTGGTCATTACATGTTGCATGCATGTTTTGGGTACAGTATACACTGGTTAATATGTATAATTTAAAAACTAACTCAATCAATTTTTAAAATATTTAAAAAGAAGTTTTGTACAACCAGCATATAGATAGAATGATGAGTAAAAGCCAAGGAAAGGGACCCTTTCAAGGAGAGAATCATTATTTGACAGCTAAAATCAAGAACAATATGGCTTACAAGGTTTCTGTGAATGACTGTCCTTAGAATGTCTCCATCCTGCAGTGTCATCCTTCTTTTCAGATCCTACTGCTTCCCCAGCCATTTAAAAAAGCCTTATAAATGGCTCCAGTCTAGTCTTTTCTCTCACCCACTATCTATAATTGCAGAATTTAGTCTTCTGCAATATCTTTCTTAATAAGATAAACGATGTTCCTTCTTTTGAGCTCCTGTTAAGATTGAATTTTAAGCTATATTTCCCCCTTCAATTTTATAGTCTTTATGTTACGTTAACAACATTGTCATTTATTTTTCTCTATGTAGTAATATTTAGAATTTTATACACATTTTAGGTGATGTTCATATTTTCACTTATATTGGACTTTTAAAATGTTCTTTATCAGAACCAAAGGATGATGATGTGATGAGCCATATTATTAGGCTGAGACAAAGGCTTGGTTGGCAAACTACATTATCGCACCACAATTTGAAATATAATAGTTTCAAAATTGCATGTCAGATGGATACTCTAAAGGTATTATTCTATTTTATTTTAGACTACAAAAATCAATATTTGAAACTATATTAAGTTTTATTAATTCATCTTAGGTATTACATCAATGCCAGATTTTACATTAATACTACAATAATTATTTAATGTTAATTGCTTATACAGAGTATATGACATAATTTTACTTCAATTACTTAAAGAATGAAAATGATAAGGCATGTAAATCTTAAATCTATAACTCAACAAAAAATTTTTGTGTCTGTCCCAACTCATCTTTTCTTCTGGCCCCTGATGTGTCCCCAGGGAGGGATACCATCTGCCTTAATTTAGAATCTACTCTTTTGTTCTTGCATATCAAGTTTCTTTGTAATTTAAAAAGAAATTGAAAAGATTTATCTAAGAAACTTATTGGGAATACATGTTTTCATCTGCAACTGTGGAGTTGCTGATTCAGAAACTCTGACGAGGGCATGGAAATCTCTTTTCTTTTTCTTTTTTCTTTTTTTTTTCTTTTTTTCTCTTTTTGGTGGTACTGGTGTTCCTGGGAGCCCTTCTACCTCCGGGCTACACTCCCACCCAGAACTATTTAATATTTTTATTTAGAAACAGGGTCTCCTAAGCCAACACGTGCAGCTGGCTTCGAACCTGCACGATCCTCCTGTCTCCGCCTCCCAAGCGCGGGGATTACAAGCATGTGCCACCATGCCTGGCTGGAAATCTGTTTTCTATTAAGTTATAAGGTTATTCTGAGACACAATTAACAAAACCATTGCTCCAAATCAGGTGTAACAAACTTTTTCTAAAATGTTTCAGGTGATACATAGTTCAGACTTTGCTGGCCTTATAACCTCTGTGCAACTACTCTGTGATTTCATTGTAATTATTGATTATACACAGCAAAGGAATGTGACTGTGCTCTGATAAAACTAACTCTACCAAACAAACAGGACACATTTCCCAGGCTGCGGTTTGCTGATTGCATCTCTAGACTGTTATAGGATATGTGGTCTTTGTAATTATTCAGAGAAAACATAATGTAAAGGAAAGTACACAAAAAATGGAATCAAATTCACATCGTTTGCTGGTGTGGTGGTGCATGTTTGTAATCTCAGCATTTGGGAGGCTGAGACAGGAGGATTCGTGTTCATGACAAACCTCAGCTACTACTTAGGCCCTTTGCAACTCAGTGAGATCTGGTTTCAAAATAAAGAAAAAAAAATAGGGCTGAGGGTGTAGCTTGGAGGTAGACTACCTCTGGGTTCCATCCCCAGTATCGGAAAAAAAAAAAAAATCACATAGTTTTAATTCTGTACACTCACCATGTCATCTTGGGCAGGTTCCTATCCCATTCTAGTTTTACTTTCTTTAGCCTTGAAAAGGAGATAATAGTAGTTACCCTGGAGAGTTGTGAAGAGGGAAAGCATGTGCCATAGTATCGGGCAGCTTGTGGACACAGTATTTAAAAAAATAAAATAAAATAAAATAAAACCATATCTGCACATATGTTTTTTGGACTCTCAAATAAGGTATGTTTCATTTTTATGTGAAGAAAAAGATTGAGAATATGAAAAAATAATTGAAAAATAATTTAATTGGAACATACTATTTTGTTTCTACAATTGCTAATTACATATGTGATCAAATTAAAATAACTTTACCTACATTAAGTTTCTAATAGTTCCACATTTTGAAAACAGTTTAGAACAATAAAATGCCTTCAGTGGCCAAGTAACTATAAGAAAGCCCATGCACTGTGCTACCAGCACTTAGGGGTTATTGATTTCCTCTTACATGCAGGTTTTAAAAATTTTTGAAGATTTCTTAGCACATGTATATCAGAAGCCAGAATAAGAAAGGAAACAGCTAAAACAATTGAGAAAAAAGGAATCTTCAAGAAAGAAAGCATTTAAAAGATTGTAAAAGTAGGCCCAAAATTTAAGGCTATAGTAATTAGAAACTGTTTTGTTATTTAATTCAATAGCTTCTGAAGACATTATTGAATGTTAAATGATTTTTTTTTAACTGAACATGGAACCCCGGGGCATTCTACCTCTGAGCTACACCCCCAGCCCTATTTTGTATTCTTTATTTTGAAACAGGATTTCACTGAGTTGCAAAGGGCCTAAGTAGTAGCTGAGGCTGTCTGTGAACCATGATCCTCCTGTCTCAGCCTTCAAGTGCTGAGATTATAAGCATGCGCCACCATGCCAGCTTAAATGATTTTTTAAATAATAAAACTTAGGTTCTCAGAAAAAAATTAATAAGCTTCCTTAAATTTTCAAATTATTTTCATTGATAAAAGTTTCAAAGCTAAAAGAAAGTAGCTTTAAGAGTTATACTTAAAAATTTTCATAATATTTAGTGGCCATTTTCTCAGTAATACCAAGTAAATGAGGGAGAGGCACTATTAGTTTATTCCAGAAACTTTGAACATGAATTTAGAGTCAAACTTGGATGCAAGTACCTTTTTGCCACTTCTTGAATCTGTGACTTTTCTTACATTACCCTATCAAAATATTATTCAAAGCATAAAACCTTAGTCCCTTTAAAGTTAAGATATTAAACTCCTATGGTTGTTAAAATAATGTATGGAAACACTTATTAAATATTTCTTTTTTTTTTCTTTTGCAGTACTGGGGATGGAAACTAGGGGCATTCTACTGACGAGCTATACCCCCAGCCCTATTTTTTATTCTTTAATTTGAAACCGGGTCTTATGAGTTGCAAAGGCCTCACTAAGTAGCTGAGGCTGTCCTTGAACCACGATCTTCCAGTCTCAGCCTCCAGAATGCTGGGATTACAAGCTTGTGCCACCACACCCGGCTAAATATTTCTTAACAAATAGTAGCTATCATTAATAGAATAGTAAACTACCATCATGATCAAAATAAATGATCAATTTAATATGCCCCAGAGCTTTCTTGTACTGTCAGATAAATTTATTGGAAGAGGGCATATATGTAAAAGGCATATTATGAGGTTCTTTGGGTTAATAAGACGCAGGAGTAAGTAGCTGGATAAACTTCTCTGAATGTTTTATCACCACATTATTTTTAAGGATGACATTAAATATATTAAGATCTTTCAGAAGAATGATCTTGTTGAACTTTGATTAGACACAATTTTAGTTCTCTTCAATGGTATTTCTATTTTTATTTTTATTTTTACATCTCCAGCCCCAGTGCTCTCAAATGGTAGGCAAGAACTCTGCCACTGAGCTATAATCCCTAGCCTTATTTTTAATCTGTATTAAATTTTCGATTCTCTGGAAACTTTTTCAGCCATTTTATTAGTTAATTTAATCAAATTAATTATTTTTAAACCTCAGGAAACCTCGAAAGATGATGGGGAATTTGTATATTGCATTCTTCGGGAAAATCCTAAAGGCCTTTATAATCCATACGATCTGCAGGTAGTCTCTGCTCATAGAGCCATAAACTCACAGGAATTTTGGATTATTACTGCTTCATTTATCACAAAGGTAATATATAATGGATGTCTTTGGCTTTCAGAATTATAATAGAAAAATATCCAACTTAGAAGTTAACTACATTAATTTATCTTTACATTTTAGAGAAACCTATTCATTTGAAGAGCAGTTTATATTTAAGAATTTTCTTGGGAGAATGTAGTATTGATATTTGTTTTTCTTTGTACATATTTTGGTTTGAGGAATCAATTTTAAGAACTTTTTAATCTCTAGAATACTTTATTAATATTTTTTAAAGAAATAACTAGAAAATTATTTTTTTAAAGAAATAACTAGAAAACAGTTATTCTGTGGTATAATAGGAATTATAATTATAAAGAAAAGAATACTCTTTATTGGTCCATTTTTCAAAAACTTCATTGCCAGCTATAGAAATCCTTCTGCTACACTCTTATATAGCACTTTCATATTTCTAACAGTTATAATGATACAATTTCTTGTTTTTATCACTTGTTTACTCTCAGTCTGCTTTCCTTGCTTGCCTAGTCTTCCAACTAAAATAAACTCTTAAGTATGCTTTCCAGGACCACATCTATATGAAGCCGACTGAGATGTGCAGATAGGAGAATATGCAAAATCAAATGAGAATGGAAGGAGCAACTTCTGTGTAAAAATATGTAGACATATATACGAGATTATATAGGCATACTTTTATTTCTAGAAGGAATTTAAGAAAATGTTAATTTGGGGGTGGGAGAGAGGGCCTCTTGGGAAGAGAAAGAATTCCTTGGCATGTCAAAATGGGAATATGGACAGTGATACTCAAAATTTGCACAGTTATTTGTGTAAAGTGTCCCCAGATAAGATGTGTCTCTTAGCCTTTCTGTGTTGAAACGCAAGTATCTTGAGAAAGTGGCAAGTCTAAATGCAGTATGAAGTGGATGAATGCAGAAAAACTCAAGTATAAAAGCAAATAGTGAACCAAACATGGTGGCACATGTCTGTAATCCCAGTACTTGGGAAGCTGAAACAGAAAGGGTTCAAGGCCCTCAGCAACTTAGTGAGACCTTGTTTCTAATTTAAAAAATAAACCTGGACTAGGGGTGTAGCTCAGAGGCAGGATGCCTCTGGGTTCAATCTCCAGTATCACAAGTAAATAAAAATAAAGGGAAATAGTTATGAGCCAACCAGGCATTCTTAATTTCTTGAAAACATTTATTTTTTAAAGAAATACAATCACGCCGGGCGTGGTGGCGCACGCTTGTAATCCCCGCGCTTGGGAGGCAGAGACAGGAGGATCGCGCAGGTTCGAAGCTAGCTGCGCGCGCTGGCTTAGGAGACCGTTTCCAAATAAAAATGTAAAAATAGGTCTGGGAGTGTAGCCCGGAGATAGAAGGGCTTCCAGGAACCCCAGTACCACCAAAAAAAAAAAAAAAAAAAGAAATACAATCATATTTTTGTGTTCTCTACTTGCAGACTATTAAAATATGTGGCAATAAAGAAATAGAACTCACACCTATTTTGGAATGGCTATGGGAGAGACAACGTTACTATTTATTACAGCAATTCAAGATGTTTTCCAATTTCCGGTGAGAATGATAGCAAAACCAATTATTTGTATTTTGATCCTGTTTAAAGTGTAACTGCCTGGGATGACACATGGGTTCCACTATAGTAATGCCATGTTCACAGGGAATTATAGGAGAGATAGGTTGTTAAATAAGTGTTAACAAGGAAAGTTGCTCATTTAAGTATTAAAACTCTTAATTTTAGTCTTCTGGAATAAATATGCCTAAAGAGTTACATTATAGTCAAACATACTTAGAGTTTATTGACCACACTTTACCTTTTTTCATACAGTTATTTGTTCATTAAATGAATATTTATTTAGCATCCTGTAAGAACCAGGCATTATTCTAGATGCTGGGCTTACTCTATGGAACAAAGGAAACAATTGTCCCACTTTGACAGAACCTATATCATAGTAGGTAAGAGATAATAAACAAACATGTTAATGTATAAAATGTCAGGTGGAGATAAAATATCATGAAGGAAAATAAAAACAGAATAAGGAAGGTTAGGGCAGCTGGTTGATTCAAGTTCATCTTTGAAAGATTTGTCTAGTTTAAGGTGCTTTACCTTACATCCCATTCCAACACAATTCCTGAGACTCTGGCTCTTCACATGAGTCCCAGACTGTTTTTCTTTTAGTGTTTGTAATACTGCCTAGTTTTATAATTTTATTGTTTCTTCTATAATGTCTGCCTTTTCTTGTGGTTTGCTGCTATTTGCTGGGGACCAGGAAATGATTACACACACACACACACACACACACACACACACACACACACTGTGTGTTGCTGGTAATTAGACCCAGTGCCTCACAAATGCTAGGCAAGGGTTCTACCATCTAGCTAAACCCAGCATGAGCTAAATAATACTTTACATTATTTTATTTATTTATTTATTTATTTATTTATTTATTTATTTAATTGTTTGTTTTGGTGGTACTGGGGTTCCTGGAAACCCTTCTACCTCTGGGCTACACACCCAAACCTTTTTTTTATATTTTTATTTGGAAACAGGGTCTCTTAAGCCAGCAAGGCTGGCTTCAAACCTGCATGATCCTCTTGTCTCTGCCTCCCAAGCACGAGGATTACAAGCGTGCGCCACCACGCCCAGCACATTGTTATATTTAATGTAATAAATAGATTAAATTAGGGTCCAATGAAATTTTTGATAAGAGAAGTAAATGGGATTTTGTGGCAGAGAAGTTACTTATTGAACAATATTTACCATGTACATGTTCTGTGTTACTGATACGAACACTGGAAATAGAATTGAGAAGAAGATATACAGGGTGTCTGTTTCTATAGGTCTTACATGTTAATGGGGGGGGAGACATGATAAGTAACTAATTAAGTAAGGTAATTTCAGATAGTGATAAGGGCCAGGAAGCTAATAAAGCAGAATAAAATAGGTGTGTGTGTTTGTGTGTGTGTGTGTGTGTGTGTGTGTGTGTGTTGCTACTTTAGATAGGATGGTCGGAGATGTGGTATTTAAAGAGCGACCTAAACAATGAAAAGAGAGGGCCAGGTGGGATTTTTGAGAAAAGATGGTTCCAGACAGAGGATCTAGTACTTTCCCTAGGTCCGCAGCAGAAACAAGCTTAGTGTTTATTCAGTAGTAGAGATGGTGTGACTGGAGCATTAAAGAGTTTGGTAGGAAATGGATCTGGTTATGTTAGCCTCTGGGCCCAAGTCATATCAGTGATGGTAATTAACACTAATGATAAGTTTTCCTTCTGGATTATGTGGTAATTATATCCCTAGAATTTAGGAACT
>NC_137793.1:65295286-65506787 GCF_963383645.1 Muscardinus avellanarius | reverse complement strand
TTTTCTTTTCAAAGTAGTAAGTCAATTAATGGGAAAGGGAAAAGGATATATTTTTATCATTCTAAATACTTATTAGGATGTTGTAGATAAATGAATCCTGCATTTATGAGATTTTGTATGACTTCATTTACCTTTTTCATTTTAATTTACCTTTTGCTTTATGTCCTATTGACAGTTTGGGAGAAAACTTACATGGTTTAGCATCTATTTTTAGGTAGCTCAGAATGAATGAAACATGCTAATATTACTAAGCTTTTACTATGTTTATTTTATGTAAATTTATGATTTGTGAATCCAGAACTTAAGAAGTATTTTTCTTTTCAGAATTAATAAAGCTTTTGTTATCTGGAAGTTGAATGTTAAAAGAATTAAGGTAGAGAAGAGCAAGTAAGTCTTGATATACATTTATAAAAATTTCAAAAGCAAGTTATAGTTTTGAAATGTAATATGAAAGCAGATATAATTTAATTTTATCCAGCAATTAAAAATCACATTATGTTGCTTTTATGATTAAATTTAACCCCTCCCCTCATTTGTATGTTGTTGGGGGTTGGGCCCATGATCTTGGGCATATTAAGTAAGTGCTCTATCACTGAGCTACATCCCCAGGTCCACATTTCTTCTTTAGAGACAGTTAAATAGTTAATATATTTCCATAATATCATTCTGCATTTTGTGGTCATAATGTTATAAATAACTTTGGGTAAGTTCCCCTGATCACTTTATCTTACTTTTTGTTTCCAAAAAGAGAGATGATTAGGTTATCTAAGAAAGTTGATAGTTAACCCTACTTTATAGAATCTCAAGCAACCAAATACTTGCTTTGATTTTTAGTAAAGATTTTTTTCTTTTTTTTTTCTTTTTTTATTGGTGCACTGTATTCATACATCATAATGGGATAAAAAATATGTAGACATACGTGCACACATCGCCCAGTTAGCCCCTACCCCACACCATTCCCTCTCCCTCCCTCCTTCCCACGCTTAGCTTAGTGGTTGACATCTAATATTATAGCAATTTATCCAAAATTATCAGTGATAATCTCACATAACAGATACATTTGTCTGATATCAAACTTTTGATCACTTAGAGTAGACATTGCAATATTTCTTTTTGCTTTCTTTCTTACCAGAGGATATATTTTTTTTAAGGTAAAACTATCATACATCTTTTTCCAGAAAAAATCTATCCTAACATGAAATATGAACTCTAAATACCCAAAACAATCTCAAAAAAGAACAAAGCTAGAAGATGTACATTTTCTGATTTCAAACCTTATAAAGCTACATTAATTGAAACAGTGTAGTACTGCTATAAAGGCAGATATATAAACCAGTAGAGTAAAATAAAAAGCCTAGAAATAAATTCTTCCATATATGGTCAAGTTATTTTTGACAAGGTTTCTAAGAACATTTGGTGAAGGAAATAATGATCCTTTCACTAAATATTGCTGAAAAATAATAATTACATGAAAAAGAATGAAGTTGGACACTATCTAACACCATATACAAATATTAACTCAAAATAGATAAAAGACCTAAATGTAAATCTTAAGACTATAAACTTTTAGAAGAAAACCTGGGTCATAACACTTTACAACATTGAAATTGGCAGTGATTTCTTGGATATGATTTCAAAGGTACAGGCAACAACAGAATAAACAAACTTCCTAAAAAATAAAAAATATTGTACATCCAAAGACACTGTAAACAGAGTTAAAAGTTACTGATAGAATGGGGTAAAATATTTCCAAATGCTATATCTGAAGGTATATTAATATTTGAAATAGAAATCCTAAAAATTAGTAACAATAAAAACAAACAATACAATTTAGAAATAGGTAAAAGACTAAAATAAATAATGAATCTCCAAAGATTTTAACCAATAAACACATGAATATATTTTTCTTTGCTTAGTTGTCTGCTGGGTGGAAAATCTTGTTTCTCTGGTTCTGGTGTATATTTCCTATTTCTTCTTTGTAGTTAATCTCTTTGAGTATTTTCTCTAGTGCTGGTTTTGAAGACATAAATTCCTTCAGTTTCTGTTTGTCATGGAAGCTTCCTATTTCTCCATCTAATTTGATAGAAAGTTTTGCTGGATAGGAAATTTTTGGCTGGAAGTTGTTTTCTTTCAGAGTTTGGAATATGTTACTCCAAGCCCTTCTGGCTCTTATGACTTGGTTTGGGAAGTCTGGAGTGATTCTAATTGGTTTGCCTCTGAATGTCACTTGGCCTTTTGTTTTTGTTGCCTTTAAGATTCTCTGCTTGACTTCCACATTGGTCATTTTGACAATTATGTAGCGTGGGGAACCTCTTCTCTGATCCTGTCTAAAGGGAGTTCTATAAGTTTCCTGGACCTGTGTATCGATCTCTTGCTCTATGTTTGGAAAATTTTCTGCTATTATTTCTTTGAAGAGATTATTGATCCCTTTGGTTTCACCTTCTTTTCCCTCCTCTATTCTGATTATTCTTAGGTTAGCTCTCTTAAAATGGGCCCATATTTCTTCAATGTCATATTCCTGCTGTCTGATTTTTTTTCTAAGTTATAAATTATGCATCGTTTTTGGAGTGATCATCTTCTAGGAGCAAGATTCTCTTCTCCATGTGGTCTAATCAATTGTTTATACTTTGAATTGAGGCCTTTACCTCAATGATTACATCTTTTATGTCTTTTAGACTCTCTAAATTCTTTTCTAAGGTCCTGTATTATTTTGATAGTTATATTCCTGATTGATCTTTTGGAGATCTCTGAATTTCTGTGTTATCAGGTTCTGATAATGTGAGGTTGTGGGCATTCATTACTCTATTGTTGTTCTTCTTTTAATATGATTTCAGAAGTGTGTGCCTTCCTTGGATCACTACGACTTCACTTAGGGTGTTCTGTGTCTCGAGTCTGTGGTAATGTCTGCCACTGCTACTCCTTCAGTGGGTTGGCCTGCAAAATCTCAGACCCAGGGAGATTATCAAAGTCCCTGGGCGTGCAGTAGAGGGATTTCTCCTTTTGGGGCTGCAATTTCACTCACGATGTTTGTGCCTGTTGATCTGGAGCTGTTGAGGGCGCGGTGAACTCGCTGTCACTGCTGGTAATATGGTGCCGCTGCCACACCCTCAGCCGTGAGGCTGGAGCTGCTTGCAATATGGTGCCGCTGCCATGCCCTCAGCTGTGAGGCAGGCGTATTTCTTTTCTGGTTTTGAGCTCTGTTCTGAGTCCCTGGAAGGCGTGATGAGCTTGACCACTGGGAGTTTTAGACGTTCTTTGTGCTGAAAGAACTGCTGAATTATACCCGAATGATTCACAGCTGCTCACTTCAGCTCCTTGTTTACCTTTCCTCTCTGGATCCTAGTTCTGTGAGGGAAGATGGCGCCGGCGCGGCCCCACTGCTGCATTGCAGGCTTGATTTCTGGTCTCTCGTTGTTCTAGTCTTTTTTTTTCCTCTGTCCCTTGTGTTTACATTTTTTATTTCTCTGCTGATGGTGTTTTCTGGCTATGAAAACGCTGATTTTGTGGCAGTAGAGATCGAGTTTTAGCAGGGCTCGTAAATGCTGCTTTTTTTGGTCGCCATCTTCCCGGAAGTCCCCTTAGTAAAGATTTTATTTTGTTATAAGATTGGGTTTAAATGAAATTGTAAGAAACCAATACAGAGAGATCCCATATGCTCTTTACCTGGTTGCTCCCAAGATGGTAACAGCTCACAAAACTATTGCACATCATGGCAACTAGAGTACTGGCGTTAATTTTACCCAGATGCACAACATTTCTGTCACCACAGGGTCCCTAATGGTGGCTTTTTATAGCTTGACCTACTTAACTCCCACTTGTACTCTCTCTTTTACCTATGACAACCACTCATCAGTTCTCCCTTTCTATAATTTTGTCTTTTCAAGAATGTTCTTTTCACAAATAACAGTAATACATACAGGAAATGAGAAGAAACTTTTAAAGTTATATGACATAGATTGTTGTGATGGTTCCCAGATGTATACTAGTTTCTAACATATCAATTTGTAAACATTAAATATATGTAGTATTTTGTATATCCATCTAACTTCAATAAAGTGACATTCATTTTTTGAAAACCACTTTATTGAAGTTGGATAAACAAAATGCTATATATATTTCATGTTTACAACTTTATATGCTAGACACAAGCGTACATATGTGAACCATCACCACAGTAAAGTGGTTTTCAAAAAACGAATGTCAAGCCGGCTATGGTGGCTCACACTTGTAATTCCAGCATTCAGGAGGCTGAGACTGGAGGATCACAGTTCATGGATAGCCTCAGCTACTTAGTGAGGCCCTCTGCAACTTAAGGAGACCTTGTTTCAAAATAAAGAATAAAAAATAGGGCAGAGGGTGTAGTTGGAGGTCGAATGCCCCTGGATTCCATCCCCACACCCTTCCCCCCCCAAAAAAAAAGACTAAAAAATAGGGCTGGAGGGTGTGGCTCAGAGGTCGAATGCCCCTGGGTTCCATTCCTTGTACCACAAAACAAAACAAACAAACGAACAAAAACAAATGTCATATAGATGGAATCACATAGTATACAGATTTTGGGATTGACATTTTACTTAGCAAAACTCTGGAGATTCATGCAGATTGTCACGTATATTAGTAGTTCCATTTCATTGCTCAACAGTATTCCATGATATTTATTGCTACACCTTGTTTAGCCATTTACCTGTTTTAATCTGTTGATGCTTGGGGCTATCATAGAAAGATGCTGTGAACATTTGTACACTGGTTTTTGTTGTTATTGTTGGGCCATATTATAATTGCACATTTAGTCTTTAAAAATACTATCAGACTGTTTTCCATAATGCTTGTATCATTTTTCATTCTCATCAGCAATGTGTGATTCACTTTCTCCACATACTTGACACCATTTAGTATTGTCACTATATTTTATTTTAGACATTCAGATAAGTGTGTAGTAGTATCTGATCATGGTTTTAATATACATTTTCCTAATATTGAATATATTTATGTCCTTATTTGGTGTCATGGTTTGGGTATAGACTGTTCCCTGGAAAAGTCCAATGCAGAAATATTCAAATGTGAAATAGTTGAATCATGTCTCCTTTAATTCCTTCTATTAATATCTAATAGTTGAACACATTTATTAGTTGAAGGAATTTTTTATGTATTCTTCTGAATTTTCTACCCAGGCAATACAGTTAACTAAGGACAGTTATATTTCTTCTTTTTTGATTTTAAGCCTTTATTTTCTGAACTCTTGCCCTGTGGAATGCCTAGGACTTACAGGATTATGTTGAATAAGAGTAGTGAGGAGTACACATCCTTGACTTATTCCTTGTCTTATGGAAAGAATTCAATTTTTAATAAGTAAAATGTTAGTTGTAAATATTTTTTGTAAATGGTCTCTATCAAGTTGAGAAAGTTCTCTACTTCTATTTTATGATTTTTTATCATAAGAGTGTGTTGAATTTTGTCAGAGGCTTTTTCCTCATCTGTTAGTTGATTTGATCATGTGATTTTTCTTCTTAAGTGTATTAATATGGTAGATTACATTGACTTATTTTTTAATACTAAACCAGCCTTGCACTCCTGGAATAAGTTTCATTTGCTCATGGTTCATAATTCATTTCTGAATACTGCTAAATTTCCCTGGATAACATTTTACTCAATATTTTTGCCTGAGAAATATTGGCTTGTAGTTTTCTATTTTTGTACTGTCCTGATTGGGTTTTGACATGAGGGTAATATTAGTTCCATAAATTGAATTGGAAAGTGTTTCTTCATCTTCTTATTCTTTGGAAGAGATTGTGTAAAATTGGTATAATTTTTTTCTGATTTAAATAATATTTAAATGTTTATTTTGATTATAAATTGACAAATCATATTTGTTTATATTTATAGGATAAAAATGATGTTATGATTTGTGAATACAGCCTAATTACATGAACCTAATTAACATATCCAAAATATATATCCTCAAATATATCCTATCCTCAAACATATCCTCAAATATATACTATTCTTGTATCTATTTTTATGCTACTTTCATGCAGTAAGAATTGCTATGGCTTTGTAGTATAGTTTGAAATCAGGTAGTGTGATGCCTTCAGCTTTACACTTTTTGCTCATAATTTTCTTGAGTATTTGATTTTTTGGGTTCAATATTAATTTTAGAGTTGTTTCTTAAGTCCATGAAAATGATGTGAAATTTTGATAGAGATCATACGTAATCTGTACATTGCTTTTGTTGGCATGTAACTTTTAATGATACCAATTTTAATGTATGTACACATGTAGCTTTCCTTTTATGTCTCCTATAATTTCTTCTATTAATATCTAATAGTTTTCAGTGTACAGATCTTTCACTTACTTGATGAAATTTATTCCTCTTTTGGTGGTAGCTATTGTGAATGAGATTGTTATCAAGATTTTTTTTTTCCAGTGGTGTGCGTGTGTGTGTGTGTGTGTGTGTGTGTGTGTGTGTGTGTGTGTGACTGGAGATTGAACCTGGGGCATAGTATGTGCAAGCCAAGTGCTCTATCACTGAGCTATACCCAGCCCCTGGCTAGTTCATCATTAGTGTATAGAAATGCTACTGAGCCGGGCATGGTGGTGCACACTTGTTAGCCCAGCATTTGGGAGACTGAGACCAGAGGATCGCGGTTCGCGGACAGCCTCAGCTATTTAGTGAGGTCCTCCGTAACTGAATGAGACCCAGTTTCAAAATAAAAAATAAAAAATTGGACAGGGGGCATAGCTCGGAGGTCAAGTGCCTCTGGGTTCCATTCCCAGAGCCACACACACAAAAAAAAATAGAAATGCTACTAATTCTGGTATATTGATTTTGTATCCTGTGATTCTTAGTGTATTTGTTTACTAGTTTTAAATTTTTCTATGTAGAATCTTTAGGGTTTACTATATAAAAGAGCATGGCATCAGCAAGCAGTCACAATCTCATTTCCTCTTTTTCTATTGGTTGCTTTTTTATTTCTTTCTGGTGGACCCAGACTGAGTTTCTGGATGGTGTTCACTGGACTCAGAAGTGGTGCTCTCTACCTCAAACCACTCATGGATCCACATACAGCTAGATTCACTTCCTATCAGCTAGATTCACTCCCTACAACTAGATGGCTATATGTGGAAGGCCCTGCACTCTCTACTGGTAGACTGGCTAACCAATAGACCATACCTCCTACTGCCCAGAGTTTTAAGTGGGTCTGTATCACACTCTCTCTTAGACCAAGACTGACTCATGGTGGGCACCTGCTGACCCAGTGAAAAGGAAGTGGTCATTGGAAATTGGATACTTAAAACATGCCAGGGTTTCTGATCTTCTGAATAGCATTCCTAAATAATAAAGTCACTCTTTTTTTTTTTTTTTTGGCAGTACCAGGGATGGAACCCAGGGGCATTCTACCTCCAAGCTATACCCCCAGCCCTATTTTTATTATTCTTTATTTTGAAACAGGATCTCACTGAGTTGCACAGAGCCTCACTAAGTAGCTAAGCCTGTCTGGGAACCAAGATCCTCCTGTCTCAGCCACCCAAAGTGTGCACCAGCACACACAGCTGAAGTCACTCTTAAGATGGCTCCTCATTTTGGCACTATCTATATCTGAAGAAAAATGCTCTGTGTTTTCTTCTGATTAATGTTTACACAGTAAACATTTTATCCTTTTACTTTCAGTCTTCCTATATAATTATATTTTAAGAGAGTTTCTTATAAACCACTATAGTTATTATTTCGTATGTTTACACCCACTCTAGCAGTCTTTGATTTTGTCACATTAAAACATTCAATTTTTATCTGATTATTTATTAGGGTTTAAGTTTTAACTTCTTTGTTTTACCATTCATTTCAGGTTGATGTCTCTGATTTCTGTTTTTCTTATAATCTTGCCTTTCTATGGGTCACTTGAGCATTTTTAAGAATTTCGTTTGATTTATCTACAGTATTTGGGGATATATTTCTTTCTGTAGCTTTTTACTAGTTGCTGTTGACATAACAGTATATTCATAACTTGTTGGTCTACTGGTATCATTTTATCAGTTTGAATGATTATATAAATAATATATTTATGTTCCTTTAATATCCCCTGTTTATAATTTTCTTAAGTATTTTTCCACATATATTTGTAACCATATTAAGAAATCTTATAAATTTTGCTTCCATCATCAAACATATTTTAGAAAACTTGAAAAAGAATAACCTATTATATTTATTTGTATTTGTTTATCATATTATTTCTTCCACTTGGATGTTCCAAGGTTCCTTCTTTTAGATTTTGGTTCTTTAATATTTGGTTTTAAAACTTCTCTACCCGTTCTTTTAAGGTAGTCTTGTTGGCAACAAATTCTTTTACTTTTCCTATATCTTAGAATATCCCAATTTTCTTTTTATTGATAAATATTTTTGCTGTATTTAGAGGATTCTGGGTCAACAGTTCTTTTCTTCCAGCACTTGAAAAATGTGTCAATTTCTTCTGGCCTCCATAGTCATTTGAATTACCTTTATCCTCTTTCTGATTTCAAGAGTTTGTTTTTATTTTTGAAATTTACCATCTTGCCGGGCGTGGTGGCGCACGCTTGTAATCCCCGCGCTTGGGAGGCAGAGACAGGAGGATCGCGCAGGTTCGAAGCACGCTGGTTTAGGAGACCCTGTTTCCAAAATGAAAATGTAAAAAATAGGTCTGGGAGTGTAGCCCGGAGGTAGAAGGGCTTCCAGGAACCCCAGTACCACCAAAAAAAAAAAAAAAAAAAAAAAGAAAGTTACCATCTTGCTAATAAACACTAAGACTCTGTTTGCTTTTTGTGATGTTTCACTTTCCACAGTGTGCCATTTGTCTTTAACATATTCTCTCTTCCTCACTATAGCATATCCTTAGAAGGGAGTACAAGCTTCATAATTGGAGGGGAGGCCTTCTTTAAGATAAATAATGTAAGCTTAGGAAGCAAATGAAAAGCTCATGAAAACTTAAATTTCACTATCTTTATAATATATAAAGCTTATAGCCATAAAATGGAATCACAGGGATGAGCTAACGTCTGATCATTATCTTTTTTGTGTGTAATATGAGCTTGATAAATCTTAAAAGTCAGCCACCCAACAGGAATCATGGAAGACAGAGGACTCCCTCTTCTCCACACTCAGGGAAGTTTTCCATGACTTGATACCATTTTTAAGGAGACTTTTTCTCTTCTACTCAGCTCTTTTCCCCTTCATTCACGTCTTTCTATTATTTCCAATGTTGCTACCAATAACTTGCCTTTATTATAATGATCAGAGCAGCAGAAAGGGGGAGAGAAAGCAATAGGACCATCTTTTTCTCTATTTTCAGACATAGGTAGTCAGAAAATTTAAGAATCATCCTCTAAATGGCCCCTAATACAGTTAATATTTTCCTATAATTGGGATAAAGATAAATTGAAGAAATTTAATTAAAGTTAGTCAGCTTTAAATAAAATTTCATTTAGATAGCATTGCTTGATATTTCAAAATTATTAGAATTAAGTAGCAAAATAGAATAACATATTTTCTTCCCCTCTCCTGATTCATCTTTACTCAACATACAAGTACACAAAATCTTACAACATTATTAGCTAAATGTAACCCACAACACTTAATAATCATTATTATTTAAAATGTGGTCTCAGCCGGGCGTGGTGGCACACGCTTGTAATCCCTGCACTTGAGAGGCAGAGACAGGAGGATAGCGCAGGTTCGAAGCCAGCCACGCGCGCTGGCTTAGGAGACCCTGTTTCCTAATAAATGTAAAAATAGGTCTGAGAGTGTAGCCTGGAGGTAGAAAGGCTTCCAGGAACCCCAGTACCACCCAATAAATAAATAAATAAATAAATAATAAAATAAAATGTGGTCTCAATGCAATACAGTTTAAAATAGCAGACATATTAACTAACTTATGCTAAGTTGCCTTTGATTTTATTTATTTGAAATGAGACATAAATATGTGGAAATTTCTTTCAGGTCATTTTTATATGGCAACCTTTTTTTTGCTGATGAATTATTTCAAGCCTGTTTGCTTTACATAAGAGGACTTTATGAAGATGCAATTAATCTTAAAAATAATGCTGATCACAAAGATAACCCATCTGCTATATGTCTTGTGAAGGTAGGTAAAAGTATACTTCTAGTCTGGTATGGTGGCACATACCTGTAATTTCAGTACTTGGGAGGCTGAGACAGGAGAATTGCAGGTTCACAGACAGCTTGAGCAAGTACTAAGACTCTCATCAACCTAGATAGACCTGTTTCAAAATAAAAATAAAATAGGCCTGGGGGTGTAGTTGAAGATTGAATGCTCCTGGGATCAATCTCCAGTAAAACACATGCACACATGCACTGCCACACAAACAACTATTACCTAACATTAGTATGTAGAAACTAGAAAGAACAAGTAGGGTTTTGAATAAAAGAATTATAGATTTCTAGATCTATTAGTAAGCCATCTTTATGAATGAGTAATGTTCTATACCTGCAAATAATAGGACTTCCAGCTAGGCATGGTAGTTCATGCTTGTAATCCCAGTACTTGGGAGGCTGAGATAGGAGGATCACAGGTTAATGGCCAACCTCAGCTACTTAGTGAGGCCCTTCAAAACTTAATGAGACCCTGTTTCAAAATAAAGACTAAAAAATAAGGCTGGGGGTGTATCTCAGAAGTAGAATGCTCCTGGGTTCAATCCTGAGTAACACACACACACACACACACACACACACACACACAGAATATGACTTCCATGATACCCAGTTATAATTTAGTTAATAACATTCCTTAGAAAAGAATTTCTTCCTTTATTTACCGTGTCATTGAGCCTCTTTATTTTTCAAATGTGTATCTAAAGGTACAATATTATTTATAAATAGTTATATCTAATATTTAATTAATACTTACCTGTTAGTCTTCCCTCAGTATAGCAGTATAGCAGTACAGCATGCAACTCATTCTAAGTTGCAACTCACAGATTTTGTTTAATTTTATGATTTCTCCTGTTTTAATATTCTAAAAAGGATTAATTTTTTTGGTGGTACTGGGGTTCCTGGAAGCCCTTCTACCTCTGGGCTACACTCCCAGACCTAATTTTTATATTTTTATTTGGAAACAGGGTCTCTTAAGCCAGCACAGCTGGCTTCGAACCAGCGCAATCCTCCTGTCTCTACCTCCCAAGCGTAGGGATTACAAGCATGTGCCACGCCCGGCTAAAAAGGATGAATTTTTAATGGAATGATTTAATTAAATTGTTTGAAGCAGTTAAACACATAGAACTATAAATCTTAAACATTTAGTGTACAGTTGAACTGGATTCCAGGTTTTACTTCACTGA
The DNA here is from genome assembly GCF_963383645.1 of Muscardinus avellanarius. Lineage (NCBI taxonomy): Eukaryota > Metazoa > Chordata > Mammalia > Rodentia > Gliridae > Muscardinus > Muscardinus avellanarius. The sequence continues at coordinate 65,495,465 of NC_137793.1, read as the reverse complement.
CCCAATATATGAGGAAGAAACTGAAAAGTAAAATTGTTAGTCATTTAGACATAGAGGAATAAAAAGGTACTTGCAAAATGGATTTATTGTGGTGATTATATACATGTAATATCAATCAACATCTTTAGAACTGAAAATGTGCAATGATTTTTCAGTTTTCTTTGGGTGAATAAATAAAAAGAATGAAGGAAAGTGAATTAATCATTACAGATGAAATATATTTTGTATAGTTATATTCATATATTAGTATTTCAGAGGGTTAAATTCAACTTAAGTAGAAGACATTTCACAAAGCAGTGTTTTTAGTGTTTTTATGTAGAAGGAAACAGGGCAGCTATGATAGTTTTAGGAATGACTGAGTGACAGAATTTGTCAGTTAAAGTAGTAATGGTGGGAAGACAAAGAAGACTTTAGAAAATACACAAGTGAAAAGATGGGAAGGTGGAATGTATGAAAAGATGTTGATAGAGAAGGATCCTGCAACCCGCACACTGCGGGAACCCCAAATTGAGCTGCTATCCACATGCCAAACTACTTTATTAGAACTAAGGAATTAGGAGTGGCACAACTCAGGAATAATTACAAGACACTTATCAGCCAAGACTGAAAGAAGCAACAAGTCCCTGAGAAAAGTGATCCAGAAAGAACAATAGCATGCACATTCAATTGGTGGGAACTTTGGAGTATAAAATAGAAATAGCCTGGAACTCCAGATGATCTCAAATTCAACTCCCTAGGATAAAATACACAGATGATGAAGGTACCTGACATGGAATCACATACCTGGTGGCAATTTCTGTATGGGACACTGGAGAGAAAACTGTACCCATAAGCTTTGCCCCCATTTCTCTGGAGATGGACCACAATGGCATAACTAAGCTGAGCTCAGGCTTATGGGAGGGGGAGGTTGAGAGGAGACCTTAAATGGACCAAATGGGAATACATGAGCTCTAGCCTTGGAACCACAGACGAGCTCACCCAACCGGTTCCCTACAGTCCTTTTTTATTGTCTAGTGGAGAGTGCTGTGACAAGTGTTCCCTGGTGGAGTCAGAGTCCAGCTGGCAGAGGGGAACACCAAACCAGGGTCTGACAGGGTGCATTATAATCTCACATAATGTAGATCATGTTGACAATGGCATACATGCACACAGCACTTGGAGGAGTTTGCTGCAGGTGTGGTGCTAGCACTGGGGACTGGAGGCACTTTCCCACTCAGGGAATGGAGAATTGCATTGGACCCTACTCTTAACTCCAAGAACTGAATCAGCCCTAGAGGCAAATTTCTGAGTGGATTAGGGAGATTGTATGGGGGAGTTTTTACTTGTCCAGCACTAACAGAGCGACTCTGCAGCTGAGCATTTCTCTGTTCCGTCCCATTATTGAAGTACTGGAGATTTTCTAAGCAACAGAAGCTCAGCCCACCTCAAATCAGCCCTTGCTAGTAGGAGGCTATAGCACCCTCATCATCCCATTCCATCCATGCATTACCAGGGGAGCACAGGAGACTCAGAAGTTCAGACTGTCCCCATCTGCCTTCTCCTGATGACTTACCTCCCTGTCCTTAGGGACTCCTAAGATAAACCCAGGAATCCAGAAGCCCAGGAAGGAAGGAAAGAGAGTTTGGATCGGAACTCAGGAGCAGCATTTACATCTTTTCAAAGGAGGCTGGAATCCAAGGGGAAAAAAAAAACTGGCATAGGCTGAGATTATTCATATTTACTCTATTCAGTCCACCCCCCCTTTTTTTTTTCTTCAGTACTGAGGATTGAACCCAGGGGCATTCTACCTCCAGTTTTACCCCAGCCCTATTTTTTATTTTTAAACAGAATCTTAATAAGTTGCTGATGGCCTTCTAGTTGAGGCTGTGATGAACCCGTGGATCCTCCTACCTCATAATCAGTTATTTTCAAATAGGGAAAACTTTGTCAATTTTTTATGCTTTTATTGGTGCATTATAATCTCACATAATGTAGATCATGTCGACAATGGCATACATGCACACAGCACTTGGTATTCTCCCCTCCCCATTTCCCTTCCTCCCAACATAGAGTACCCAGATTGACATTGTTTTATTCACATGTATACACATAGTAGATAGTAGTATTTCCATTAATGAACCTCAGTCTTCATTCTCCTGTACCCTTTCTTCCTGGCTTCCCTAAATTTTCCCTTCCATCTCCTCCATTATCTGGAGTCCCTCTGGTATACCAATTATTCTCTAGCTTGTGCATATTGGAGAAAATATACTTTCTGTGATTAGCTAATCTCACTTAACATTATGTTCTCTGGGTCCTTGCAAATGACATAATTTTGTACTTGATTGCTGTGTAGAATTCCATTGCACGTATTTCTTATAATTTTGTAATCCACTCATCTGTTGATGGACTAGACTAGCTTGGTTCCATAATTTGGCTATTGTGAATTGTGCTGCTATGAACATGAGTATGCATATATTACTGTATTTCTCAGTTTTAACCCCTTTGGAAAAATACCCACTAGTGCTATAACTGGATCATACGGTGGATCCATTCCCAGTTTTGTAAGGAATCCTCCACACTGATCTCTACAGTAACTGAACTAGTTTGCAATCCCACCAAGATTGTAGAAGAGTTCTTATTTCCCCACATCTTGCCAACATTTATTGTTATTTGCCTTCTTATGATTGTCATTCTGATTTGGGCTAGATGGAATCAAAGTGTAGTTTTGATTTGCATCTCCCTGACTGCTAATGATGTTCAGCATTTTTTCATGTATGGGCCATTTGTATCTCTTCTTTTGTGAAGTGTGTATTCAGTTCAATTGCCCATTTCTTGACTGTGTTATTTGTTTTTCTAGTGTAAAGTCTTTTAAGTTCTTTGTGCATTCTAGATATTAGTCTTTTCTCAGAGGGATAGCTGGTAGAGAGCTTCTCCCATTCTGTAGGCTTTCTCTTTAGGCTCTTGATGATTTCTTTTAATGAGCATAAACTTTTTAGTTTGATGCCATCTCCCTTATTAATTCTTGTTTTAATTTCCTGAGCTTTGGGGTTTGAGGAAGTTTCTACCTGTGCCTATCTGTTGTAGTGTTAACCTGTGCTCTCCTCTAGTATCTTCACAGTCTCTGTATTAATTTCCAAGTTTTTTATTCATCTGGAGTTGATTCCTGTGAAAGGTAAGAGGTAAGGATTTAGTTCTGTTTTTCTATAAATGGGTAACCAGTTTTTCCAACACTATTTGTTGAAAAGGCTGTCTTTTCTCCAGTGTATATATTTGACCCCTGTGTCAAAGATCAATTGGCTATATATAACTATGTGGATTTGTTTTTATATCTTCTATTCTCTTCCATTGGTCTGTGTATATGTTTTTGTGCTAATACCATGCTGTTTTGATTAGTATGGCTCTGTAGTATAATTTGAAGTCAGGAATTGTGATGCCTCCTACATGGTTCTCATTACTGAGAATTGCTTTGATTATCCTGGATTTTTTGTTTCTCCTTATGAAAGTTATGACTGATTTTTCTAGGTCTATGAAAAATAACATTGAGCATATATATATATATATATATATATATATATTGCATTATATATATAATGGTGGAATATACATACATATATATATACATATATATGTGTGTGTGTGTGTGTGTGTGTGTGTGTGTGTGTGTGTGTGTGTGGTGCTGGGGTTCCTGGAAGCCCTTCTACCTCCGGGTTACACACCCAGACCTATTTTTACATTTTTATTTGGAAACAGGGTCTCCTAAGCCAGCGTGCATGGCTGGCTTCGAACCTGTGCGATCCTCCTGTCTCTGCCTCCCAAGCGCGGGGATTACAAGCATACATTGATACTTTGATAGGGGTTGTATTGATTTTGTAGATAACTTTTGGTAGAATGGCCATTTTGATATTTATTCTGCCTATCCTAGAGCAAGGGAGATCTTTTCATCTTCCAAAGTCATCTTCAATTTCTTTCTGTAGTGTTTTTATAATTTTCATTGTAGAGTTCTTTTACCACTTTATTTAGATTTATTCCTAGGTATTTTATTGGTTTTGAGGTTATTGTGAATGAAATTGTTTTCTGTATTTCTTTCTTCATGGATTCATAGTTGGCAAATAGAAAATCTACTGATTTCTTTAGGTTGATTTTGTATCCCACTACTTAGCTTAATTGATTAATCAGCTCCACTGGCCTTTTGGTTGAGTTTTTGGGGTCTTTTAGATATAGGATTATATCATCTGCAAACAAAGATAATTTTAATTCTTCTTTTCCTATTTGATTTTTTTTTATATCCTTCTCTTGTCTTATTGTTCTGGCAAGAGTCTCAAGGACTATACTGAAAAGGAGTGGTGAAATCTGGGTGTGGTGCTGCATACTTGTAATCCCAGCATTCAGGAAACTGAGATTGAAGGATTGTGGTTTACAGACAGGCTCAGCTACTTAGTGAGGCCCTTTGGAACTCAGTGAGACCCTGTTTCAAAAATAAAAAGACTAAAAAATAGACATAGAGGTGTAGTTCGGAGGCACAATGCCCCTAAGTTTCATCCCTGGTACCACACACACACACAAAAAGTGATATTCCTGATGTTAGAGGGAATTCCTACAGTTTTTCCCCATTCAATGTGATGTTGGCTTTGGGTTTATTGTATATTGCCTTAATGATAACTGAGATGTGTTCCTTCTCTTCCTATTTTCTGCAATATTTTTAACATGAGTGGGTGTTGGATTTTGTGAAATGCTTTTGCAGCATTTGCTGATATGATCAGCAATGTGATTTTTGTTCTTAGTTCTATTTATGTTGTGAATAACATGTACTGATTTTTGTATGTTGAATCAGCCTTGCTTTCCTGGGATGAAAGCAACTTGATTGTGATGTACAATTTTCTTGATGTGGTTTTGAATGTGCATGGCTAATATTTAGTTTAAAATTTTTACATCTGTGTTCATCAGCGATTGGTCTGTAATTTTATTTTCTTGAGGTATCTTTATTTGGTGTTGGTATTAATGTGATACTGGCCTTATAGAAGATGTTTGAAAAATATCCCATCTCTTGCAATTTTATGAAATAACTTGTGAAGTATAGGGTTTAGTTCTCTAAACTTTTGTATAATTCAGGTGGAAACCTACCTAGATGTGGGCTTTTTTTTATAATAATTTTTATTGCTGTTTCTACTTTTTTGTTTATCATTGGTTGATTTAGATTTTCTGTATTCTCTTGGTTAAATTTAGATAGGTTGTATATGTTTAGAAATTTGTCAATATCTTTAATGTTTCCCGGTTTATTAGAATATAAATTTCCAAAATAGTTTCTGATGACCCTCTGAATTTCCTCACTGTCTATGGTGTCTCCTTTTTAATTTCTCATTATTTGGGTTGATTTTCTCTTTCTTTTGGATAGGTTGGCGAGGGGCTTGTCAATCTTTTCTAAAAAACAGCTTTTGTATTTGTTGATCTTTTGTATTTTTTTATTCTCTTTCATTTATTTCTGCTCTGATTTTAATTATTTCTTGCCTTCTTCTGGGTTTAGGATTAGACTATTCCTGTTTTCATTCTAGAGGAGTGTCATTAGGTTGTTTATTTGTCTATTTTCTGTTCTTCTTATGTGGGCATTCAGTGCTATAAATTTCCTCTTAACACTGCCTTCAAGTGTCCCATACATTTTGGTATGTCATGTCTCTATTTTTGTTTAATTCCAGGATGTTTTATTTCTCTCCTTATTGTTCTGATCCATTCCTTGTTCAACATTGTATTGTTCAATCTCCATGTATTTGTGTAATTTATTTTTGTCTTCCTGTTGTTTATTTCTACTTTTATTTCATTGTGATCTGAAAAGATTTAGGGAATTATATCTTTTTAATTTGATGGTGCTTACTATATATTGGTCTATTTTTGAGAAGGTTCTACTGGCAGCTGAGAAGAATGTGTACTCAGCTGTTGCTTGTTGAAATATTCTGTATATGTGTATTAGGTTCATTTGATTTATAATGTTCTTAAGGTCTAAAGAGTCTTCTCATCTTTTGTCTTGAAGATTGATCCAGTGGCGTGAGTGGTGTGTTGAATCTCCCAATATTGTTGTATTTGGGTCTATTTGAGACCTGATGTCCCAAAGAGTTTGTTTTATAAATGTGGGTGCACTCATATTTGGGGCATAAATGTTTACTATCATATCTTCTTGCTCTTTGATTGTTTCAGTTATTAATAGGAAGTGCTTGGCTTTGTCCCTTCTGATGGGTTTTAGCTTAAAGTTATTAGATATCAGCATTGCCACTCCTGCTTGTTTTTTTTAATTAATTTATTTTTTAAATTGGTGCATTGTAGTCATATATCAATCACATTGGAGTACAAGACTTGAGAGGATATACAAGCACACATCATCCAATTAGCCCTCCTCCAGCCCCCATCCCATTCCCTCCCCCTCCCTCCATTCCACACTTCTTTGGTGATTTACTTTGATACATTTGTTTATGTACCTCCTGCGTTTTAAAGAGGCTCCGTCCTCCATTATTACATACCCCCTGATTGGTCACATTAGTTGCTTCACTATAGGGCCTTTTCTATAGCTCAACCTCTTCCTGTTGCCCTTTTCCTCCTAGTTATTGCTGATTAAGAGAAGCGTCTGATTTATATTTTCTGCGATATTTCTCTGTGCATGCTGCGTTGCAAGTACCAATCCCACTCTTGATGGTCCCAGTAGTGGCCTGGCTACTCAGTGGACTGATCCAGACCTCGCTGGCTCAAGCAGCGGCCTTGCCTCATGGGAGGCCCCAGTTCTGGTCTCGCTGGCCCCTGAACCGGTCTAACCCCTAAGCTGGCTTTGGTCCCGGCCTTGGAGGCCGCATCACTCCTGCTTGTTTTTGGTCTCCATTTGCATGTTATATTATTTTTCCATCCTTTCACCTTTAGCCTATGGATATCTTTGGCTGTAAAGTGAGTTTCTTGCAAGTAGCATATATTTGGATTATGGGTTTTTTTTTTTTTTTCAGTACTGGGGACGGAACCCAGGGGCATTCTACCTCTGAGCTTACACAACCAGCCCTAATTTTTATTATTTATTTTGAAACAGGGTCTTACTGAGTTGCAAAGGCATCACTAAGTATCTGAGGCTGTCCACAAACCTAGATCTTCCTGTCTCAGCCTCCCAAATGCTAGGATTTCAAGCATGCTCTACCACGCCTGGCTCTGGTTTATGGTTTTTAATCCACATTGCCAAGCCTATGTTTTTTAATTGGGGAGTTAAGCCCTTTGGCATCCAGTGTTATTATTGAAATATGATTTTTTTGTCATTTTATATTCTATATTCTGTTTAATGTAGTGTTATTTCTTCTTTGTTTAGTTGCCCACCTTATGGAATTTGCTTCTTCTTTGGTTTTGGAATTTGCTTATTTTTTTCTTCTTTATGATTTATTTACTTAAGTATTTTCTCTAGTGCTGGCTTGCTAGTCATGAATTACTAAAGATTTTGCTTATCTTAGAACATTTTTACTTCTCCATCAAATTTGAATATTTTTTTCTGGATATAGTAGTCTTGGTTGGAAGTTGTTTTCTGGAGTACTTCATACCAGTCCATCCTGGCATTTATGACTTGGGTTGTGAAGTCTAGAGTGATTTGTATTGTTTTACTCCTGCATGTCACCTGTTCTTTTGTTTTCACTGCTTTTAATACTCTTTACTTGTCCTCAATGTTAGTCATTTTGATGATTTCATGACATAAGGAGGTCCTTCTGTGATCTCAATGGTGTTTTGTATGTCTCTTGCACATAGATGTCCAAGTCTTTTTCTATGTTTTGAAAATTTTCTGAAATTATTTCTCTGAAGAGGTTATAGATACTTTGGTCTGTGCCTTTTTTCCTTCTTTAGTGCCTTTTATCCCTAAGTTAGGATGTTTTGTATTGTTCCATAATTGTTGGATGTTTAGGCTGTGTTGTTGTAATGTCTTCTGTATACTGTTTTTCTTTTGTATACTGTTTTTCTTCTGTATACTGTTTTGAATGAACTGCCTTAAAAATGATATTGTTTTCCATTTCATCTAATCTTTCAGAATTTCTTTCTATTGCTGCCTTCATTTCATGTATTGATTCTTTCATTCCAGGCCTCCTTCATTTCATTCAAAACATCTTTCTGGTTCTTCCTTCTTTTCTTTCTTTCTTTCCTTCTTTCTTTCTCAGTACTGGGGTGTCAGTCTCTAGTGCACTGGAGACCTAAGGGTAAAGCCGATTCACGGGACACAGGGGATGCAGGTTTCATGAACACTGCATGTTTTATTGAAAGAGCAATCAGACTTTTATAGAGAAAGCTTCCATGGGATCCATAGATGAGTTAACTATTTTAGACATTACAAGGTTATCTTAAAGCAACAATAGCTGTGTGTGAGTAAAGCCAAAGGAGGAGTCTCAAAGCAACTTTTTGTTTTACAATTAGTAGCAAAGAACTCCTGTGACTGCTCATAACTTCTCAAGCTGTTTATCATACCAATAAGTTTTCTGAGAAATGTCTATGCTGGGAAGGACCTTCAGTGAGAGGGCCGGAGCTGCTTCCTGACCTTGAAGGCAAGACTCATAGCTCGCTGATTAGAGGAAGTATGCTTGCCTCCCAGCCTGGCATTCCAAGCTGCTTCTCAGGAGCTAGAGTTGCTTCGTTAACCCTTCAAGCAGGAGCCTGCATCTCAGTACTCTCACATGGGGGTTGAACTCAGGGGCATTCTATCTCCAAGTTACACCCCTAGCCCTACTTCTTTATTTTGAAACAGGGTCTCACTGAATTGCAAAGGGCCTCAGTAAGTGAGCTGTGGCTGTCTGCAATCTGTGATCCTCCTATCTGAGCCTCCCAAATACTAGGATTACAAGCATGTGCCAACAGGAAAAAAATTAAGCCAAATAGAAGACAAGAAATAAATTAGGACAGAAAAAAATGACATATAGAATAAAAATACAAAAAAATTAAACCAAAATTGTGTTTTTTTGGAAAATATGCAAGATTAAGAAACCCTTAGATAATTTAACCAAAAGAGAGAAATGACCCAAATAAATAGAATAAGAGACAAAGCAGGAGCTATTACCACAGACACCATAAAAATCAAACCATTAGTAACTACTTTGAAAATTTATACTCCAACAAATTGGAAAATCTAGAAGAAATGAACATATTTCTAGATTATTACAACATTGCTAAATAGAGCCAGGAGGACATAGAAAACCTTAACAAGACAATATAAAACAATGAGTTTGAAGCAGTATTAAAAAGGCTCCCAACAAAAGTCCAGGTCCCAATGAATTCTCAGCTGATTTCTACAAGACCTTCAAGGAAGAACTAAGCCCTATGCTTCTCAAATCACTTCATAAAATATAAAAAGATGGAATACTTCCTGATTCATTCTGTGAAGTGAATATCATTCAGATACTCAAAACAGATGAGGATATTACAAAGAAAGAAAATTGTGAAAACATTTTCTTAATTTAGACACAAAATTTCTTAATAAAATATTAGGAACTGGAATTCAAAAACTCATGAAGAAATCATCCACTATGACCAAGTAGGTTTAATCCCAAGGATGCAGTGATGGTTCAACATACAAAAATAGACATGTTTCATTTATCACATAAATAAAACTAAGGACAAAAATAATCATTTCAATAGATGGAGAAAAATATTTGACAAAATTTAATATCTATTAACATTAAGGACACTGCAGAACACTGTGATAGAAGGAACTTCAACATAATAAATGCAATGTACAACAAAGCCAACAGCATAATGAATGGGAAACAAAACTGCAAGAATTCCCTTTAAAGTCAGAAAAAAGATAAGGATACCCATTATCACCACTTCATTTTTAAAATAAAATTTACCACTCCATTTTAATAAAGTACTTGAAACACTAGCTGGAGTATAAGGCAAGAAGAAAAAGTAAAAGGAATACAAATAAGAAAAAAAGAACAAATTATATCTATATTTGCTGATGTCATGAACTTATACATAGAAGACCCCCCCAAAAAAAAACAACCCAACCAGAAGACTTCTAGAGCTGAATAAGAAATTCAGTGAAATAGCAGAATACAAAATCAATATACAAAACCAGTAGCTTTTCTTTATGCCTATCCTGGATCTCCTAAAAAGAAAACTGGAAAATAATTTTATTCATAATAACCTCAAAAATAATATTTAGGAATAACTCTAATAACCAGGTGAAAGACCTCTACAATGAATATAATATATATATCCATTTCATGTATTGATTCTTTCATTCCAGGCCTCCTTCATTTCATTCAAAACATCTTTCTCTCTCTTTCTTTCTTTCTTTCTTTCTTTCTTTCTTTCTTTCTTAGTACTGGGGGTTGAACTCAGGGGCATTCTACCTCCAAGTTACACCCCTGCCCCTACATATATATATATCTGCCCCTAATATATATATATATATATATATATATGTATATATATATATATATACATATATATATATATATATATATATATATATATATATTCACTATGTAACAGAGATTTTGAAATTACTCAAGGAAGGCATAGGTCCAACACTCTAACACAGGTAGAAACTTCCTCAATAAGACCTTCAAAGCTAAGGAAATTAAAAGTAAGAATAAATGAGATGGCATTAAACTAAAAAAATCATGCTCATCAAAGTAAACCATCAAGAGTCTAAAGAGAGAGCCTACAGAACGGGAGAAGGTCTTTCACAGGTACTTCTCTGATAGAACTAATATCCATAATATAAAAAGAACTTAAAAGATTTAACAAAAAAAAGCAAAATGACCTAATCAAGACATGGGCAATTTAAATAGACACTTCACAAAAGAAGAAATACAAATGTCCAATAAATATATGAAAAAATGTTCAACATTTTAACAATCAGGGAGGTACAAATGAATACTACACAAATTCCATATAATCCCAATTAGAATTTCAATCATTAATAAGTCAAAAAACAATAAATGATGATGAGGGAATGGACAAATAGAAACTCATACAATGTTGGTGAGATTGTAAATTAATGCAGCCAATATGAAGATCAATGTGGAGGATTTCTCAGAAAACTTGGAATGAATCCATGATATAATCCAGCTATACTACTCCTGGGTATCTTTCCAAAGGTATGGAAATTAGAGAATTACAGTAATATACACATATTCATATTCATAGCAGCATACAATTTATGATAGCCAAATTATATGGCCAATGTATGTGTTCATCAGCAGATGAGTAGATGACAAAAGTATGGAATATACACACAATGAAACTCTGATCAGCCATAAAGAACAAAATTAGGTCATTTGCAGGAAAATGGATGGACCTAGAGAACATTGTGATTAGTAAAATTATTCAATCACAGAAAGTGGAGGTTTATATTTTTTCCCTCATAGGCACAGGCTAGAGAGTAATCAAGATACAAGAGGGACTTTAGATAATGGAGAAGAAATACCAGTGGACTGATGGAGTGGGTATAGAGGAGGATGGTGGGCAGGATGTGGGAAAGGGGGATTAATGAAGGAAACACATGCACTGAAGTTATATACATATATGAAATTATCAATGCCAATCTCAATTTCACGTATGAGAAAGGGTAGGTAGTTGGGGGAGAGCCAAAAGGAATCTCACCAAGTGCTGTGTGTATATATACTCCTATCACTTTGAATTACACTATGATGTGAGACTACAATGCACAAATAAAGGCATATGTGCACATACATACATACATATGTGTGTGTGTATGTTCTGAACAGATCAATATCAAACAATGAGTTTGAAGCAGAAATAAAAAGATCTCAACAAAGAAAAGCCCAGGTTCTTTCTGATGGAGTCTCAGATAAATTCTACAAGACCTTCAAAGAAGACCTAAACCCTGTGCTTCCCAATTGTTTCAGAAAATAGAAAATAGATGGAATACTTCCTAATTTGTTTTACAAAACCAGCATCACCCTCAGCCTCAAGGCAAATAAAGATACTTTAAAGAAAGAAAAACACAGACTTATTTTCTTAATGAATACAGAGAAAACAATTCTTAATATAGTACTAGCAACTTAAATTAAAAACACATTAATTAAAAATTAAGAAAATCATCCACCATGACCAAGTAGATTTCATCCCAGGGATTTAAGAATGGTTCAGCATATACAAACCAGTAAATATAATTCATCACATAAACTGAATGAAAAACAAAAGCAACATGCTGCAGAAAAAGCATTTGACAATATTCAATACCCTTTTGTTTTAAGAACACTGAAGAAACTAGGTATAGAAAGAAGTTATCTCAATATTATAAAGGTAATTTGTGATAAAATCAAAGCTTATATCATACTGAATGGAGAAAAACAAAAATAATTGCTGTTAAAATAAAGAACAAGTCAAGGATTCCCACTCTCACCACTGTACTCAAAGTTCTAGCTGGGGCAATAAGTCAAAAGAAGGAAATTAAAGTGATACAAAGAGGGAAAGACGTGGTAGAATTATTTCTATTTGCTGATGACATAATCATATCCTTAGAAGACCCAATAAAATCAACTAAAAGACTTCTAGAGTCAATAAAAAAAAATTCAGCATTGTATTCAGTTAAAAATCAACTTTAAAAAATCAGTAGCGTTTCTATATACCAGTCATTAATTTACTGAAAAAGTAAAATGGACTAAATTCCATTTATGGTAGCTCCAAAAAGAATAAAATACTTAGGTAAATATCTAACCAAAGAAGTAGAAGACTTCTACAATAGAAACTACAAGAAACCAAGGAAAGAAATAAAAGAAGGCCTTAGAAGATGGAAAGAGCCGGGCGTGGTGACGCACGCTTGTAATCCCCGCGCTTGGGAGGCTGAGACAGGAGGATCGCGCAGGTTCGAAGCCAGCCGCGCGCGCTGGCTTAGGAGACCCTGTTTCCAAATTTAAAAAATGTAAAAATAGGTCTGGGAGTGTAGCCCAGAAGTAGAAGGGCTTCCAGGAACCCCAGTACCACCAAAAAAAAAAAAAAAAAAAAGAAGAAGATGGAAAGATCTTCTAGATAGGCAGAATAAACAATCATCAAAATGGCCATACAACCAAAAGCAAATACAGATTCAGTGTAATTTCTATTAAATAAACACCAACATCATTCTTCACAGAAATAAAAAAATTTAAATTTATACAGAAAAACAGAAGACTCAAACTAGCCAAAGGAATTATTAGTAAGAAAAAACAAACTGGAGAGACTTCAGGAAAGATGGCAACAGAGGGAAGCAGCCATCTTAGTCATACTGACACTGTATTGTCATGAAAACAGCATCTTGACAAGAAAAAAAAAAAAAAACAGCAAAAAATTGAACAAAGAAAAATCAACAAGAACAAAGAAACCCTGAAAGGCAGTGAAAACAAAGCCAGAAGACAGAACAGAGGACAACAAAGTATCCTGTGTGCCTCCCCTGGGGAATGGCTATAGCCATGGGGGCCATGAGGGCACCATCTTGCCTAACTGTGCCAGGACTGCTGGCACTGCAGCCTCCAGAGACCTCCAGCAAAAAAGCCAACAACATAATGTGAAGTAAGCAGCTACAGCTCATCAGAATTATAATTGGTTGGCACCTTGCTCCATGCTCCACAGAGATCCTACTGCCTGAACACAAAGAATCTGGCAGTGACAGTGGAACCCACCTTATCCTTCAGAGATCCATAGTGGTGCTCAACAACATAAGCAAACTAGTCAACCCCGTGTGGCAAATGATAGAATTGCAGGGACTGAGACTTTGTGGTTCACTCTAGTGAAGGTGGAGGTGGAATTTGCTGTTAGACATAGCAGAGCCAAAGATTAGCAGACAATCCGTAGGGTCAATCGGGCAAAGAGACCTATAGTCCATAGGCCTATAGCACCATAGTAGGGCTTCCAGATATCTCCACAGATGACTCAGTCGTGGTGACCAGGGAGAAGTCAGACTAACCCAACCACATCTGTGGAGAATGCAGACCCCTATGTAACACTAGGTGTGGTCCTAGTGGCACCTACCACCATAGGTGGAGAGAGATGCAGGCTCAGGGTCTGTAGAAAGCATAGAGAACAGTTCTTACACTGGATCTGGCCCCAGTGATTCCTGCCACCTACATAGGCAGAGAGACTCAGGAACAGGCCATGCGGAGAGCTCAGAGACCCAGGCTTGCAGCAGGAGAGGTACCAGTGGCACTCAGTGCCTGCACAGACAGAGACACCAGGCCAGGGTCCCAATCATTGAAGAAGACCAAAAAACTGACATCATTACTATAAGTTACAGAGCAAATGAGAGCATTTGGAACATGCTCAAGAGCCTAATATAGAAACAAACTTTAGATGGCTAAAAATATACATGTAGACCAAGAAGGACAGCAGAAGTCAAGTCTGCTCTGTACTCATATATGTATAGAGTTGTTTTGTTTTGGGTGGGTTCTTTTGTACATGTGCTTGTTTAATCAGATAAAAGGTTCATCATGCCACATAATCAAATTGACAAATGTAGAGGCTAACGAGAGAATCTTAAAGGCAATGAAAGTAAAAGACCAAGTGACATTTTTTAGCAAACCAATAAGAACGACTCCAGACTTCCCAAACGAAGTCATGAAATCCAGGAGGGCCTGGAGCAACATATTAAAAACTCTGAAAGAAAACAACTTCCAACCCAAACTATTCAACCCAGAAAAACAATCCCTCACATTCAATGGAGAAATAAAAGTCTTCCATGACAAACAAGGGGAATTTATGTCTTCTAAACCAGCAGTAGAGAAAACACTCAAAGATATTAATTACAAAGAATTAATAAACACCAGAACCAGAGGAACAATGATTTTCATCAAACAACTAAGAAAAGAAGAACAAACACTACCTCAAACAGAAGTTAAAACTCAAAATATTAGGAATTAAAAGTCACCTCTCAATTATCACACTAAATACAAATGGCTTCAACTCCCCAATAAAAAGACATAAGGTGGCAAAAACTAGAATCCATCTATCTGTTGCCTGCAAGAAACACACCTTAAAGATAGTAAGAAACCAAAGGTAAAAGGGCTGGAGCAAGGTAATCCATGCTAATATAACTCAAAGAAAGCAGGAGTAGCAACTATTATATCAGACAAATTAGACTTTAAGCCTAAACTTAGAAGAGATAAAGCGGGTTATTATTTTTTAACAGTAAAAGGAAAAATTCAGCAAGAGGATATAATGATAGTCAACATTTATGCCCTAAACATAGGCAGAACCACTTTCATAAGACAAACTCTTTGTGACATTAAGCCACACTTAGATCCCAATACAGTAATATGGGCAGACTTCAACACTCCTCTCACACCACTGAACCAGTCTTCTACACAAAAGGTCATTAAAATGCCTTAGCCCTAAAGAACACCATAAATGAAATGGACGTATGTGAGAGAAAAAAATTACATTTTTTTTTCAGCTACTCATGAAACCCTCTTCAAAATAGACCACATCCTGGGCCACAAAATGAGCATTAGCAAATTCAAAACATGTGACATAATCCCCTGTGTCTTTTTAGACCACAATGGAATGAAACTGGAAATCAACTATAAGAAAATCCAGAGAAACCACATAAACACATGGAAACTTAACACTATTGAAGGAGAAATGCGTCATAAAAGAAATAAGGGGAAAAATTAAAAATTAAGAAATTTCCAGAAACAAATGAAAATAGAGGCACAATATACCAAAATTTCTGGGACACCTTGAAGGCAACATTAAGAAGAAAAATTCATAGCACTGTGTACTTATATAGAAATAGAAAATCATTAAATAATTAAGCTAATAATACATCTCAAAGTCTTTGAAAAACAGGAAGAGTCTAACCCAAAGCCAGTAGAAGACAGGAAATTATTAAAATCAGAGAAGAAATCAATAAAGAATGAAAAATATAAAAAATCATAAAAATCAAAAGCTTGTTTCTTGAAAAAAATAGCAAGATAGGTAAGTCACTTACAAACTTAACCAAAAGAAAGAAAAAATCAACACAAATTACTAAAATAAGAGATGAAAAATGTGATATTACCACTGACAGCATGAAAATCCAGAGAATTATCAGAAATTACTTTGAAAAATTCTATTTCAACAAATTAGAAAACCTAGAAGAAATTGACAAACAACTAGATATATACAACCTTTATAAATTGAATCAAGAAGATATAAAAAAAATTTAAACTGACCAGTAACAATCAAAGAAATTGAAGCAACCCAGGAGCATTCTACCTCTGAGCTATACCCCCAGCCCTATTTTTTGTTCTTTATTTTGAAACAGGGTCTCACTGAATTGTAGAGGGCCTTACTAAGTAGCTGAGTCTGTCCACGACCCTAGATCCTCCTGTCTCAGCCTCCTGAATGCTGGGATTACAAGCATGTGCCACCATGCCCAGCTCAGATATAAGATTAATATCTAGATATATGATATATTAAGAACTTTAAAAACTAAATACTAAAAAAAAAACTCAGTCAGAAAATGTGCAGTGGATCTGAATAGAGATTTGTCAAAAGAAGAAATACAGTTGGCCAATAAATATATAAAAAATGGCTCAACATCATTGGCAATCAAGGAAATGCAAACCAAAATGGCACCAAGATTTTATCTAACCTCAGTTATAATGTCAATCATCAAGAATACAAACAAGGACAAATGCTAGCAAAGATGTGAGGAAATAGAAACTCTAATATACTATTGGTGAAATTTAAAATTAGTACAGATGCTTTTTTTTTTTTTTTTTTTTAGTACCAGGGATTGAACTCAGAGGCATTCTACCTCTGAGCTACAACCACAAGCCTATTTTCTATTCTTTATTTTGAAACAAGGTCTCACTAAATTGCAAAGGGCCTCACTAGCTGTCCTCAAACTGCGATCCTCCTGTCTCAGCCTCCCAAATGCTGGGATTACAAGCATGCACCACCATGCCTAGCAGTGTACAGATGCTTTTGAGATCAGTATAGAGGTTTCTTAAAAGACTGGGAATGGAGCTGCCATATGACCTACCCATACCATTTTTGAGAATCTTCCCAAAGGAAATCAGATTATTATTTTAAGGGATACATACATTTTCATGTTTATAGTGGCTCAATTCATGATAGCCAAACTATAGATCCAACCTAAGTATCCATCAATAGACAAATGGATTTCCAAGTTATGATATACACACAAAATAGAATTCTACTGAGCCATAAAAAGACATAATCATGTCATTTGCAGGAAAATGGAACTCAAGAATATTATGCTTAGTAAAATTAGCCAGTCTCAGAAAGTGAAGGGCCATATGTTTGCACTCATGTGGAAGGTAGAGAGAAACTGGGAAACAAGAGGACTTCCGGTAAATGAGGAGTGACACTAGTGCAATGGGCTGTGAGGCCTGGAGAGTGGTCCATATACTAATAAAATAAGGCAGGCATAAGCCAAAGGAGAGATCTGATGATTTAAACCATTCAAATAATTTTTGTTCTTTCATGCAATTACTTATATCTATGTAAAGACTATCCATGGGAGAGGGGACCTGAGGGATACACACAAGAAATGCTATGAGCTTGTATCTGTCACTTTGAACCTCACTATGATGTATAATTACAATGCACCAATTTAAAAAAAAGAAAAAGAAAAATTCTACAAGTCTGTGCCTAAGGTGCTAGTGAATGGTAATATTAACATTGACAGAAAAATGTTAGAATTTCCTTTCTGGTGACTTCAGGCCATACCTTTGCCCCATGACAACAAGAGGAAGAGAATACGTTTTCAATATATTTTGGGTTTTGGTTACATGAAAAGTGCTGTGTGTTTTCTCTTATATGAAAAGTGCTATGCAAAGGAGATGGATACAAAGTAAACAACAAAGCATTGCCACTGTCCATCCTAACTCTAGAGGTAGTTACTTTATTTTGCTAATCATTATTGTGACTCAGTTAGCAAAACATGTCCAAGAATGTTTCCCGGTCAATAATTCTTGTAAAATAGTTTTGTTAGAAATTCAAGGAAACACATTAGCCTTATTGGAGGTAGCGTATGCTTCATATTATGAGCTAGAGGCATAGATTTACAGTATTTTTGGCTCACTACCCACTTTCCATAAAAGATTACTCAGAGCCCCTTGTGTACTTCCACCTACCCCTTATTTTTATTCAGTGCCCCCTAGTTGTACCCTAGACTACTATCGCCCTCTTCAGATTTTCCCCCTCAGGTGGTAATGACTTGGGGGATGTATTTTAAGATCATACTGTTTTTGAATAATCAGAAAGAGATAAAGCAATCAAATAAGGAATTCAAATGTGGCTAGCCTTTTCAATATTGATTTGATTTGAAATTCAGATTGGGTCACAATGTTGGGCCAAGAAGAATAGAATAAATAGTAAATAGGATCCAAACTTCCTCAAAGGACAGGTCATTCCTCTTGGGGGTTCTTAAGAGAACAGTTTGCAAGAATAAGAGTCTGAGAATGTGGAGAAGCCAGGCTCAGATGGAAGAAGAACAGAAATTTATAGCAGGGAGAACAAAGCCTGGGGCCAGTAATTAGAAGGTGGCCAGTTACGGATTAGAACTGGGAGGCAGCTGGGCATGGTGGCACACACCTGTAATCTCAGTACTTGGGAGGCAGAGACAGGAGGATCGCACAGGTTCAAAGCCAGCCTTGCTGGCTTAAGAGACCCTGTTTCCGAATTAAAAATAAATAAATAAAATAGATCTGGAAGTGTAGCCCAGAGGTAGATGGGTTTCCGGGAACCCCAGTAACACACACACACACACACACACACACACACACACACACACACAAAAAAAAAAAAATAGGGCTGGAGGTGTACACTTTCGGCAATTCTCTAAGGAGATTTTCATGCCAAGTAATTTTGGAAACTGATTCTAAAAAAAAGGTATTGAAAATCTCTGAGCATATTATTAGATAAATTGCCATAATACTGGTTTTGGAAAAACTGGGAGTGGAGAGATACTAGAGTTAAGAAATTGCCAGGCATGGTGGCATATGCTTGTAATCCCCATGCTTGGGAGGTGGAGACAGGAGGATCATGTAGGTTCAAAGCCAGCCTCAGTGGCTTAAGAGACCCTGCTTCCAAATAAAATATAAAATAGGTCTGGGAGTGTAGCCCAGAGGTAGAAGGGTTCCATCCCCTGTACCACCAAAAAAAAAAAGAAATTAATTTATATACTAATAAAATAAGGCAGGCATAAGCCATATGTCTTCAGGTAGACAAGTAAAGAAGGAAGATTTTTGAGAAACATTTTACTAGAAAAACCAGGACATGATAACCAGACATGGAACCAGGAGAGGAAGAACCTAAACAATAAATTCAAAATGTTAAAAATATAGAAGTGCTTTTTAATCTTGTTGGGGAAACACACATTCATTAATAGTTATAGTATGAAGGTCTGCATATTTGTTGATTAAAATGTATTGTGACAAGAGAATTAGCACAGTGTAGTTAAAAAAGGAAATATTAAGAGGAAAAATTTTGGTACATAAATGGATGTACAGAAACATTTTGTTTCTATATTGCATGCAAATAATTAGCAGCTTTGTTGATGAAAAATTCTTCCTGATGGATTTTGAATACATCTGAATAAATCTTATCTTATTTGTGGTATTTAATTTTAGCCTCTTTATCCATATTTTATATTCATGTTTTGAAATTTTATGAATAATTGAAACAACAAAAGTAAAAGTAATTTCTGGAGTTGGTCTCCTAGGTTCATAGATATTTCAAAAATAATTGAATTTTTAATTTTTCTTCTTCAGCTTAATCTTAGTTTATTTAAGATCATGATTTTTTCTATCTTTTTTATTAATATCTTGCTATATTTAACTAAATTTGATGAATAAGTGAGGTGCATAGTGTATAAAGTGTAAATTACATAAAGAAGAAACTATAAAGTATGCTCTAATCGCTGACAAGGAAAGATGACCAAATATCTTATCTTTCTTTTTTTGTAAATGGATTTTGACTTTTCAACACTCAACATTTACTATCATTTAATTAGTTGGATAGTTCTCGAACATATTCTCTAGATGAATTTTGTGAAGAACAGTTACAGCAAACTGCTCATGCCCTGAAACAACTTGAGGATATGCGGGATAAAGCAGTTGCAAATATTAAAAGTACAGTCTTAAAGGTAATTTTTTAATATATCCTCTCAGTTGCTGTGTACTGACTGACTGAAGCAATGTTCCAAATTGTGTCCTTGGTAAAAATTGTTAGAAATGGGCAATACAGTGACAAAGATGGTTAATTAATCAACTGTTAATTGCCTATTTATTATGTACAAGAACTTTCTCATATAAGATGTAAAAGGCAAAACACTATGTATTTGTAAATATATATGAGTGGATGCGTATATATGTATGTGTATGTTTACATAAACAACTTCAAGATGCTTAAAATTTAATTCAAGCTGGCATAGAGCATGTATGGAAACATGGTTAGTTACAAAGTTCACAATGTTCATAAGATAAAGACAGTTTTTAAAAAGTGTTTAAGAGAAACAACTAGTTAAGAGTGCTTGCCTAGGCAGTTCAAAGTCCTGGGTTCAGTTCTCAGCACTGTCAAAATGAAATAAAGAAGGGAGGGGGGAGGAAGGATGAATGGAAGGACAGAGAAAGAAAATAACTTGATTAAAAATTTTATTTAAAAGGTACAATAATATAATGAATGTCCTCAAAACATGCTTTTCTGTAGGATGTTACTCATCCTATTAGCCATTATACAAGTTCTCTCTATGTAGGATCATGTTAATACTTATTAGCATGTACTTCCTTGTTTGACTTCCAAAACTTAAGTTATCTGCTTGTAAGTGAGACATCAAACTTCATAGGCTTTAGAACACACAAATAATTATCTTTTGGACTGGTGCTTAACTGTAGTGCAAACATAAAGTAAAATTTTAATAAAAGTTGTTGACAAAATTTAGTTCCAATGTGTTATGGTAAAAGTACTATAAACTAGAAATCATGCTATATTAATATAGAAAATCACATGCTTCTAAATTGCTTATTAAACTGTAGGTTGCAGAAAGGATAGATGTTAAAGAATATTTTGAGTCAAAACTATCTGAAGATGACACAAAACATTTCAAGCTGCCTAAATATCGACGTTTATTAGGAAAAATGTTCAGGTTTCTGAAACTGATTGACTGCATATTCCAAGAACTCATTCGTCAACTTATGAACACTGCAGTCACACGACTTTTGGAATTATTTAAACAGTCTGCTGGAATGCCATTTTCAATGGGGAAAAAAAATGACAATCTCATTAGGTAAATCAAACTTCTTGATTAATAAATGAAGTTAAAATAGTAATTTTATAATATGCTGCTACTTATAGAATAAATGTCCAGTAAATTAAAATAGAATTTGAAAGTCCTCCTCAGAACAGTTTTTGTACACAATATTTAGTAATACTTTTATATTGCTCCTAAAATTTAAGAAAAATTTCCAATGTTGTTCTCCTCAAAATTCTACATAGATCTGGTTGTTATATAAAATACAAGAAGCATGGGATCGAGAGAGGGGGAGGGAATGGGATGGGGACTGGATGAGGGCTAATTGGATGATGTGTGCTTGTATATCCTCTCAAGTCTTGTATTCCAATGTGATGTATGATTACAATGCACCAATAAAAATAAATTTAAAAAATACAAGATGTCTAATAACATAAAGATTTTTTTAGACAATTAAAAATGGAGTGGAGGCTTTTTTTTTTTCCCAGCAGTGCTTGGAATTGAACCCAGGGCATTGAATTTGCTGGGCAAGCACTATCCCAAAATCTGTACTCCCAGCTAGTTGTGACATCTTTATGTCATTTATGAATTATATGCTCACCAGATATGAAGTTCTAAATAATGAAATGTGAGAATCTTTTGAAAGATTTTTTAGTTTAATTAGCTTTTTTCCTACTTTGTCTTTGTGTGAAACTCAATATAAACATATTAGCTGAGCAAGGTAGCACACACTTGCAATCTTAGTACTTGGGAAGCTGAGACAGGAGGATACCAAGTTTGCAGCCAGCCTCACCTACTTAGTGAGGTCCTCCACAACTTAGTGAGACCCTGTTTCAAAATAAAAATAGGGCTGGAGGTGTAGCTCAGCGGTAGAATGCCCCTGGCATCAATCTCCAGTACTGCAAAACTAACTAACTAACTAACTAACTAACTAAATAAATAAATAAATAAATAAATAAATAAATATTTTGGATACCCATAATAAAATGAGATAAGTAGTTTCTTTTGCACCACTCAGGGAATCCCTCCTCTGTGGTTACTGTGAAATATTCAATAATAGGCTTGTTTTTATAGAACCACTATTTTTGTCTCTGAAGGATAAATTTAATTCCGGAAGGCTTTATGCCTGTTTTTCTATGATATCCAGACTTCTAGGGACCTTGAATGTGGAGCACTTTCTGGAATCTGCCTCCTCTCGCCCCTCCTCTTTCCCAGTATCTGAATCCCTCTCTTCTTGGTCCCCAGTAGTCTTCCCATCCCACACAATTCGGATCTTGCCCCTGAGATTGTTTTTAGTTTTAGTCCATTTTTCAGTAAGATAGTATTTATTGGACATATTGAGAGGTTGTTAAGGGAATTATCCCTGTTACCACTTTTTAAATTTCACAGTTTGTTCTTTCTTTCTTTCTTTCTCTCTTTCTTTCTTTCATCTTTCTCTCTTTCTTCCTTCCTTCCTTCCTTCCTTTTTCTTTTTTTCTTTTTCTTTTCTTTTTTTTTTTTTTTTTTTTTTTGCAGCACTGGGGATTGAACCGAGGGGCAGTCTATCTTCAAGCTAAACAACCAGCCCTATTTTTTATTCTTTATTTTGAAACTGGGTCTCATTGAGTTTCAGAGAACCTCAGTAGCTGAGACTGGCCATAAACCTGCGATCATCTTGTCTCAGCCTCCCAAGCACTGGGATTACAAGCATGCGCCACCACACCTGACTAAGCATTGTTTCCTAATTCCTCTCGTTCACTCCATATTACTGAAAAATTCTGAGCACAGGGCTTCTATTAGTCTTAGATATGTTTGCACTGGCCTCGGTCATGATGGGACCCTTTCTTTTGGAGGCCCTTTTTTTGTGTGCATTTGTTGGCAACTTCTTTTCCCTCACAGTTCTGCTGCTATTGGATAATTTTGGTCTTAACTACCTCTATTTTGAGGTAGAAGATGTAAACTGAGATTCTTTTTTGCTTTAGCAGTCTGGTTCTGTTTGTCTGTCTGTTTTTGCAGTACTGGGGATGGAACCCAGGGGCATTCTACCTCTAAGCTATACCCTCAGCTCTATTTTTTTATTTTGAAACAGGATCTCACTAAGTTGCAGAGGACCTCACTAAGTAGCTGAAGCTGGCTGCAAAACATGATCCTTCCAGCTCAGCCTCCTAAGTACTGGGATTACAAGTGTGTGTTATCATGCCTGGCATGTTCTTCTGATTTTTTTTTTTAGATTTTATTTTAAACTTATTTTTTTAATTTTTTATTGGTGAATTATATTCTTACATCATATCGGGGTAAAAAACTTGTATGTACATACATGTACACATCACCAATTTAACCCCTACCCAATTCCCACCCCATTCCCTGCCTATCCCTCCTTCCCTTGCTTGGCTTAGTGGTTGACTTCGATATGTTTAAGTACACTGCATGTTTTAGAGAATTTCTTTCTTCCCCCCTCCCATACCCTCATTTAGGTTGTCCTGTTTGCTCTTCTATAGGATGTCTTTTTTCATCTAAAGTTCCTCCTATAAGCCATTTCTCCGTAGCTTTCACATATTAGGTAAAGCATCTGATTTATTTTTTGTGACTGACTAATCTCACTTTGCATAATGTCCTCCAGTTCCATCCATTTCCCTGAAAATGATGTAACTGAGATTTTTTTTGATGGCTTAGTCAAATTCCACTGTGTACATATCCCACAGTTTTGTAATCCATTCATCTGTTGATGGACATCTTGGCTGGTTCCATAGTTTGGCAGTGGTGAATTGTGCAGCTCTGAACATAGATACACATGCATTAGTTTGGTAGTTTGGTTTCCTTTCTTTTGAGTGGATACCCAAAAGTGGTATTGCTGGATCAAATGGTAGATTTGTTCCCATTCTTCTGAGGATTCTCCATACTGTTTTCCAAAGTGGTTGCACTAATTTGCAGTCCCACCAACAATGTTTTAGAGTCCCACTTTTCCACATCCTCGCCAGCATTTGTTGTTGTTTTGAATGATGGCCATTCTAGTTGGAGTTAGGTGAAATCTCAGAGTAGTTTTGATTTGCATCTCTCTGACTGCCAGTGATGTTGAGCATTTCTTCATGCATTTATTGGCCATTTGAATTTCTTCTTTTTGTGAAGTGTCTATTTAGTTTTCTTGCCCATTTTGTTATTGGATGTTTTTTTCCTTAGTGTTGAGTTTCTTGAGTTCTCTGTATATTCTAGATATTAGTCCTCTATCAGAGGTGTAGGTGGCAAAAATCTTCTCCCATTCTGTTGGCTCTTGATTGAGGTTCTTGACAGTTTCCTTTGCTGAACAGAACTCTTCAGTTTTATGCAATCCCATATGTTGATTCGCCTTTTAATTTGTTGTGCCTTTGGGGTCCTGTTGAGAAAGTGTTTATCTGTGCCTATGTGTTGCAGTGTTCGACCTATGCCCACTTTAAGAAGCTTCAAGTTCTCTGTTTTTATTTCCAAGTCTTTTATCCATCTTGAATTGACTTTTGTGCAGGGTGAGAAAGTGGAATTAATTTCCAATTTTCTGCATATGGTTAACCAGTTTTGCCAATACCATTTGTTGAAGAGGCTATCTTTTTTCCAGTGTATGTCTTTGGCCCTTTGTCAAAAATTAATTGGCTGAAAGTGTGTGGACTTGTTTTTGGGTCTTCTATTCTGCTCCATTGGCCTATGTATCTGTTTTTGTGCCAGTACCATGCTGTTTTTATTACAAAGGCTTTGTAGTATAGTTCAGGTATTGTGATTCCTCCTGCATGGTTTTTGTTGCTGAGAACTACTTTGGCTATTTGTGGCTTTTTGTTATTCCAAATAAATTTAAGGACTGATTTTTCTATGTCTGTGAGGAATTACTTTGGTAGTTTAATGGGCATTATATTAAATTTGTTGATCACTTTTGGAGGATGACCATTTTAATGATATTTATTCTGCCAATCCATGAATATAGAAGATCTTTTTATCTTCTAAGATCTTTGATTTCTTTTTTCAATGTTTTATAATTTTCCTTGTAGAGATCTTTTACCTCCTTGGTCAAGTTTATTCCTAAGTGTTTTATTTTTTGTTGTGGGAGATCCTGAGTGGAAGTGTTTTCTGAATTTCTTTTTCAGTGGATTTATAGGTGGTGTACAGGAAAGTTTCTGATTTTTTAAGATTGATTTTTTTATCCAGATACTTTGCTGAATTTGTTGATCAGTTCTATAAGCCTTTTGGTTGAGTTTGTTGGATTTTCTAAATATAGTATCATATCATCTGCAAATAATGAAAGTTTGAGTTCTTCTTTTCCTATGTGTACTCCTCTGATTTCCTTTTCTTGCCTTATTGCTCTGGCTAGAGTCTCTAGTACTGTATTGAAGAGAAGTGGTGATAATGGACATTCTTGTCTCCTTCCTGTTTTTAGGGGAAATTCTTGAAGTTTTTCCCCATTTAATATGATGTTGGCAGTGGGCTTATTGTAGTTTGCCTTAATGATGTTGAGATATGTTCCTTCTATTCCAATTTTCTGCAGTGTTTTTTCATCATAAATGGATGTTGAATTTTATCAAATGCTTTTTCAGCATCTTTTGAAATATGTGATTTTTGTCTTCAATTCTGTTTATATGGTGAATTACATGGATTGATTTTCTTATGTTGAACCACCCTTGCATCCCTGAAATGAACCCTATCTGGTCATGGTGTATGATTTTCTTGATGTGGTTTTGAATGCGTTTTGCTAGTATTTTGTTTAATAGTTTTGCATCCAAGTTCATCAGAGATATAGGCCTGTAGTTTCCCTTCATTAAATTGTCTTTATTCATTTGGGGTATTGGTGTAATATTGGCTTCATAGAATGTACTTGGGAGAGTCCCAGTTTTTTCTGTATCACGAAATAGTTTGAGTAGTGTTGGGATAAGCTCTTCTATAAAGGTTTTATAGAGTTCACTTGGGAAACCATCTGGTCCTGGGCTTTTCTTTGATGGTAAGCTCTTTATTGCTGTTTCTATCTCTTTGATTGTTATTGGTTGGTTTAAGTGTTCTATATCTTCTTGACTCAGTTTAGGAAGGTTGTATTTACCTAGAAAGTTGTTGATTTCCTCCAGATTTTCCATTATGATGCAGTATTGTTTTTGGGTTGATTCTCTCTCTTTTTTTTTTTTTAGTTAGATTAGCTAGTGTTTATCAATCTTGTTAATTTTTTTAAGAAACCAGCTTTTGGTTTTGTTGATTTTCTGTATTTTTTTATTCTCTATTTTGTTAATTTCTGCTCTGATTTTAATAATTTCCTGTCTTCTGCTGGCTTTGGGGTTTGATTGTTCCTGCTTTTCAAGGGCTTTGAGGTGTATCATTAGGTTATTTGAAGATTTTCTGTTTTTCTTATGTGAGCACTCAGCGCTATAAATTTTTCTCTTAATACTGCCTTCAAAGTGTCCCAGAGGTTTTGATATGTTGTATCTTTATTTTCATTTGTTTCTAGAAATTTCTTGATTTCACTTCTTACATATTCTATGACCCATTCTCCTTTCAGAAGTGTCCTGTTTAGTCTCCACATGTTTATGTTGTTTCTCTGGGTCTTCTTAGAGTTGATTTCTAGTTTCATTCCATTATGGTCTGAAATGACACAGGGAAGTATGTAACATTTTTTGAATTTTTTGTGCTCATTTTGTGTCCCAGAATGTGATTTATTTATTTATTTATTTATTATTATTATTTTTATTGTACTGGGGTTCCTGGAAACCCTTCTACCTCTGGGCTACACTCCCAGACCTATTTTTTTACTTTTTTATTTGGAAACAGGGTCTCTTAAGCCAGCGCAGCTGGCTTCGAACCTGTGCGATCCTCCTGTCTCCGCCTCCCAAGCGTGGGGATTACAAGCGTGTGCCAGCATGCCCGGTGATGTGATCTATTTTTGAGAAGGTTCTGTGAGCAGCTGAGAAAAATGTAAACTCCGCTGTAGTTGGGTGAAATATTCTATATGTGTCCAACAGGTCCATTTGGTTAATGGTGTTCTTTAATTCTGAGGCATCTTTACTGACCCTTTGTCTGGAAGATTGGTCTAGTGTTGTGAGAGGTGTGTTGAAGTCTCCCAGTATTATTGTATTGGGATTTATGTGTGACTTCATGTCAAAAGAGTGTGATTTATGAAAGCTGCACCTATGTTTGGGCATAGATGTTGATTATTGTTGTTTTCTCTTGCTGGATTATTCCTTTGAGCAGTAAAATATGACCTTCTTTGTCTCTTCTAATAAGTTTGATTTTGAAGTCTAACTTGTCTGATATCATAGTTGCTAATCCTGCTTGTCTTCGAATTTCATTAGCATGAATTACCTTGCTCCAGTTCTTCACCTTGAGTTTGTTCCTATCTTTACTTGTAAGGTGTGTTTCTTGTAAGTAGCAGATGGATGGATTCTGTTTTTTAATCCATTTTGCCACTGTATGTTTTTTTATTTGGGACTTGAGGCCGTTTACATTCAGTGTGATTATAGAGAGATAATTTTTAATTCCTGACATGTTAAGATTTTATTTCTGTTTGAGATACTGTTTATTCTTCTTGCTTAGTTGTCTGCTGGATGAGAAATCTTGTTTCTTTGGTTCTGGCGTGTATTACCTATTTCTTCTTTGTAGTTAATCTCTTTGAGTATTTTCTCTAGCGCTGGTTTTGAAGACATAAATTCCTTCAGTTTCTGTTCGTCATGGAAGCTTCTTATTTCCCTATCTAATTTGATAGATAGTTTTGCTGGGTAGGAAATTTCTGCCTGGAAGTTTTCTTTCAGAGTTTGGAATATGTTACTCCACGCCCTTCTGGCTTTCATAACTTGGTTTGGGAATTCTGGAGTGATTCTAATTGGTTTGCCTTTGAATGTCACTTGGCCTTTTTTTTTTTTTTTTTTTTTTTTTTGTCTTTAAGATTCTCTGCTTGGCTTCCACATTAGTCATTTTCACAATTATGTGGCATGGGGATCCTCTTCTCTGATCTTGTCTATAGGGAGTTCTATAAATTTCCTGGACCTGTGTATCGACCTCTTGCTCTATGTTTGGAAAATTTTCTGCTATTATTTCCTTGATGAGATTATTGATCCATTTGGATTCACCTTCTTTTCCCTCCTCTATTCCAATTATTCTTAGGTTAGATCTCTTTAGATGGGCCCATATTTCTTCAATGTCAAATTCCTGTCGGATTTTTTTTTTTCTAAATTAGAAACTATGCTTTCATTTTTGGAGTAATCATCTTCTAAGAGTGAGATTCTGTTTTTTCCATGTGGTCTAATCTGTTGTTTATAATTTGAATTGAGACCTTTACTTCAATGATTGCATCCTTTATCTCTTTTAGACTCTCTCTGAATTCTTTTTAAAGTCCTCTTTTATTTCTACAGTTATTTTCCTGTTTTTATCTTCTAGAGATCTCTGAATTTCTGTTTTATCAGGTTCTGATGTTGTGGGGATGTGGGCATTCATTGCTCCATTGTTATTCCTCTTTCCCATGATTTTGGAAGTTTGTGCCTTCTCTGGGTTCTTCCCTGGGTCCCTATGTCTTCACTTAAGGTGCTCTGGATCTTGAGTCTGTGGTATCTCAGTCACCACTACTCCTTTACTGGGTTGTATTGCAAAGTCTCAGACCCAGGGAGTCAATCGAGGCTGCTTGAAACCATGGTGGGTGCCAAGCTGGGCATTCTGCGGGGAGCTGCGACTGTGGTGTGATATCTCTGCCGCCTCCACTCCCCCACTGAGTTGGACTGCACAAATCTCTCAGACCCAGGGAGACTATAAAAGCTGTGCAAGTCCCTGAGGGTGCAGTACTGGGATTTCTTCTCTAAGGGCTACAATTTGAGTCACTGTTGTTGAGTGTGCTGATGTATAGCTGTTGCAGACTCGGTAAACTCGCTGCTGCTGCTGCTGCCGCTGGCAATACGGCACCACTGCCACACCCTTGGCCGTGAGGCTGGCGTATTTCTTCTTTGCTTTTGAGCTCCACTCTGAGTCCCTGCAGGGTGTGCTGAGCCTGGACCCTGGGAGCTTTAGACGCTCCTTGTGCTGAAAAACTGCTGAATTACACCCAGCTGTTCTGCAGCTGCTCACCTCAGCTCACTGTCCACCCCTCCTCTCTGGAGCCTAGTGGGTTGTTGAGTACACTGATCTGGAGCTGTGTGGTGAACTCGCCATTGTCACCGGTAGTATGGCGCTGCTGCTGCGTCCTCAGCCGTGAGGCCAGTGTATTTCTTCTCTGGTTTTGCGCTCCATTCTGAGTGCCCCCTTCTCTCCGGAGCCTGGTGCTGTGAGGGAAGATGGCGCTGGCACTGTTCCACACCGCGGCTCTGGCCGCAGCACTGCGGGCTCGTTTCTTTCTGGTGTCTGGTTGTTCTTCCAGCCCTCTTTTTCTCTGTCCCTTGTATTTACAGTTTTTATTTCTCTGCTGAAGGTGTTTTCTGGCTATGAAAGGTGCTGATTTTGTGATAATAGAGGTCAATTGTTAGCGGGACTCATAAACGCTGCTTTTCTTTGTCGCCATCTTCACGGAAGTCTCTCATGTATTTTGTATTAATGAGATAAGTGATTTTTTAGAGATTATTTTTCCTTCCCATTTCTTAACCTAGAATACTCAAGGACAAATATTTTTCCTCTGAAAATATATCAGATGATTATGAAGAACTCAATAATCCAAACTCAATTGTTCTTCCTGTTAAAAATTCAGAAGTAAAAATGAACACTGATAACAGTGAGGTAAGATACTCTTTGAAAAATATATACATAGATTTTTTTATTTAGGTAATATACTTTTACTGGTCCATTGTCATTATAGATCATAATGAGGTTCATGGTGATAGAAATATGCATATACACTTGGTGTATTTTCCTCCTGAATCCACCTTGCTCCCTGTCCCTCCTGCTATATACTCTGAAATTATTATTGGATAACATCATATATGAATGTAGCATTAGTTAAACTGCTTATTTAAATGTGTATTTTTTATATGAGATGAATAATATGTTTTGGAGCTAAAAATATGATTTAGGATGAATGTGCACACACACACACACACACACACACACACACCCTGTACCCTGCTCCCATTGTAAAAAACTTTAATATTTACTTCAAAATTATCTCTAACATTCATTTAATATTTAGTTTATTTATATTAATGTACAGGTATAATTATAAATTAAATGTTCTCTTAGTTATATATCATCACTGCCAAGCTAAAATATCTATTAAATTAGGTTTCAAGTAATATTAAAATGGGGAAGGATCGAAAAATATATGCCCCAGTATTTGAAGTAAATCTACGCTTGAGAATTCCTGTTGAGAGTAATTCTCCAGAAAACTCTGATGGAAACTTTCATGAGTCTGACCAGGACTCTGAAGAATGCACAATATCTGAAGAAGATGAGATTTCAGAAAATGGAGATGGTTCTGTCAAAAATTGCTCAAGTGAAGAACTGCTTCCCAAATTCAAGAAATCAAAAAAAGCTTCTTACAACCTTGAACATGTTCTTTCAGGTAAGACAAATGAGACTAATCAGAATAATCAGTAATCTCTCAATAGCTGGAGAATAATAAGTGAGGGAAAATTTCAATACTTTGCATTTTTTCAAATTACAGTTTATCATTTTTTATAAATTTTAAGGTAAATAGTTCTAAAACAGAACAATGGACTTATAGATCATTTGTGGTGCAGGTAAGTTACAGGCTCCATTATTCATTTTTATCTTAACCTATGAATCATTTCTCATTAAGAGGGGCCTAATGACCCTCTTCATCAAGACAAACACCACCTGGGATCTTTATTTAAAATGTGGACTCCTGAGCAGGGGATGTAGTTCAGTGATAGAGCATATTCCTAGCATGTTCACAGTCCTGGGTTAGTTCCCCCACATAGCCAAAATAAAAAAGAAATGTAGATTTTTGTACTCCATCTCAGACCTCCTTTCTCACAATCTGGGGCTGAGGTATGCTGCTTGAACATTGCCTTTCAGATGATCTCTTTACTTTAATCTTAGGCTATTTGGAAAGCACTAACACATCTTAAGTTATCACTTACTGTTAAAAATATCAAATTTTTATTTTCTCCTTTTTTCAATGGATTCTAATAGACACAGAAACCACAATTGAGGTGGCAAATAAATGCATGTATGACGAGTAAGTATTAAAACATTTCTACATTACAAATAGTTGTATTTTGCTAGTTATTATGTTGCCCTGAAATAAACTTTTACTGTTTTTTTCTCTTAGATTTTCAGAATTTCCTACAAATCTCTTTATAGACCCCAACAGACTGGAGTTTTCAATAAAAATTCAAAATATGGTGGCTAATATTGAAAACTGTATAAGTAAGTAAATATTTTAAAGTTTAGTGAGATGCAGTGTGTGTGTGTGTGTGTGTGTGTGTGTGTGTGTGTGTGTGTACTCTGGCAGTACTTGCTTAAATTTAGGCATCTAATGCTATTATTACTCAGGGCTGTGGCAGACATAGAGTATTAGAAGATCATAAATTCACAGTGTTTGGAGGTCAAGCAACATGAATTTGGGATTATTTAAAATCTTTGAACTCTATACATATTCATAGAGTTCCTAAAAGATAGAAATTGGGCAAACAGCTCAAGGCTTGAATTTTTCAGGTATTCATTATAGAATTTTATGACACAAATGAGCAGGTGGATTCATTTGAACCCCCCCCCCATGTCACTCCTGAATGGCATGGGGCTGTGACTGTATTTCCTTCTTTTTAATAAACTCCTTTAAATCTTCCAAAAAAAAGAGCAGTATCTATTATGTCATAGTATAACAGTTTCTATCTTAAATACATTTTAAATAATTCTCTAGCTATATGTACACAATATGAAATCACATGGTAGTCACTAGCCTGATCAAAGAATTTATTCCCTATTCACAATGCATTTTACAAAAATTTTAAATCAGTAGGATCTTTTATAGCTTCTTTAATGGTTTTTAGTCATGTGATCACAATTATCTGATTTTGGACGAAAAAGGGCTCTCTTTTTAGCCTAAGGTGGTATCTCATGTATATTTGATATATGCTTTGCAAGTCCCAGGGTTTAGTCATTTTCACTATGCTTTGTAACTCTTACTACCTAGGAAATTTCCTCTTTCTCAAAAACTGGCTGAAATAAAATTCACATATCCCTTGAAATCTCAAACTTCATCCTTGAATTGTATTAAGAGAAACATACAAATCAGCAAATATCTCAAAAAATTTATTATTCTTGCACAGTCCTTTAGGAATCAGCTAGATACAGTTGCTTGTTGAGTAAACTCCAGAGATATTACTATCTTGAACTATTATAAACTTATAGACATTATAGACTGCTGTGGTCTCTTGTTAAGATCCCCCCTAGCCTCATTTCTTAAATAGTCTGTAGATTTGTTCCATTGCCTTCTAGCTTTCAGTATTGAAGATGAAAAATTCAGTGTTACTGTGGTTTGCCTTCTTTTCGGTAAATTTGTTATTTCAAGGCATTAATTTGCCACTTTTTTTTTTTTGGTGCTATTGTGAGTGAAACACAGAGGCTTTTTCCCTCCAGGCTATACTCCCAGACCTATTTTATATTTTATTTGGAAACAGGGTCTCACTAAATTGCTGAGAGCCTCACTAAGTAGCTGAGGCTGGCTTTGAACCTTCGACCCTCTTGTCTCAGCCTCCTAAGTGCGGGGATTACAAGTGTGCAGCACTATGCCCGGCATAATTTGCCACTTTGAATTAGCAATTTTACTCTAGTAAAGTTAGATACTGATCTTAAGATTTAGTGACACTTTTCAATCTGAAGGACTAAGTCTTTCATCATTCTTCCCATAGGTTCCTTTTTTCCCTTTAGTCTTTTTGTTCTTTATTGTTAGAATTTCTGGGTCTGAACATCTGATCATTTCTATTTTTCTTTGTTATGAATTTTTTACCATTCTATAATTTCTAAATTTTTCTTATAATTTGAGACTTATATAAAACAGTATACTCATCACATGCTTTCTCTAACCATAGTGTAATTATTTTTTTATTATTTTGCAGTACTGAGTATGGAACCCAGGGACATTCTACCTCTGAGCTACACCCCCTGCCCTATTTTCTATTCTTTATTTGGAAACAGGGTCCCACTGAGTTGCAAAGGGCCTCACTAAGTAGCTGAGGTGATCCTCTTGTCTCAGCCTCCAAAATTCTAGGATTACAAGCATCTGCCACCATACCTGGCTAACCATAGTGTAATTCTGAAAACTAAGAAATTAACATGAGTTCACTAGTATTCACAAGTTTTTTTGGATATTATTGGCTGTTTCTAATAATGTCCATTTTTTATTGCAGGATCTGGTCCAGGTTCACACTTTGCATTTATTTTTCACATATCCTGAGTTGTTTCCAATCTGTGGCAGTTCTTCAGTCTTGCCTTTCATCACTTTAAGGATTAAAAAATTTTATTGGTGTATTGTAGTCATGCATCTTAATGAAATACAAGATGGTAGAGGAATACATGCACACATCACTCATTTAGCCCTTCCCCAATTCCTACCCTATTCCGTCCCCTCTCCCTCCTTCTCATGTTTGACTTAGTTAAGACTTTGATATGTTTGTGAATGTAATCATGTACATTACAGAATTTCCCTCTTTCCTCCTCCCATCACTCCCAGTTAGGCCCCTACTTGCTCATCTATGGTTTTTCCTCCTTTGTCTAGAATTCTTCCTATGACCCATTTTCTCCCTACCTTCCATATATTAGGGACAGCATCTGATTTCTTACTTTTTGTTACTAATATCACTTAGCATAATGTTCTCCAGTTCCATCCATTTCCCTGCAGATGATGTGATTTTGTTCTTCTTTATAGCTGAGTAAAATTCCATTGTACACATATCCAAAAGTTTTGTAATCCATTTTTCTGTTGATGGACATCTTGGCTGGTTCCATAGTTTGGCAGTGGTGAATTGTGTGGCTATGAACATATAAATGTATGCATTAGTTTGGTATTTTGGTTTTCATTCTTTTGGGTAGATACTTAGAAGTGGTACTGCTGATCATATGGTAAGTTCATTCCCCTTCTTCTGATCCTTCTTCTGAGGATCCTCCATAGTGTTTTCCAAAGTGGTTGCACTAATTTGCAATCCCACCAACAATGTATTAGAGGTCCCACTTCCCCAAATCCTTGCCAGCATTTGTTATTGTTTGTATTTTTAATGATTGCTATTCTAGTTGGAGTTAGGTGAAATCAAGGTCAGTTTTCATTTGCATCTCTCTGACTGCTAATGAAGTTGAACATTTTTCATACATTTATTGGCCAAATTTGTGAAGTGTCTATTTAGTGCATTTGCCCATTATTTGATTGGGTTATTTGTTTTCTTAGTAATGAGTTTCTTGAGTTCTCTGTATATTCTAGATTAGTCCTTTATTGGAGAAATATTTGGCAAAAATTTTCTCTGCCGGGATGGTGACACACACTTGTAATTCCAGTACTCAGGAGGCTATGACAGGAGAATCTGGGTTCACAACCAACCTCAGCCATTTAGTGAACCCTCTGCAGCTTAGTGATACCCTGTTTCAAAATAAAGAATAAAATCAAGCTAGGGATGTAGCTCAGAGATAATATGCCCCTGGGTTCAATCTTCAGTATCAAAAAAATTTTTTTCTCCCATTTTGTTGGCTCTCTGTTGAGGTTTTTGATAGTTTCCTTTGCTGTACAGAAGCTCTTCGGTTTAATGCAATCCACATATTGATCCTTGTTTTAGTTTCTTATGCTTTGGGGGTCTTGTTGAGAAAGTTTTTACCTGTGCCTTTGTGTTTCAGAGTTGGACCTATACCTACTTCAGGGAGCTGCAAGGTCTCTAGTTTGGTTTCCAAGTCTTTGATTAATCTTGAATTGATTCTTGTGCAGGGTGAGAAAGCAGAGTTTATTTCCATTTCTCTGCATATGATTAACCAGTTTTGCCAACACCATTTGTTGAACAGGCTATCTCTCTTCCAGTGTATGTTTTTGGGCCCCTTTGTGAAAAAAAAAAATTGGCTGTAAGTGTGTGGATTTGTTTCTGAGTTTTCTATTCTGCTCCGCTGGTCTATGTACCTGTTTTTGTGCTGGTACTATGCTGTTTTTATTACTGTGGGTTTGTAGTATTGTTTGGAGTCAGGTATAGTGATGCCTCCTGAATGGTTTTTGTTGCTGAGAACTACTTTGGATATTCTGAGTTTTTTTGTTGTTCCAAATAAATTTAAGAACTGTTTTTTTTTTCTGTGAGGAATGATCTCGGTAATTTAATGGGTACTGAGTTGAATCTGTAGGTCTCATTTGGAAGAATGACAATTTTAATGATAGTTATTCTGCCTATCAAGAACATGGAAGATCTTTTCATCTCCTAAGGTCTCCTTTGATTTCTTTTTTCAATGTTTTATAGTTTTTTTGTAGATGTCTTTTACCTCCTTGGTTAGGTTTATTCCTAAGTGTTTTATTTTTTATTTGCAGGATATCCTGAGTGGAAATGCATACTGTATTACTTTTTCAGTGGATTTATGGTTGGCCTACAGGAAAGCTTCTGATTTTTAAAAATTGACTTTGTATCCAGACACTTTGCTGAATTTCTTGATTAGTTCTTACAAGCTTTTGGAAAAGTTTGTTTGATCATCTAAATATAGTATCTCATCTGAAAATAATGATATTTTTAGTTCTTTTCCTATTTTTACTCCTTTGATTTTCTTTTCTTACAGTATTGGTCTGGCTAGAGTCTCAAGTACTATATTGAAAAGATGTAGTGATAATGGACATCCTTGTCTTGTTCCTGTTTTCAGGGGGAATTTTTGCAGTTTTTCCCCATTTAATATGATGTTGGCTGTGGGCCTATTGTATATTGCCTTTATGATGTTGAGGTATGATCCTTCTATTCTGATTCTCTGCAATACTTTTAGCATAAGTTGGCATTAGATTTTGTCAAATGCTTTTTCAGCATCTATTGAAATTTTCATGTGATTTTTGTCTTTTGTTCTTGTTTATGTGATGAATTACATAGATTGATTTTCATATGTTGAACCAACCTTGACTCACTGGATTGAACCCTATTTGGTCATAGTGTATGATTTTCTTGATGTGGTTTTGAATGCTTGTTGCTAGTATTTTTTTTTAGCAGTTTTGCATCTAAGTTCATCAATGATATAGGCCTGTAGTTTTCTTTCCTTGAACTGTGTTTATTTGGTTTTGGTA
The DNA here is from genome assembly GCF_963383645.1 of Muscardinus avellanarius. Lineage (NCBI taxonomy): Eukaryota > Metazoa > Chordata > Mammalia > Rodentia > Gliridae > Muscardinus > Muscardinus avellanarius. The sequence goes on along the minus strand of NC_137793.1, from coordinate 65,459,154 downwards.
TTAATGTGATGTTGACTTGATAGACTGTATTTGGGAGAATCCTGTTTCTTTCTATTTCACAAATAGACTGAGGAATATTGGGATTAGCTCTTCTATAAAGGTTTTCCAACTTCTATGCCTATTATTCTAGGTTATCTCTTTTAAGGTGGGCCCATATCTCTTTCTTGTCCAATTCATGCTATTGAATTTTTTTCTAAATTATATACTATGTGTTCATTTTTTGAAGTGACTATATTCTAGGAGTAAGAGTCTATTCTCCATATGACCTAATCTATTGTTTATAGTTTGTATTGATGCCTTCACTTCAATTGTTGCTTCCTTTATTTCTTTCAGACTATCTATAAATTCTTTTCAAAAGTCTGGTATGAGTCCTACTGTTAAATTTCTGATTTGTCCTTCTGGCAATCTCTGCAATTCTGTGTTGTTGAGTTTTGTTATTGTGGGGTTGTGGGAACTCATTACTTCTTAGTTACTTTTCCTTTTCTTGATTTCAGAAGTTTGTTTCTGTGTTGCTTTTGATAGTGTTCTGTCAGTCTGTAGGTGTCAGGGGGTATATACAATGGTAAGTTGTATTCAGTGGTGAAGTTTGAGTGAGGAGGAAAGTGATAAAATAGCAAATGCAAGAATAGGGTAGTCACAGATAGGATTGAATAGAATGAGAATATGACTTTGGTAAGGTAGTATATAGTAGAGATTAGAGATAGTGAGTATGTAGTAGAATTCTACTAACTAATGTAGAGTATTTAGTATCATGATATGACGTGCATTTAATACAAAAGAAAGAAGAGAAAAGAAAATAGAAATAAAAAGGACAGAGAGAACAGAGTAGATATGTACAAGAGAAGAGGCTTATGAAAGGGGTGGGGAAGAGAGCAAACAAGCACACACACAAAACACAAAAAACAACAAAATAATGCAATCCTACAAATATATGAATACAGAGCAGACTTGGCCTCTGTACTCTCTCTGTGCAGGTGCCAAGTGCCATCATCATTTTTCCTGCTGCAAGCCTGGGTCTCTGAGACTCTCGGTAGGCAGCTAGTAGCAATGGGCACAGGTCTTCCTCCACGCTTTCCACCAATGCTGAGCCCAAGTCTCTTCCTGCCTGTGTAGGCAGCATATCTTGATGGGAGCAGACCCAATGTACATGGAGACTCTGTTCTCCACAGCTAGGGCTGGGTTGGTCTGACTTCCCCCTGGTTACCACAATTGGGTGATCTGTGCCAATCTCCAGAGGTCCTAATAGAGCTCTGAGCCCTGGAGACTGTAGGCCATTTTGCCTGCTTGGCCTGGGGGCTATCTGCCAATCCAAGCCTCTGCTATGTCCAATAGCAGACTCCACTCTCTTCCCCCGCACTTTGCCACGTTGAACAGTAAAGTCTTAGATTCTGTGAATCTATTGCTTGCTGTGCAAATTCCTGTAGCTGCACAGCTGGTTCACTTACAGTGTTGTTGAGCACCACTCTGGATCTCTGGAGGGTGCAGTGAGCTTGACCACTACTTCTGCAAGTTGTTGTCAGTGTCTGTGTGAGAAGAGCTGATGGTTTAAAATTCCAATGAGCTGCAGCCACTTACTTCATTTCAAGTCATTGGCTTTCTTGCTGCGGGTCTCTGACAGTTTGGCACAGTAAGGCAAGATGGCACTGCTGGGGTGCTTGTGGCCACAGACATTGGAAGCATGCAGGATACTTTTCTGCTCTCTGATCTGCCATCTAGATTTTTTTTCTGCCACCTTTCACTTGTTGGTGCTCTGTTCAAGTTTATTCTAGTTTCTTTCTTTTGTCGGAATGCTGTTTTCACAGTGATTGAGGTCGAATGTCAACAGAACTGATATGTGCTGCTTCCCTCAGTCACCATTTTCTTGGAAGTAGAAGTCTAAGGATATGTTTTTTAAGCGTTCTGGTAGTTAATGTATAAACTGGTAATTTTGTATCACCTGTTATTATTAAATGATAAATTTAAGGTTATACATTTGGGGAAGAACACTGCAGTGGCTATGTGTCCTTTCCACTGCATCGTATCAGGTGGAACCTGTTGCTAATATTTCTTTTTGCTGGTGATGTCTACTCAGGTGGTTGCAGGTGTCTCCACTATAAAACTACTATATTTACTCTTATAATTAATACATGTCAGGATGGGAAGATCTTTAGATTGTACAAATATCTCATTTCTGCTGAAAATTTTGCCAGTTTTAGTACTTAACAGTGGGTCTTGCCCACAGCAGTTATTATTGCACTATTTGGATGGACTTTTTTTTTTGCAGGCCTAGGGATGTAACCCAGGGGCATTCAATATCCAAGCTACACCCCCTGCCCTAATTTTAATTCTTTATTTTGAAACAGGGTCTCACTAAGTTGGATAGAGCCTCACTAAATAGGTGAGGCTGTCCACAAACTGCAATCCTTTCGTCTCAGCCTCCCAAATGCTGGGATTATAAGCATGCACCACCATGCCTGGCAGTAGACCTTTTTTTTTTATAATGTTCTTTTATTGGTGCATTATAGTCTCACATCATAATGTAAATCATGTTGACAATGACATCCATGCACACAGCACTTGGTGCTTCTCCTCACCTCCCCATTCTCCCCTTCCCAATATAGAGTTATTGATATTAATGTTTGTATATTCACATATATACACATAATCAATGGTGGTATTTCCATTAGTGAACCTCAGTCTTCCTCTTCCCTTTCCCTTTGACCATCTTCTTGGCTCCACTTAAGTTTCTTCTCCATTATCTGGAGTCCCTTTTGTATCCCAATTACTCCCTAGCTTGTGCATATTAGAGAAAACATACAACTGTTTACTTTCTGTGACTGGCTTATCTCACTTAATGTTCTTCAGGCTCTTTCATCTTCTTGCAAATGACATCATTTTGTTCTTCTTTATTGCTGAGTAGAATTCCACTGTGTGTATTTCTTATAATTTTATAACCCATTCATCTTTTGATTGTTGGTTCCATAATTTGGCTATTGTGAATTTTGCTGCTATAAACATGGGTATACATATATTACTATAGTTCTCTGTTTCACCCTCTTTAGAAGGATAACCAGTGTGGTATAGCCAGATCATGGAGCATTCATTCCCAATTTTCTAAGGAATCTCCATGTCGATCTCTATAGTGGCTGGACTACTTTACAATCCCACCAACATTGTAGAAGAGTTTCTGTTTCCCCATATTCTCACCAACATTTATTGTTATTTGACTTTTTTATGCTTGCCATTCTGTTTGGGGTTAGCTGGAATGTCAGTATAGTTTTGATTTGCATCTCCCTGATTGCTAGTGATGTTGAACATTTTTTTCATGTACCTATTGGCCAGTATAGCTCTTCATTTGTGAAGTGTCTATTCAATTAGGTTGCTCATTTTATTTTTTTAATTGTTTTTATTGGTGCATTGTACTCATACATATTAATGGGATGCAAAATGGTGGAGACATACTTGCACACCTCATCCAATTAGCCCTTAACCAGTTCCCACCCCGTTCTCTTCCTGTCCTTCCTTCTGATATTTGGCTTACTGATTGACATTGATATGTTTGTTAAAAAGTACATCATGTGCACTAGAGAATTTCCCTCTTCCCCCTGATCCCCTCAGTTAGGTCACCTTCTTTGCTCATCTATAGAATCTCTTTCTTCATCTAGAGTTCCTCCTGTTACCCATCTTTCCCCTAGCTTCTGCATATTAGGGAAAGCATCCAATTTCTTATTTTTTGTGACTGACTAATCTCACTTAACACAGTGTCCTCCAGTTCCATCCATTTTCCTGTAAATGACATAATTGTGTTTTTCTTTATGGCTGAGTAAAATTCCATTGTGTACACATCCAATAGTTTTGTAATCCATTTATCTTTTGATGGACATCTTGGCTTGGTTCCATAGTTTGGCAATGGTGAATTTTGCAGCTATGAACATAGATACACATGCATTAGTTTGGTAGTTTGGTTTCCTTTCTTTGGGTAGATATCCAGCAGTGGTATTGATGGATCATCCAGTTGCCCATTTCTTGATTGGGTTATTTGTTGCTTTTTTTTTCTAGTATTATGTCTTTTAAGTTCTTTGTGTATTCTAGATATTAGTTCTCTTTCAGAGGGATAACTGGTAAAGATCTTCTTTCATTCCATGGGCTTTTTCTTTAGACTCTTGATGGTTTCCTTTGATGAGCATAAACTTTTTAGTTTAATACCATTCCACTTATTAATTCTTGCTTTGATTTTCTAAGCTTTGAGGGTCTTTTGGGGGAAGTTTCTACCTGTGCCTATATGTTGGAGTGTTGAACCTATGCTCTCCTCTAGTAGCATCACAGTTTCTGCTAACTTCCAGGTCTTTGATCCATCTCGAGTTTATTCCTGTGCAGAGTTGGAGGTAAGGATTTAGTTCCATTTTTCTACAAATGGATAACCAGTTTTCCCACACTATTTTTGAAAAGGCTGTCTTTTTTCCAGCATATGTATTTGGCACCTTTGTCAAAAATTGGCTATAAGTGTGTAGATTTGTTTCTGTATCTTCTATTCTGTTCCATTGGTCTATGTGTCTGTTTTTGTGCCAAAACCATGCTGTTTTTATTGCTGTAGATCTGTCATATTATTTAAAGTCAGAAATTGTGATGCCTTCTGCATGGTTTGTTTGGCTGAGAATTACTTTGGCTATTCTGGGTATTTTGTTTTTCCATATGAAATTTATGACTGATTTTTGTTGATCCATGAAAAATGACATTGATATTTTGATAGTGATTGCATTGACTGTAGATCATTTTGGTAGAATGGCCATTTTGACAATATTTATTCTGCCTATCTAAAAGCAAGGGAGATATTTCCGTCTTCCAAGATCTTCAATTTTTTTCTTAAGTGTTTTATAATTTTCATTGTAGAAGTCTTTTGCCTCTTTGGTTAGCTTTATTCCTAAGTATTTTATTGATTTTCAGGTTATTGTGAATGGGATTATTTTATGTATCTAATGGATCTTTTCTTCTGTTCTCATTATTTATACATTCTTTTATGAATTGATGTTCTTCCATAAGTAACATCCTTCTCCTGTATTTATTTACATATTTAGTTATTTGTGTCAATATGACTCATTGATCTATGAAAATATATTTGTAAATGTGAATATATATATTTATATATTTATATATAATGTCTTTCTGCATCTTTAATCAAACACTTAAATCACCCCATCATTTCAACTCCCCTTATAAAATAACTATTTTTCTTCTGCACTTCATATTCATATGTGTGTAAATAGTCAAATTTATACTTAAATGTCACTTAGTATTCTATTGTAAGTATTTTCAATTGTTGCAATTAGCATATTCTTTCTCTCTCTTTTGTTACTGGGGATTGCATCTGGGGTATTCTACCTTTGAGCTACACCTTCAGTCCTTCTTTATGTGTTATTTTGAAATGAAGTCTTGCTAAGTTACTACACACTGGCCTCAAGCCAGAGATCCTCCCATCTCAGCCTTCTAAGTACTGGTATTAAAAGTGCACCATCATGCCTGGCTTGCATCTGTTCTTTTTATTATCATTTACATGTCTGTATAATATTAAATTATACCAATGTGCCATAATATACTTACGCATGAACATAATGTTAAACATTTTAGTTACTCACAAATATTCACTACAGGAGATAATGAAACAGTTAACATCTTCTGAGATATAATGTATGGCTTCTGTTGAATTTTCTTTTAAAATAATTCCATAAGATTGAAATTGCTAGGTCAAAAGTCTTCCTTTCATTAGTTTTAAAGGAATTCTTTTAGATTAAGAAAATTAATCTTTAATCTATAATGTGAACTTAAAAAACTAAATGAGTTGTTTGACTTAATTTTACATTGATATTTTACCCATGCAGAAACTTATTTAAAGAAAAATACTTTTAAAGACCTTTTAAATGATTCAGGGTGTTTTATCATAGTTAGAGAGGCCTTCCTGATGATATTATAAAAATTCTCCCACTTATGTTCTAATCCTATTATGATTTTACTTTTATATGTAAATATATGATGACTTGGATGTAGCTCAATGGTAGAGCTCTTTGTAGTAGGCACAAGGCTGTGGGTTCAATCCCTAGCACTACAAAAATCAAATGAATGAATATTTGATTGCTCTGAAATTTATTTGGCATATATTATGAAACAGGACTTCACTTTTAATTTTTACCAGATGACCTATCAGTCTCAGCACCATTTATTGTACAATACATTCCTTATTCCTACTGATTTAAAATGTCACATTTATCATTTTTATATTTTAGTATTTTTAAACATTTTATTTCTAGTCTATGAAGTTGTTTTCTCTGTAACTTATGTACCAGCACTATACTTCTAAAATTTTTATGTAGCATTATAACACTTTTAACATCTGATAGCAATCTCCAGTTTTGCATCTTTTATCCCAGAAATTTCCAATAACATCTCTTATTTTTTGGACTACAAAAAAATATTGATGTTACTTATTTTGTTGCTTGGATTGTTTCACCTTTGATTAAGATGAGCATTTCTTCCTAATTGGCTTCTGAGCCATTTCAACATATCCCTGTACTTTTTATTTATTTTTTACTTTCTCTGTTTGTGGTATTGGGGATTGATCCCAGGAGAATTCTACCTCTGATTTACACTTTCAACCATATTTTTATTTTTAAATTTTGAAACAGGATCTCACTGAGTTGCAGAGGGTCTTGCTAGGTTACTAAGGCTAGCTGAAAACTTGCAATCTTCCTGTATCAGCCTCCCAAGCACTTAGATTACAAGCATGTGTTTCTATGTCCAGCTTCCCCATAACTTTGGTTGGTGGCCACTTCCTTAGTTTCTGACACCACAAGATGCTGCCAGCTTGCTATGGTTCAACATGGTTTGGGTTGTCCCCAAAGTATCCTGTATTAAGGGCTTGATCCCCAGCGTGATGCTGTTGGGAGGTAGTAGAGCCTTTACCAGGTGGGTCCTAGTGGGAGGTCCTCTGGTCATTGAGATCATGATATAGTTCTTCATTTCCTAGTAGTTCTTGTGCAACCCCATAAGCTGTCACAAAAGAGTTATTATTAAAAGAGAAAGCTTGGCCCTGCTGTCCTCTCTGCTTCTGATTTGGATGTGACTATGTGACTGCTTACTCACACATGTACTCTTGCCATTGCCTTCCACCAAAAGTGAGGCAGCCCATTTCAGGTCTGAGATGATGCAGACACCATGCCCATTGTGCATATATATACCACAATGATCCATTCATCTCTTGATGGACACTTAGGCTGGTCCTATAATTGATTATTGTTAATCATGCTACTATAAACATGGATATTCATAGACTGCTATAATATCCTGACTTCCATTCTTCTGGAAAGATGTCCAAGAGTGATATAGCTGGGTCATATGATGGTTTCATTTCCATTATTCTGAGAAATCTCCACACTGATTTTTATAGTAGTTGTATTAATTTACAATCCCATCAACAGGATGTAAGTGTTCCTATTTCCCTATATCCTCATCAGAATTTATTATTACTTATATTCTTGATGATTGTCATTCTAGTTGAGGTTAGATAGAATCTCAGTGTAGTTTTGGTTTGCATTTCTTTGACTGCTAATGACGTTAAACTTTTTTTCATATATTTATTGGCCATTTGTATTTCTTTTGAAAGTATCTATTCTAGTCCATTGTTTGATAGGTTATTTGTTTTTATAGGGTTAAGTCTTTTAAGTTCTTTGTATAGTCTAGATATTAGACCTTTATCAAGAAATAGCTGGCAATGATTCTTTTCCAACTCTGTAGTCTCTCTCTTTAGTCTTTTGGTTTCTTTTGCTGCATAGAAGGTTTTTAATGCCATCCTATTTACTAAATCTTGTAATTTCCTAAGCTTTGGGACTCTTGTTGAGGAAGTTTTTACCATTGCCTATGTGTTGGAGCATTGATCCTATTCTAGTAATTTCAGTCTCTTATCTAATTTCTAGTTCTTTTTTTCATCTCAGTTTTATGGGTTTTGACAAATTCACAGTTATATATTCACCATCACAGTTCTAAACAAACTGTTTATTTTTGTCATCCCTCAATTCCTTTGTATTGACACTCTCCAGCCAACTCTCCACCACCATCACCCCTTACTTCTGACAATCACAGATCTCTCTTCTGTTCCTATTGTTTTATCTTTTCCAGAATGTCATTTAAATGGGTATGTAGCCTTTTGAGTCTGGCTCTTTCATGTAGAAAAATACCTCTAAAATTCATCATGTTGTTGCATGGATCAATAATTTGTTTCTTTTTATTGCTGAGTTATTTTCTGTTGTCTGTATGAACCATGTATTGCTTACTTATTCTAATCAGGGTTATTTCTACTTTGGGGAAAGTGTGAGTAAAATCACCATACACATTCACTTGCAGAATTTTGGATGAACATAAGTCTTCTTCTTGGATTGTCTAAGGGTGGGATTGCTGGGTTATATGGTAGGTGTATGTTTAATTTTATGAGAACTGCTAAACTGTGTGGAAAGTGATAGCATTATTTTCCATTCCTACCAGCAATGTCTGAGTCTTTTTCTCATCCTTGGCAGCACTGATAGTGTCAGATTTTTCTTTAATATTAGCCATTCTAATAGGTGTGTAGTGGTTTCTCATTGTGATCATTTGTATTTCACTAGTGACTAATGATATTAATCTTTTTAATCCTAATTTGCCATTGTATATCTTCTTTTGTCAAATTCTCCTTAGGTCATTTTGCCTCTTTTATGAAAATCTAGGTGATAATTTACTTATTGTTGGGTTTTGAGAGATCTTTGTATGTACTCTGGATGAAGTGCTTTATCAGATACATGATTTGCGAACCTTTTCTTGCATTCAGTTCCATATCAACTCATTCTCTTCCACAGAGCTAAACGACTTAATTTTGATAAAGCACAACTTGTCAAGTTTCTCTTTTATATGTTGTGCTTTTGGTTTTGTATCTGAAAATTCTTTGTGCATGTGTATGTGCGAGTTGGTAATGGAGATTAGACCCAGGGGTGCTCTACCACTGAGCTATACCTCTAGCCCTTTTATTTTTTACTAAGAGACAGGATGTCACTAAGTTGTGGAGGAAACCTCAAACCTGCTATCTTCCTGTCTCAGCTTCCCAAGTAGTGGGATGGTAGGTGTGTGCCTCTGCTTCTGGCTCTAAAAACTCTGCCTAACTCAATGTCACCTCGATTTTCTTTTCTTTTTTTTTTTTTTCTAAGATTTAAAGAAGTTTATTAGAAAGATAGAAATACAGAAAGTAGAAATACAGCCCCATGCCAAAATGGCATGGGGGGGTGACTCGAAATGAATACACCCTTGATTTTCTCCAATAATATTTTAGACTTGTGTTTTCTATTTAAGCGTAGAATTCATCTTGATTTTATTTTTGTGTAAGGTATAAAGCAAGAGTTTGGGGGTTTGTTTTTATCTTGCCTGTAAACATCTAGTTGCCCAACTACATTATGAACTATTTAATGGTAAAGGCTGTGTTTTCTGCTGTGTATTTATAATGATATAATATTCTTTAGACAGAAGATGTTTCAAATATTTGTTAGCTGAATGACTTATTCTTCATTTCTATTTTAATCATGTATCCTCCCAACACCACCCAACCTATATATGAAATGGTTACTCTGCTTCTATAATATTAAGTACTAACCTTTGCACCCATCATTAAATTCTATGTGTCAATATAGAATACCATCTAATCCTCATAATAAATCGGTCTCAGTTTTCAATAATTCTAGACATTATGAATAACATTAAAGTGCAGCTCTCAAGGGGACTTTTGAAATTATTAACTTTTAAATTGTATATTCTAGCCACGATTACTCCTCTTTACCAAGATCCTCGCTTGTCGATCTTAATTGATTTGGCTTCAGTTGAGAGAGAACATAAAAATTATAAGAAGCAGTGTGGATGGCCAGATTGTCAGATCCTTTTTGAAATGGATACTGCCTACCAAAATAAAGTAAGTTTGAAAACAGTTCATTTTACAGGAGGTTTGATTTAGGGGGTAGAAACTCACTGAAATCTTTGGACCAAAGGGATTTATTGAAAAATTAAGAGCATCATAATTCATAGCAGTTGGAGAATTATTCCCAGCTTATCTCTCCATCTATTTTTTCCACAATCTCCCACTGCTACTCATTGCACTGTGTTTTCTCCAACTTCCACTGTGAAAATGAACTTTCTCTTTTATGGCTCTAATACTGGCTTGCCAAATGTTGACTTTCCATTCCACAGCTCATATATTACTGTGTAATTGGCTATTTTATTTTATTTTATTTTATTTTTTAGTGGTACTGGGGTTCCTGGAAGCCCTTCTACCTCTGGGATACATTCCCAGACCTATTTTTATATTTTTATTTGGAAACAGGGTCTCTTAAGCCAGGATGGCTGGCTTCGAACCCGTGCAATCCTCCTGTCTCTGCCTCCCAAGTGCGGGGATTACAAGTGTGCGCCACCACGCCCAGGGTAATTGGCTATTTTAATCCAAATTCTCAAAATATTCTAATTGGTTCATCTTGGGTCAGAATTCTACCCTATCTAAATCATCTAGGTCTTGGAAGTTGAGAAGATCACATGGTAATCTAGAAAAGACCTTTTCTAGGACTATGTATAGAACATATACTCTAAAACAGGGTGACAAATAAAGGAATAAATATCTTTTCGAAGCATGTTTCATAATAGCATATTAATCATAAAATTAAATATCCTAGTGAGCCTTTACATAAAAGCCAAATATTAGAAAGTCACCCAAATGTCCCAAATCCCTGTTTCCAATATATTTTTATATTTATTAGAGGTTTTAAAGAAAATGAACATCACATAAGACTTTTATTTTAGTATGAACTATTAGCTTATCAGGACATACTCTTTTCCTTCTTATAATAAAAATTCTGACTATATTTTTAACATTTTCATTCACAGATTGTGAGTCTTCTGACTATAATTGGTGAGTCAATGGGTGTAGTTAACATGTACAGCCTCAAGTTTCTTAGGTATTGTACCATGGTAGAAGAGGCCAAAATCATGAGTATGAGAATATCATCTATGGGAGAATTAACTGCAACACAGTTTAAAACTATACTACATAAATTCAGAAACTACTTCAGACATACTTTGATGATGACCATTGAGAAGCGCATTGGCATTTTCAAAGCTATAAGTTTTGATTATCAATCAGAATGCCTACCATATATTGACAACATCATAAATATGGCTCAGGACCTCTTGAGATCTGTAATTGAGAAAAAAAGTATAAATCTATTGGAAGTAAGTATTTTTTAAAAAAAACTCCTCTTGTATAATAATATTTCAGTTAGTAGATTATAATTTTAAAACATATAGCCAGAAAATATGCATGATAAGTATTATCCTCAGAAATTCTAATGAAATAATTTTACATTTGCTCCTGTCTTTGATTAAGTATAACTTCCTAAAAAACCTTTTTCTCTGATCACCACATCTAAAATTACATCTCATAACACTTTTTATGTCATTTCCCTGTTTTATCTTTATGATATGCATTTCTACCTGACAATAAGTTATATATTTGTTTGTTGTTCATCTCCTTAACTAGAAAGTGAGCTCCATAGAGTTTATGGAGTGTCTGAGGTAAACCTTTGAATACAAATGCATACTGGGTTTTCAATGTGGATTCGGGTTATTCTTTTTTTTAGAAAGGTTTCTGGGAGGGTAGATCATCTCCTACAGCATAGTGATTTGGAGCCTCTGTGGAGGTTCTAGAGCTGAGCAAATATGAAAATCTGGGGGCACTCCAAATAATCTTTTTTATTATTTCTGCCTATTACCCATGTAACTTTCTAGAACAAATACAGTTTCTGGTATATCAGTCATTGTCAACACCAGCACCCTCAGTTGTACTTTACATCTGCTTAGCAATATGAATTTATGATAATATAAATTATTCATTTATTCATTCAGGCCATAGATATTTATTAAACCTTGATTGTATTGGCCCCTGGAATATAATGGGAGGAGAGATATAGTTATTCTTTCACTCATTGAGTCTAATCTTGCAGAAAATATTGGCAGAAATATATAACATAGCCTAGGTGAGGTCATTAATAATTTTCTAGAAAAATTCTTAACATCTAAAAGATAAGTAGGAGTTCTATGGAGGTGTTGGGAGGAAAAAGGAAAATATTGCAGAAATACATTAATTTAACTTAGACTCAGTTGCATAGAATAGAAAAGAGAAATTGGCTCACACAACTGGAAACTAATTTCTCTCATAGGAAAAAGTAGTACCAATGATTTTATAGTCCATTCATCTGTTTATTAACACCTAAGTTGGTTTCATAATTTGGCTGTTGTGAATTGTGCTGCTATGAACATGGGTATGCATATATTACTGTATTTTTCTGGTTTCAACCTTTTTGGAGGATACCCAAGAGTAGATTACAAAATTATGGGAAATACACACAATGGAATTCTACTCAGCAATAAAGAAGAACAAAATTATGTCATTTGCAAGAAAATGGAAGGGCTTGGAGAACATTATGTGAAGTGAGATTAGCCAATCACAGAAAGTGAAGGGTCAGTTTGTTTTCTCTAAAAGTGCAAGGCAGGGAGCAATTGGGATGCAAGAGAGACTCTAGATAATGGAGGAGAAATCTCAGTGGAGCTAGGGAGGTGGTCTAAGGGAAGGAAAAGAGGAAGACTAAGGTTCATTAATGGAAATACTACTATTGACTATGCATACATGTGTGAATATACAAATATCAATCTCAATAACTATGTACTGGGAAGGGAGGAAATGGAGAGGTGAGTTTGGAGCATCAAGTGCTGTGTGCATGTATGTCATTGTCAACATGATTTACATTATGATGTGAGACTATAATGTACCAATAAAAGCACATTATAAAAAATAGTATCAAGAGAGGCAGAGAAATCCTAGGGCTAGTAAAATGGCTTCACAAGGTCATCAGAGACATCTCTTGCTACTATCCCTCCTTGAGCATGAGGTCCATGTATATCATCCAAGATGACTGCCATCTCTCTGGCTATCACATGCTCATTCCAAGCAGCAAAGAAGATAATCCTCCTGTTTGATGTCTAAGGATGTTTCCCAGAAGCACCACATATTTTGACTTGTATTATATTTGCCAAAACTTAGTTATGTGGTCTCACCTAGCTGCAAAGTGACTGAGAATGGTACTCTGGAAGCATAGAACCTCCAACAAATTTATTTGTCACTAAGGGGTGAAGGAAGTGAAGATCAGAGTAAGCATTAAGTAGATACTGTCACAGGAAATGGGAACAGCAAGTGCAAGTTTCAGAGAGAAGGCACACTTGAGAACCTGAGTGAATCCCGTTTAACAAGTATACAGCCTATGAAAAAGAAATGGCCAGAGGCAAAGCTGCAAAACTGGGCAGTCTTGTAAGCCATGTTAGGGACTATAGATATTATTCTTAAGACTATAGAAATCATTGTATTGTTTTAAGCAGATAAATGGTGTGATACAGTTTGTACTTTTATAAGGACCTTTGGTTGTGGCATGTGGAATGGATTAAAGAGAGATAAGGTGGAAAGCTGCCTTTGTAATCTAGGGGAGATTTGATGAGTCTTGAATCAGGGCAGTGACAGCATACACTCCAAGAAACAAATGCCTATAATATATGTAGGAGATAAAATGAGCAGGATCTGGTAACTGTTAAAATAATATAAGGAACATGAGAAATAGGAGTTAATGCTTTTAGGCTTTTGGTCAGGTAACAGCCTAGCAATAATGAAGTTCAATGGAAGAGGGAACACAATACTTGTTAAATTACATAAGGATGTTTAAGTAGAGGTATCCAGGAGAACATATCTGTGATATTAGGACAAAGTCTAGATTGGTAATATATATAAGTGATCAGCAAGCAAGTAGCCATTGAAATCACCTAAGAGAATGATAATGTCAATGTGTGTGTGGTAAGAATAGATGAAAGCCTATAGCAGAAGCCTGGAGAGCATCAGCATTTAGAGGATTTTTAGAGGAAGAGGAGCCCATGGGGTATACTAAGAAGGAGCAGCCGAATCATTTAAGAGAAAAGCAAGAGAGTATTTTGAGAAGGAAGTAACATTTAGCAAATTTAATACTACAAATAATTTAAGAAAGAGTTGGAAATATCCATTAGATGAAAGATAATATATGGTACACATAATGAGATATATATTTAAACCAAAAACAGTTCTATGTATTACAAAACAATTACTCTCTATTTCATCTAGGATTGCATTTTCTAGAACATATTGAAACCTTACCCCACCTCCAAAGCAATGCTCTTTTTTTAAATTTTTTATTGGTGCATTGTAATCATACGTCTTAATGGAGTACAGGATGATAGAGGCATACATACACACATCACTCATTTGGCCCTTTCCCAGTTCCCATCCCATTCCAACTTCTCCCCCTCCCTCCTTCTCATGTTGGCTTAGTGATTGACTTTGTTATGTTTGTGAATGTACATTATGTACATTATGGAATTTCCTTCTTCCCCCCTCCCATCATCCCATTAGGCCTCCTTATTAGGTGGCATACAAAAGAAATCTGGGTGTTGGTAATTAAGGGTTGGTACAATAGCTACTATGCCATCAGGGAACCAGGCTACATTTTTTGTACTGGATTGAACCAGTACCAAAAAAGGACATTCTACCTCTGAGATATAGCCCCAATCTTATTTTATTTTTATTTTTAAACAGAGTCTCACTGAGTTGCTGAGAATCTCACTAAGTTGCTGAGGCTGGCTTTGAACCTGTGATCCTCCTGTCTCAGTCTCCTAAGTAGGATTTACAGGAGTATAACACCACATACGCTTTCTGTTCTTCTATCCTTGACAATATCTGCTACCTGGTACTCTCACTATCCTGCTCACTCTCCATGTAGATACAAGGAGGAAGCACAAAAGACTGTGTGGAAAATTTCACTTCTGATTGGCCAGACTGGGCCAGTGGCTATCTACAACTGCAAGGCAGTCTGGCTGAGATGACATGGTTTTGATAGAATGTGTTGAGTTTTGAGTCATACAATTTATAGTATCTGCCATGGTCCATCCCTTTGGCTACTCACACCCTTCTTCACATATATTGAGTTTTAGAGAACATAATAAATATTACAGTTCTTCTTTGCCTGAATACTGAGATGAGAAATTACAGCAATTTAAGTTTAAGAAAAAAGATTAAAAATATTTACTTGTAATAAGATGATTCTGAAATACATGCTTTATATTTGCTCAGAATTAGCCTTCTCAAAACTGAAGTTCAGTCTTAACCCACCCAGAACTAGTTGCCCTGCAAAACTACCAACATCCTGGCTACCTTGAGCCCCTATCACTGTACCAGAGCAAGCAGAGTGGAACATATGCTTTTGAGAGGAAGGGTCTAGGCTTCCTGGCTTTAAAAGATAGCTGTCATGTACCTGTTGTTCCTTCTTCCCTTTTCTCCCATTCTTCTCTCAATGTGCCTGTGATGATTTGAGTTCCATCTTTGTGTGGTACTGGGGATGGAACTCAGGGGCATTTTACTTCCGAACTATACCCCCAGCCCAATTTTTTATTCTTTATTTTGAAACCAGGTCCCACTGAGTTGCAAAGGGCCTAATTAAGTAGCTGAGGCTGTCCTTGAACTGCTATCCTCCTGTCTCAGCCTCCCAAATGCTGGGATAACAAGCATGCACCACCATGCCTGGCTTGAGTTTCATCTTGAAAAATAAGTAGAGAAACTACACGATAAGGGTGGCAGAGACTAAACAAAACTTGGGTGTTTAATGACTGCATAGAACAGAGATGCCATACCAGCCTGAGCTGCTGACTTCCAGATTGAAAGAGAAATCAACCTTGACTGTCACAGTTATTTTCCATTTTCCTTTTACTAACAGCCTAAGCAAATCTGAGTAATATGCATAATACCAGGAGGTTACAGTCTGGAGTTTCTCATATGGTGTCAAGGAGGGATCTTTTCAATAACTCCCAGGAGCAGGAGGCAGTCTTTTTGTACCTCTACCCAGTTCAGTGTATTAGTGTGCTTACAAAGCTAAGTAATAAAGAGCTTTCATCATTTTTACCTCTTCTGTCTCTTTCTCCATCCTTGGAAGGGTCAGAAAGTAGCTAAGAAGCAGACATATAATAATCTGTCTCCCAATTCTCATAATAAAATATATTTCTCCACTGTTAAGAGTAAACAGAATATTTTACTCCTTGAGATTTTATATTTCTCCAAAACATCCCATTACTCCAATAAATTGAAATCTTCAGAATGGTATCATTCCTATTTCCTTCCTCTTTCAAAAATGAAATGGGGAGCCGGGCGTGGTGGCGCACACTTGTAATCCCTGCGCTTGGGAGGCAGAGACAAGAGGATCGCGCAGGTTCGAAGCCAGCTGCGTGCGCGCTGGCTTAGGAGACCTGTTTCCAAATAAAAATGTAAAAATAGGTCTGGAAGTGTAGCCCAGAGGTAGAAGGGCTTCCAGGAACCCCAGTACCACCAAAAAAAAAAAAAAGAGAGAAAGAAAGAAATAGGGAAATAAAACAACTTCTTCTCTACATCAACTGTTATTCTTCTCTGAGAGCTTAGCATTCTTAGTTTTATATTATTACAAAAGTAGCATTTCTGTATATTCTAATTTAAGAAAAATTCTATACAGCCCTTACACTCCCAGAAAATCCACCTTTACCCATTTATATTTAATCATGTAAGAAAGATAGGTTAGCAACACTGATTATGATGTGAGACTGCCTAAGTTCAAAACTTCCAATCCAACCATGTTGAAGAAACAGAAACTAGACTTAACCTCCTCCATAAACACCCACTACACAAACATACATATTATTTTAAGATTTTTGCATTTATGTCTATGAGAGAACTTGCTCTATTATTTCCTTTTCCTTTACCATATTTATTTGCTTTTTCCTATCTATATATTGTTCATATCAAAAGAGAAGTTAGAGTATATTTCACCTTTTTCTACTCTCTTGGTTTGTACAAGATTGGACTTACCTGTTTTCTTTGTGATGTAGATCTATTTAATATGGATATATTTTTAAATATTTGGGGCCTATATTTGTGATATAGACAACATTTTAAAATATTTGGGGCATTTTTATTATGACTTATAGTAGGAGGCAAGATATTTACTCATAGCTCTATAACTTATTATATTTCTGATCCTAGGCTAATTAAACCTTTTGAGACTCAGTGTCCTCCTGTGCAAACTGGAGGGGAAAAAAACCTAATTAGCAAATGTACTCTGAATAAAGTAAAAATTTCATACCTAAAGAACCTAGAATTTAGGTGGTCAAAAAGTAAAAGTAATGATTATGCACTATTCACATTCCAGCTATACTTGTGCTATTTGTATTTATTTTTTTAAAACAACAGTACTTCTTTTTAGTTTCACTAGCATTTATTTTACAAGTTAAATATGTTCAAGAGTCTTCTGTTAACAATAGAAGAATTTGATCTTGTTAATGCCATTATTTAAATAATACTTAGCCGGGCGTGGTGGCGCACGCTTGTAATCCCAGCATTCAGGAAACTGAGACTGGAGGATAGTGGTTCACGGACAGCCTCAGCTACCTAGTGAGGCCCTCTGCAACTCAGTGAGACCCGGTTTCAAAATAAAGAATAAAAAATAGAGCAGGGGGTGTAGCTTGGAGGTCAAATGCCCCTGGGTTCCACCCCCAGACCCGCAAAAATAAATAAATAAATAATACTTAGAATTGTATCCAAATTGTACTTTTTTCTAAAATTATATTTGTAGAAGTCAGAAAAATTAAGAATAGTCTTCTAAAATAGTAAAAAAAATCATTCAATAATTACAATTGACATGTTAATGATTTCAGATAATAGAATCATCAGTTCGACAGCTGGAATCTGATTTCAAGGAAATAGAAGAATTTGTGGAACACTTTACTTTTTTGGATACCATATTCTTAAAAATATCTAAATTAGAAAAAGAGTACTCAATAATTTCTCAGCTATATTCTGTTTTAAGATATTACCACATTGATATTTCAGAAGAGCAAATTGCCATATATAAGATCCTCTTTATCAAGTTTCATCAGCTAAAAGCATCTATGAAGTTAAATGAAACAAACAGAGATGCAACTATGGTGAAATTTAGGGAAAATTTGGAATCAAATATCACTAGTCTGAGAGTGGATGTTAGTAATTTAAAAGCCAAAGTAAGTATTTTTTGTCTTTTTTGTTTTTTTCTGTAAAAACTTAGTTTTATGTAATACTATTCTTTCTATGGAATCTTGGCTAAATCATTCAATATAAGTATTCTCAACAGATTCTCACCACAGACAGCATTTTAGTGAATGGGAAATAAAACTTCTTGCCTATTTTTAGTAACTTCTCACTAGAATTTAACATTTTCTTAACCTGTAAATGAATGTAGGCAATAAAATAACTTTTTACCATTAAGGGGTCCTTGGCATAAAATGTGCTAAAAAAAAAAAAAGCAAACCGCTCTTCCGGGAAGATGGCAATGGAGAAAAGCGGGGCTTATGAGCCCCGCTAATAACCAATCTCTATTACCACAAAATCAGCGCCTTTCATAGCCAGAAAACACCATCAGCAGAGAAACAAAAAATGTAAATACAAGACACAGAGAAAAAGAGGGCTGGAAAAACAAGACACCAGAAAGAAACCAAACTGCAGTGCTCTGGCTCCAGAGAGGAGGGGGACTCAGAACGGAGCTCAGAGCCACAGAGGAGATACGCCGGCCTCACAGCCAAGGATGCAGCAGCAGCACCTTACTGCCGGCGGCAGCAGCAAGTTCACTGGATGGCACCACACCAACGCACTCAACAGCCCACCAGGCTCCAGAGAGGAGGGTGGACAGCGAGCCGAGGTAAGTCACTGAGGATAAGCTGGGGGCAGAAATCGGCAGATTTTTTGGCGCAAGGGAGTGTCTAAAGCTCCCAGTGGCTGGGTTCAGCACACCCTGCAGGGATTCAGAGTGGAGCTCAAAACCAGAGAAGAAATACGCCAGCCTCACGGCTGAGAGGGTGGCAGCAGCACCATATTGCAACTGGAGGCAGCAGCAGCGAATTCACGGAGTCCACTACAGCTCCATCAGTGCACTCAACAACAGTGAGTCAAATTGTGGCCCCTAGAGGAGAAATCCCAGTACTGTACTCCCAGGGACTTGACCCAGTCGGGGAGTGGTGGTGGCAGAGATATCACACCATAGGAGAACACCCAACCTGGCACCCCCCATGGTCTAAAGCAGCCTCGATTGACTCCCTGGGTCTGAGACTTTGCGATACAAACCAGTAAAGGAGTAGTGCGGACGGAGATACCACAGACTCAAGATCCAGAGCACCTTAAGTGAAGTCGTAGTGACCCAGGGGAAGAACCCAGAGAAGGCACAAACTTCCAAAATCATGAGAAAGAGAAATAACAATGGAGCAATGAATGCCCACAACCCCACAACATCAGAACCTGATAAAACAGAAATTCAGAGATTTCTAGAAGATCAAATCAGGAAAATAACTAGAAATAATAGAGGTGTTTCGAAAAGAATTCAGAGAGAGCCAAAAAGAGATAAAGGATGCAATTAATGAAGTAAAGGCCTCAATTCAAAGTACAAACAACTGATTAGACCACATGGAGAATAGAATCTTGCTCTTAGAAGATGATCACTCCAAAAATGAACGCATAGTTTCTAATTTAGAAAAAAAAAAACGACAGCAGGAATCTGACATTGAAGAAATATGGGCCCATTTTAAGAGAGCTAACCTAAACCTAAGAATAATTGGAATAGAGGAGGGAAAAGAAGGTGAAACCAAAGGGATCAACAATATCTTCAAGGAAGTAATAGCAGAAAATTTTCCAAACATAGAGCAAGAGATCGATACACAGGTCCAGGATCCTTTAGACAGGATCAGAGAAGAGAATCCCCACACCACATAATTGTCAAAATGACCAATGTGGAAGCCAAGCAGAGAATCTTAAAGGCAACAAAAACAAAGGGCCAAGTGATATTCACAAGCAAACCAATTACAATCATTCCAGACTTCCCAAACCAAGTCATGAGAGCCAGAAGGGCTTGGAGTAACATATTCAAAACTCTAAAAGAAAGCAACTTCCAGCCAAAAATGTCCTACCCAGCAAAACTTTCTATCAAATTAGATGGAGAAATAAGAAACTTCCATGACAAACAGAAACTGAAGGAATTTATGTCTTCAAAACCAGCGCTAGAGAAAATACTCAAAGAGATTAATTACAAAGAAGAAATAGGCAACACACACCAGAACCAGAGAAACAAGATTCTCCATCCAACAGACAACTAAGATTGGTTATCTGTGGAGATTCATTATTTATGTTAGTCTTTTGCCTATCTCTAAATTGTATTGTTTGCTTTTATTGTTGCTAATTTTTAGGATTTTTTTTTCTAGTTGGAATACTAATATACCTTCAGATATAGCATTTGGAAATATTTTATCCCATTCTATCATTAACTTTTAACTCTGTTTACATTGTCTTCGGATATACAATTTTTTTAGGGAGTTTGTTTACCCTTTTGTTGCCTGTGCCATTAAAATCATATCCAAGAAATCACTGCCAATTTCAATGTTGTGAGGTTTTATGACCCAGATTTTCTTCTAAAAGTTTATAGTGTTAAGATTTATATTTAGGTCTTTTATCTATTTTGAGCTAATATTTGTATATGGTGTTAGGTAAGGGTCCAATTTTATTCTTTTTCATGTAATTATTATTTTTCAACAATATTTAGTTAAAAGATTATTTTTCCTCCACCAAATGTTCATGAAAACCTTGTCAACAATAACTTGATAATATATGGAAGAATTTATCTCTAGGCCTTTATTTAACTCCAGTGGTTTATATATCTGCCTTTATAACAGTACTACACTGTTTCAATTATTGTAGCTTTATAAGGCTTGAAATCAGAAAATATACATCTTCTAGCTTTGTTCTTTTTCGAGATCGTTTTGGGTATCTAGAGTCTATATTCCATATTAGGATAGATTTTTTTCTGAAATATAAATAAATAAATGTATGATAGTTTCACCTAAAAAAAAAGAAAAAAATATTCTCTGGTAAGAAAGAAAGCAAAAAGAAATATTGAAATGTTATCTTTAAGTCATCAAAAGCTTGGTATCAGACAAATGGGACTGTTATGTGAGATTATCATTGTTAATTTTGGATAAATTGCTATAATACTAGATGTCAACCACTAAGCCAAGCATGGAAAGGAGGGATGGGAAGGGAACGGGGTGAGGATCGGGTAGGGGATAACTGGGCGATGTGTGCATGTATGTCTACAAAAGGGTTTTTTTTTTATCCCATTATGATGTATGAATACAGTGCACCAATAAAAAAATTTTTTTTAATAAACCTGAAAATATGCCCAAGTTTGGTCTAGGCCACTTGGTAGTTGATAGTTCCAAATTCACTCCCTTATCATGTTAAAGTTTAGATCATATGCAAATATAACTTTCAGTAAAACATGCTTAAGTTTTGAACATTTTAGTTTCTCAAAATGTCTAACTGTTGTTTTAGATCAGAACTCCTGTTCTGTTATGTGCTAGTACTCAAGTGCCAACAGCAAAGGATATAATCCAGACTCTCTCCAAGGAAGCCGCAATTTTGGTACACAAAGCTAAAACATATTCAACCTATCAGGAGCTATTTGAGGATGCCCAAGGTCAGATGCATGCTCTTAATATGGAAGAAATCACACAGATTGTGCTCTCAGATATCTCTGACATTGAATGCGACTTAACTTTGAGGAAAATACTATGGGATGCACAAGAAGAATGGGGAGCACATTTCTGGGAATGGAGGAAATGTTCTCTTCAAAACATTGACATAGAATTACTACAAAGAAATGTTTTTAAATGGCTGCATATGATCACTCTACTAGAAAAAGGTAAAAGTGTGTTTCTCCAATTTCCTCACCCACATAGAATTATAAAAGCAAGAGCCTCTTCACAACACAATAATTATTCCTGGTCTTGTTTCTTTACCTGTTCTCAGAGGCCAGCCATTATGGCTGGAGAGACAACCAGGAATTGTTTGCTGAAGCAAGAAAAAAATCAAAGCTTTTAAGTAATTAATAATTCTTTTTTAATCCTTTAAAAGTTGATTATGTGAATAGAACTTGGACTCTTTTCTGATTCTGACTCTTCTTAGGGTATTGGCCAAAGATATTCTGATAGTAAAGGTCTACCTGCAGAATCATCACCCAAATTCTCTACTATGCTAATCCTATGCCTACAGCATTTGAGCAATAGGGAGAAAAGCCAAAAAAGTCATTTTGAGAGGTTTCCCTTATGCTAATGATCAAATCTGAGATATTGCCAATGCAGAGATACTATCTGAGAGCATTCTATAAGATCATATCTTTTCCAGAAGAAAGTTCATTCTACCTGGCCAGGAGATTGTCTTTGCTTTTTGATAGACTCCTCTATCAAAATCACTTGGCTATACCTCAAGCTAAAAGTTCTCCAGAAAAGCCCCCCCCCCAAAAAAAAACCCCAAACACTTTATTTTGCTTGTTTCTAAACTATAAAACTATCACAACATGTTTAGAAAAAAAAATATATTGCTACAAATCATAGTCTCACTGCTTTGATATAACACTCATATTGTGCATTCTTCATTAATATTCTGTCTTGTTTCAGAGAACAAGATAAAATGTAACCAGTAGACAGCACTTTTCTTTTTTAGTACTGGGAGATGAACCCAGCCCTATTTTATTTTTACTTTGAAACAGGGTTTCACTAGGTTAATGAGATTATCACTATGTCCTGAAGCTGCTTTTGAACCTGTGATTCCTCCCAAGTAACGGGATTATAAGAATGTGCCACTATGCCTGGTTTAGACAGCATTTTCTTACACCCATAGTTTCTCAAGAAAATTCTTGCTGTTTGCCAAAGCTGAAACTGGCAAAAACCAAAGTTATTCTCTTGGCATACTATTCTCTTGACATACTATTTAGCTAGGTCTTAAAACATATTTTACCATTCAATTTGGACTTATAGAAGAAAGCCCTATGTGTACAAATTTGCTTTTTAAGGGTGTGAGTGTAATATTTAGCTTTCCTGGGTCCCAAACTTTGCCTCTTTCTCTATTCCCTCCCTATTTCTCATATATTGGATAAAAGTGTTATAAGGGTTCCAGCATATATTCTCAAAGTTTGAGATACTGCCACAGGGATGAGGAAGTGGCATTAAAATGACTCAAGGGGGTGGTAGTTGACTTGGGTGCAATTGGGGAACATTTAATAAAAATGAGGGCATGGTAGAAGGGCTCAAGGCAATACAGAGTAATTATTTTCGGAAAGGGGGATGGTAATTCAGTAAGTTAGAAAACTATGGTTAACCTTCAACTTCTTAGGCTTTGACTTCTGTACCTTGGTGGCTTGTCAATGCCAGAGGGCAGACTAATGATGGTATATGACAAGGTAATCACCTACATTTCCAATATTTTAGCATTAAAATATATATTAGTGAAATGATAACAGTGATGGAACTTTTCCCTTGATGTTCTTTCTTAATTAGAAAATTTAAAAGCCCCAACCTATGACAGTCCCCTGAATGTGTGTATGTGCATAACCTGTCTGTCTTGCCAATGAAAATCTAGGAAGCCCCATGGTAGTGACATTTTCCAAAACCACTTATCCCTGATGATCTTATCCCTGGGCTTTAGTCACCAGTTCTAACAACTATTTTTTTTTATTTTAATTCTAGGTTGACTTTTAAGAAAGAATAATGTTAATAAAGGTCACAGTTTTATATTATAATATATAACTGATAACTGATAAACTAATAGATTAATTATTAAAGAAAATTGTAAGCCTGCTGATTTATTGTTACTTTATAGGTTTACCTAAAAATGATATGGTAGTACAGCTTAAGAAATCAGTTACAGAATTCAAACAAGAGCTGCCTATTATCATAGCACTGGGAAACCCCTGCCTCAAGCCAAGGCACTGGGAGGCTCTCCAGGAGATTATTGGAAAATCAATTTCCTTTGATAAAAACTGCACCATGGAGAATCTTCTAACCCTCAAGGTTAGAATTAATAAATTAATTAACCTATTAATTAATCCAAATTAATAGATTGAAAATATAGATTGTAATCTAAGAGGAGCCGATTCTAAGTAAGCAAGTAAATCTACAAGAAATTGTAATTAGACAAGGGTAAAGTTTGTAGGGTACCTGGAAAAGTATCTTAGGAGATAATAAATATTATATTTAACTGAAAATAGGGGGTGAATTCTACATTATACCATAATTATCCAGGTGACTAGGAAATCATAATGTTGGTTTTCATATGTGATGCATTGCATTATTTAATATTATTTCCTATAGCTGGGTGTGGTGGAGCACGCTTGCCATCTCCGTGCTTGGGAGGCAGAGACAGGAGGATCGCGCAGGTTCGAAGCCAGCCATGCTGGCTTAAGAGACCCTGTTTTAAAATTTTTAAAAAGTATAAAAAAAGGTATCGGAGTGTAACCCAGAGGTAGAAGGGTTTCCAGGAACCCCAGTACCACACACACACACACACACACACACACACACACACACAAAAAAAAAAAAAAACATTTCCTATATAGATTACATTTTATGGGAATAGAGAAATCAAAAAACTATATCTCATTTTATGTAAAAAGAAAATATATTAAAAATATGTAATAAGTATATAACAATATAACGATATCATATATACTTCTGGGTTACACTACACTCTCTGACCTATTTTTATACTTTTTTAAATTTGGAAATAGGGTCTCTTAGGCCAGCGTGTCTGGCTTCGAACCTGTGATCCTCCTGTCTCCACCTCCAAAACGCGGGAATTACAAGTGTGTGCCACCACACCCGGCTTAATATGCTATTTAAAATACCTGATTAGAAACAATTTGATTTACCACAAAATTACATTTTATGATTTTTCTAAATTTTTAATGGCTAAAAAGTTTTCTATTACTTGCCTAACATAAAATAAGCTTTAATTATGTTTAATGTTTATCCAAAACAATTTAATAAAAATTAACATTTTGCATCTATAATTCTACTGAAATGAAGAACATGGGAACTGTTCCTAAAGAACTTTTAATTTTTTGGGGGGGTTAGTAAAAGTTGAAAATATTTAATTAGAGGTTAGTTGGAAGTTTCCGAGTGGTACAGTATAGATTTTATTTTACTGTTTTTATCCCTGGCTTTATTTTGCTAACATAGAAATCAAGGGTACTGAAGTTATCAACCTAATGGCCTTCCAAGTACATTTTTTATTTTATTTTTTGTATATTTTTTATTGAAAATAAGTGGTATACATTTAAACTGTACTTGGTGCCAACTCCCCCCACCCCTGTTTTCCCTTCCCCCCTCCCAACAATGAATGTCCAGGGTAACCATGCTATATTCATACTTTTACACTTATTCAGATGTAGCCCTTCATTAATCAAGTTGGGCCTCTTCCTCTCCTCTCCTTTCATTCAGACATTGCTGAGATTTCCCTTCCATTATCTGGTATCCCCAATTTCCCCCAGTTTGGGCATATTAGAGGAAACATATGTACCTTCTCCTTCTGTGCTTGGCTGATCTCATTTAACATAATGCTCTCCAGGACTTTCCATCTTCTTGTGAATGACATGATTTTGTTCTTCTTTATAGCTCAATAGAATTCCATTGTGTGTATTTCCCATAATTTTGCAATCCATTCATCTGTTGATGGGGACTTGGGTTGGTTCCATATTTTGGCTATTACAAATTGTGCTGCTATGAACATAGGTATACATTATATTGCTGTAGTTCTCTGGTTTCAACCCCTTTGGAAAAATACCCAGGAGTAGTAGAGGTAGATCATGTGGTGGATCTATTCCCAGTTTTCTAAAGAATCTTCACACAGATCTCCATAGTGGCTGAACTAGTTTGTGCTCCCATCAACAGTGTAAAAGAATTCCTCATTCCCCACATCCTCACCAGCATTTGTTGTTATTTTATTTCTTTATGTTTGCCAATCTGACTGGGGTTAGATGGAATCTCAGTGTAGTTTTGATTTGCATCTCCCTGATGGCTAATGATGTAGAACATCTTTTCGTGTATCTATTGGCCATTTGTATCTCTTTTGTGAAGTGTCTATTCAGTTCAATTGCCCATTTCTTGATTGGGTTGTTTGTTTTACTAGTGTAGAGTCTTTTGAGCTCTTTGTATATTCTGGATATTAGCCCCCTATCAGAGTGGTGGCTGGTAAAGATCTTCTCCCATTCTGTAGGCTTCCTCCTTAGGTTATTGATGTTTTCCTTTGATGAGAAGAAACATTTTAGTTTGATGCCATCACCCTTGTTAATTCTTGCTTTAATTCCCTGAGCTTTGGAGGTTTTGTTGAGAAGTTAATGCCTGTGCCTATATGTTGTAGTGTTGAGCATATGCCTTCCTCTAATAACCTCACAGTATCTGGCCTAATTTCTAAGTCTTTTATCCATCTCAAGTTGATTCCCATGCACAGTGAGAGGTAAGGATTTAGCTTCATCTTTCTACAAATGGATAGCCAGTTCTCCAAGCACCATTTGTTGAAAAGGCTGTCTTTGTCAAAGATTAATTGACTTTAGGTGTGTGGATTTGTTTTTGTATCTTCTGTTCTGTTCCACTGCTCAGTTTGCCTGTTATTGTGCCAGTACCATGCTGTTTTTACTACTATTGATCTATACTGTAATTTGAAGTCTGGAATTGTGATGCCTCCTGTGTGATTCTTATTGCTGAGAATTGCTTTGGCTATTCTGGGTGTTTTCTTTCTCTATGTAAAGTTCATGATTGATATTTCTAGGTTTATGAAGAATGACATTGGTATTTTCATGGGAATTGCATTGAATCTATTGATCACTTTTGGCAGAATGGTCATTTTGATGATAACTATCCATGAGCACAGGAGATCTTTCCATCTTCCAAGGTCGTCTTCAATTTCTTTCTTTAAAGTTTTATAGTGTTTGTTGTAGAGGTCTTTTACATCTTTGATTAAGTTTATTCCTAGGTATTTTATTGGTTTTGAGGTTATAGTGAATGGAATTGTTTTCTTTATTTCTTTCATTGTGGATTCATTGTTGGCGTAAAGAAAAGCCACTGATTTCTTTAGGTTGATTTTGTATCCTGCAACTTTGCTGAATTTGTTAATTAGCTCCAGAAGTCTTTTGGTTGAGTTCTTTGGGTCTTCTAGATAAAGAATCATATCATCTGCAAATAAGGATAATTTTAATTCCTCTCTTCCTATTTGAATTCCTTTGATTTCCTTCTTTTGTCTTATTGCTACGGCAAGAGTCTCAAGGACTATATTGAAAAGGAGTGGTGATAGTGGGCATCCTTGTCTTGTTCCTGATTTTAGAGGAAATTCTTGCAGTTTTTCCCCATTCAATATAATGTTGGCTTTGGGTTTGTTGTATATTGCCTTAAGGATGTTGAAATACATTCCTTCTGTTCCAGTTTTCTGCAGTGTTTTTAACATAAATGCTTTTTCAGCATCTATTGCTATGATGATGTGGTTTTTGTTCTTGGTTCTATTTATGTGGTGAATAATAGGTATTGATTTGCATATGTTGAACCAGCCTTGTTTTTCTGAGATTAAACCAATTTGGTCATGGTGTATTATTCTCTTGATATGGTTTTGAATGTGTATGGCTAGTATTTTTTTTTAGAATTTTTGCATCTATGTTCTTTAAGGATATCGGTCTGTAGTTTTCCTTTCTTGAGGTATCTTTATTTGGTTTGAGAATTAATGTGATACTGGCCACATAGAAATAATTTGGGAGAGTTCCATTTCTTTCAATTTCCCAGAACAAGTTGTAAAGTATTGGTATTAGTTCTTCACTGAAGGTTTTGTAGAATTCTGTTGGAAACCCATCTGGGCCTGGGCTTTTCTTTGATGGAAGAATTTTTATTGCCATTTCTATTTCTTTGTTTGCTATTGGTTAGTTTAGGCTTGCTATGTCCTCTTAGTTCATTTAGGTAGGTTATATGTGCTTAGAAATCTATCACTTTCTTCCATGTTTTCTAGTCTATTTGGAGTATAATTTTCAAAATAGTTTCTGATCATCTTTTGAATTTCTCCACTATCTGTGGTGATGTCACCTTTTTTATTTCTGATTTTAATAATTTGAGTTGATTCTTTTGGTTAGGTTGGCCAGGGGTCTATCAATTCTATTAATCTTTTTAAAGAACCAGCCTTTTGTTTTGTTGATAATTTGAATTGTTTGTTGTTGTTGTTGTTGTTCTCTATTTCATTCATTTTTACTCTGATTTCAATAATGTCCTACCTTATGCTGGCTTTGAGATTACACTGTTGCAGTCTTTCTAGGTCCTTGAGTTGTGTCATTTGGTTCTTTACTTGGTGATTCTCTGTCCTTCTTATGTGGGCACTAAATGCTATAAACTTTCCTTTTAATACTGCCTTCACAGTGTCCCATAGATTTTTGTAAGTTGTATCTCTGTTTTCATTTATTTCCATAATTTTCTTTATTTCTCCCCTAATTTCTGCTCTTACCCATTCATCATTCAATTGTGTATCATTCAATCTCCATGTTTTTTAATAGTTTCTTTTGAGTTTCCTATTGTTGATTTCTACTTTCATTCCATTATAGTCTGAAAAGATGCAGGGAATTATATTGCATCTTTTGAATTTGCGGGTCCTTGGTTTGTGTCCCAGGATGTGATCTATTTTGGAGAAGGTTCCATGGGCTGCTGAGAAGAATGTATATTGTTTAGTTCCTGTTTGAAATATTCTGTATATGTATATTATACACATTTGATTTATAGTTTTCTTTAGTTCTAAAGAGTCTTTACTCAACTTTTGCCTTGAAGATTGATCCAGTGATGTGAGAGGTATGTTAAAGTCTTCCAGAATTCTTGTATTTGGGTCTATTTGAGATCTGATGTCCAGAAGGGTTTGTTTTATAAATGTGGTTACACCCACATTTGGGGCATAAACACTATCATTATATCTTCTTGGTGTTTTTTTTTCCTTTTAATAAAAGGAAGTGCCCTGTTTGTCTCTTCTGATATGTTTTAGTTTGAAGTCTGTTTTGTTGGATATCAGGGTTGCTACCCCTGCCCCTTTTTGGTCTTCAATAGCTGGTATATCTTTTCCATCCTTCATTTTCAGTCTGTGAATGTCTTTGGCTATAAATTGAGTTTCTTGCAAACAGCATATATTTGGATTATGTTTTTTTAATCCACATTGCCAGTCTATGTCTTTTGATTGGTGAGTTAAGTCATTTGACATTGAGTTATTATTGAAATATGATTTTTGTTTTCTGTCATTTTGTGTTCTTTCTTCTCTTTGGTAGCTTGTTCTTTCTTCTTTGCTTAGATGCCCCATTGATCAACTTCCTATCTTCTCTGGTTCTGAAGTCTGCTTCTTTTTTCTTTATGAAATTTTTGAGATTCTGTTTATCTTGAAACACTTTTGTTTCTCCATCAATTTTGAATAGTAGTTTTGCTGGGTATAGTAATTTTGGTTGGAAGTTATTTTCTTCAAGGGTCTGAATCATGTAGTACCAGTCTCTCCTAGCATTCATGACTTGGGTTGTAAAGTCTGAGGTGATTCTTGTTGTTTTGCCTCAATATGTTACCTGTCCCTTTGTTCTCACTGCTTTTAAGATTTTTTTCCTTATCTTCTGTGTTAGTCATTTTGACTATTATGTGGAATGGGCATGTCCTTCTTTTGTGTGTGTGTGGTACTGGGGTTCCTGGAAATCCTTCTACCTCTGGGCTACACTCCCAGAAACCTATTTTTTATATATGTTTTTGCAAACAGGGTCTCCTAAGCCAGAACAGCTGGCTTTGAACCTATGTGATCATCCTGTCTCCATCTCCCAAGCACGGGGATTACAAGCGTGCACCACCATGCCCGTCAGGCAGGTCCTTCTTTGATCTTGTCTTAATCATGTTCTGTATGTCTCCTGGGCATGAAAATTCAAGTCTCTTTCCATGTTTGGAAAATTCTCTGAAATTACTTCTCTGAAGAGATTATGGATGCCCTTGGTCTGTAACTCTATCCCTTCTTTAGTGCCTTTTATCCATAAGTTAGGAGGTGCAAATGTCTTTAACCCTGAAATACTATAACCAGAAGCTGGAAGAACCCTATTTCTGGTGTGTGTGTGTGTGTGTGTGTGTGTGTGTGTGTGTGCTCTTATTGGTGTATTATAGTCTCACATCATGGTATAAATCATTTTGACAATGATATACATGCACATGCTCTTGGTACCTCCCACCCATTTCCCTTCCTTCCAGTATGGAGTACCCAGTTTGATGTTGGTATATATCCACATGTATACACATAGTCTATGATAGTATTTCTATAAATGAACATAAGTATTCCTCCACCCTTATATCTTCTCCCTGGCTCCCCTGAGGTTTCTCCTCATCTCTGAAGTCTTTTTTAAATCCCAATTACTCCCTATCCTGTACATATTAAAGAAAATATGACCCTTTTCTCTCTATGATTGGTTAATTTCACTTAACATAATGTTCTCCATATCCCCAAAGGACCCTATTTCTTGAAGTTAAATATAATAATATTTAGGGAGGATGATTCCTCATCAATCCAGCAGTAATCTGGTAACCTGGGATAAACTGGAGAATTCCAGGTTAGTTGGGCCATCCTATAAAAATTTGTCATTTAATCCAGTATAATGTAGATGTGCAGCTAGACAGATTAGCCCAGAAACTTCCCCTTCATTTACTAAAACCTGAGGTTCTTAGGTCAATCCAGAGATAGTAGTCATGCTGCAAAACTTTTCAGGTTAGACCCTAATCTTGTCAAAATTATTTACTTATATGATGAATAAATTGTGATATCATAGAGTTAGATGACAATCATTTTTCCCTAGATGTTATGCAGGTTCTGAAAAGCCTATCACATGAAAGTATGTAAGAAAGTTAAGAGGAAGAGGTCAGTGGTATGCATAAGTGAGCACTGTCACTTTATGGCTAATCATTTGTACTTTGGAAAGCTTTGTGCTCTATAATAGAGGCATAAAAATTGTTCTAGGCATTAAAGTTCATCTGAAACTTCCCAGATATTACTAATCATTGAAAGACCTATTTGTCAACCCAAATATTGAATATAAAGACTTGATAGGGCTAGATACACTTGACAGAAATTTGAGTTACATATTATCAGTGCCTGGATTTAGTTTTTAACAATTTCAGAGTGTTAGTTATAAAGTTATTTATCAAAAAACTTTTTGATAGTCCCATGGCTCCTTATCTTTGACTAAATAATCTATCTCAAAAGGTAAGTCTCTTTCTTAAGCTTTTGTTTATTACCATAAGCAATCAGCTGATTCCATTTTTGGCAGGCCCACAAAAGATAGTAAAAACTCATCATCCTATAGCCATGCCTTTGCATGGTGCCCACTGAGCTGCATTACCAAAACAGAGACATTAGGCATTATTCTTGAGCCTCATAAAGATGACATATAGGAATAGTTGTATATTTTTATTCTTCACTATGTATCAAAATGATAATCCCAGATAGTTAATTCTAAGAGCTAGAGATGAGAATCTTTCTGAGTACCTCTATTATGGTAAGTGAATCTGAAGATTTTATATCAGGATCTTGTCAAGAACTGGCAGTCGGTGCACAGGTGTACATGGGAAGGCCTGTACATCCTTCACTAATGTATTTTGAGTGATACTTATCCTCCAGAAGCTGTGGCAAAGAAAGGGAAGCCATAGACATCTGGATCTGTAGACATGCAATCTTTTAGATGAATATACCTCAAGATTTGTTATATAGAAGACCTTTGCCAGCTATTCTTTTGATGGCGGACTAGTATATAGAATATACAAAGTACTTAAAAGACTTGACACTAAAAAGAAAAGTAACCCCATCAAGAAATGGACAATTGAACTAAATAGACACTTCTCAAAAGAAGAAATAAAAATGGCTATTAAATACATGAAAAAATATTCAACATCATTAGTAATCAGGGAGATGCAAATCAGGATTATACTGAGATTCCATCTAATCCAAATTAGAATGGCAAAAGTTAAACAAATGCTGGTGAGGATGTTGGGAAATAGGAACTCTTTTACACTGTTGATGAAATTGCAAATTAGTGCAGCCACTATGAAGATCAGTGTGGAGATTTCTCAGAAAATTGGGAATGGATATAGCACATAGCCCTGCAATCACTCCTGAGTATCTTTCCAAAGGATTGAACTCAGAATATTTTAGTGATAAATGCATATCCATGTTTATAGCAGTACAATTTACAGTAGCTAAATTATGGAACCAATCTAAGTGTCCATCAACAGATAAATGGATTAGAAAATTATGGATTTTCCACACAATGCAATTCTACTCAGCAAAGGAAATGGATGGACCTAAAATATATTATGTTAAGTGAGATTAGCCATTGAGAGAAAGTAATGTTTTATCTCATATACAGAAGCTAGGGAATAATCAAAATAGAAGAGGGATTTTAGATAATGGAGGAGAAACCCCAGTTGAGTGAACCAGGGGGGTCTAAGGAAGGGTGTGTAGGTATGTGGGAGTAGAATCAATGAAGGAAACGCTTCCACTGGTGTCACATACATATACGTAACAGAAAGAAGTTCACCAAGTGCTGTTGTGCATGTATTCCTCTATCCTTCTTAATTACATTATGATGTGAATCTACAGTGTACCAATAAAAGTATATAAAAGATTAGCTGGCTTTGGTGGCACATGCTTGTAATCCCAGTGCTTGGGAGAGTAAGACAGGAGGATTACATAGGTTTGAAGCCAGCTTCAGCTACTTAGTGAGGCTCTCAGCAACTTAGTGAGACCCTGCTTCCAAATAAAGTATAAAATAGCTCTCGGAGTATAGCCAGGAGGTAGAAAAGCCACTGGGTTCAACCCTCACCACAAAAAATTATATAAAAGA
The DNA here is from genome assembly GCF_963383645.1 of Muscardinus avellanarius. Taxonomy (NCBI): domain Eukaryota; kingdom Metazoa; phylum Chordata; class Mammalia; order Rodentia; family Gliridae; genus Muscardinus; species Muscardinus avellanarius. Next base: position 65,426,263 of record NC_137793.1, on the reverse strand, counting down.
TATATTATATAAAATAAAAGCATGTTACAAAGTCATTGAGCAGTTGCTAATGCAAAGAAAGGAAAAGTGAAGGAAAAATACCATCTGCACATATACAAGAAGTATATATTCTTTATATTAACTATAATGAGAAAAAATTATATATTTTTACTGAGTGTGAAGAACATGAAATGGGGCTACATCATGAAGGTTAGGCCATGAAGTCTGAGGTTAGGATGCCTAACTATAATTAGATCTTTGATTTTTGTAATGTACCTTTCAAAATATGCATTTAAGATTTTCATGTTAAATGTTTCAGAAATAATTTGTTCTATTGGATATTAAAGAATAATTTGTTCATTTTAGATGTTTCAGTATGAAAATGAAATAAATGAAATATCAACCTCAGCAACTAATGAAGCTGCTCTTGAAAAAATGTTATCTAAGATTATTGATCTTTGGAATACTACTCCTTTACATTTAGTTCATCATCACACAGAGATGCATTCTATCCTAATAATTTCATCTGTGGATGACATATTTGCTCAGTTAGAAGACTCTCACATCATACTTACAGCAATTAAAGGATCTTCCTATTTTGAGCCCATTAAGGTAAATATTATGGCAAAGAGAAAATGTTTTAATTTCCTATAGTTTGTCACCTTAATTTTTTATATTCTAAAATTTTGCTTTTGGTTTTGAATTATATAAATCTTTTACATGCTTTTATGAAAGAGAGATTGAATATAAAACAATTTTAAGGAAATATTAATTGTTCATAAGAAAGTTTCATAAAGTTTAATTTGGCAGATAAGATAAATTTAGGTAATATAAAAATAAGACACTCTGAACCATAACTTTATATGAGCACTGTTCAGTGTATCCTGATAATCCCTTATTCAGTAGCCTCTTGTTCAATAGCATACCTAAAAATCATTTTAAAGTTCAAGAAACTCAATAAGATATGTTATGACATAAGGATATTCAATAGCAAAATTAATATGAATTATCAGATATATGTACATGCATCCATATATTGACATATATAGAGATAGATAAACATGCATTTAATATATGTAATTCCCATTATTTCTAAACACAAATATTTAGGGGAAAATGTCAAATAGATGAACTTAGAGAAAAAATTCAATTAATTACAAAAAAGAGATAATCCAAGGAAATTCTATTATTTAAAAAAAGTAAAATTAAAAATTAGCAGAAGAAAAATGCCAAAAATAAAAAGCAAAAGAAACATTCAAATAATTTGAAAATTTAAAAATAACCACCAGGCTCAATGTGGTGGCACACATTTATCCATTTGCTTGGGAGACTGCAGCAGAAGAAATTCAAGTTCAAGGCCAATAAGGAAAACACAGTAAGACACTGTCTTTTTAAAAATATGATCATTTAGAAAATGTAATTCCAAATCTTAAACTTAGAAAAAAGCAACATGGAGGAAATTATATATCAAAATTGTGACAATAGCTAGAGCCTTATGAAAATGAATGTTTAGAGCATTAAATGGCTTAAATAAAAAGTAAAACTGAAGACTTCCGGGAAGATGGTGACTGAAGGAAGCAGCACAAATCAGTCCTGCTGACACTCAGTCTCCATTGCTGTAAAATCAGTGCTCTGACAAAATAAGAAAACACCATAACTTTAAATAGAACATAATAAGGAAAAGGCAGCAGGAAAAAAAGCTAGAAGATCTATCAGAGAACAGGAAAAAAAAAAAAACCCCGCCTGCCTTCAATGGCTGTGGCTGTAGGCACCTTGGGGGTGCCATCTTGTCTCACCTCACTCAACTGCCAGAGACTCAAAGGAAAAAAAAAAAACCACAAAAAACAATGACTTGAAGTAACAGGGTGCAGCTCATTGGAAATGTAAGCCCTCAGTTCCTCTTGCACAAACACTATGACTTGCAGCAGTGGCAGCTCTGCTCACCATACCCTCCAGAGATCCAGAGCAGTGCTCAACAACATGGAAAGAGAACTTGCCATCCCCAAGGGAGAATGCCCAGCATAGCCCTGCAGTATTGTGCAGCCACAACAAACTCACTGGGTCTGAAACTTTGCAGTTCAAGCTGGTGAAGGTGGGGATAGAATCTGCTGTCAAACATAGCATAGGCTTGGAGAGACTCTGGCTCTGCATCAGTGGAAAGCATGGAGGGAGACCTAAACTTAAAATTAGATACAACTAGAACTGGGCATGGTGGCACACTCTTATAATCCCAGCATATGGGAGGCTGAGATAGGAGGATCACAATTTGTAGCCAGCTTCAGTGACTGAATAAGGTCCTTTGCAACTCAATGAGACCCTATTTCAAAATAAAGAATAAAAAAATAGGGCTGGGGGTATAGCTTAGAGTTAGAATGCCACTGGTTTCTATCCCTAGTACCACACACACACACACACACACACACACACACACACACACACACACACTAGTTGTAGACTAGTAGGATCTCCAAAATCACCACAGACCATCCAATCATAGTGAATGAGGAGAGGTCAGACCAACCCAGCCCTAGCTGTGGAGAACAGACTCTTACATATATACTGGGTTTGGTCTGAAAGACGCCCACTGCCTATGCAGGCAGGAAGAGACTAAGGTTCCACATCTGTGGAAAAAATGGAGAGTGACCATGCTTAACACTCGATCCAGCCCTATTGATACTGGCAATCTGCATAGACTGAGAAAGACTCAGAGAACTTGCAGCAGGAAAGATGCCAGTGGCACTCAGTTTCTGCACCGAGAGACTGCAGAGGCCAAGTCTGCTGAGTTTTTATATATTAGCAGGGTTGCATTACTTTGTTGTTTTGTTTTTTGAGTTTTCTTTTGTTTTTGTGTGTGCATGCTTGTTTGTTTGCTCTTTTCCCCATATGTTTCCTGAGCCTCTTCCTTTGTAAATACTTACTATCTTCTCTCCATCTCTTTCCTTTTTTTCCTTTTCTCTTCATTGTTTTGTATTAAACACACTTCATATCACTATACTAAATACTCTACATTGGTTATTAGAATAATACTGTATATTCACTGTCTCAAACCTCTGTTTTACCCTAACAAACTCATACTTTTATTCTAATTGATCCTACTTTACCCTATTCTTGCATTTATGACTTTAATTCCCTCCTCAATCAAGCTTCACCATTGAATACAACACAACTTACCCCTGGATATAACAGATGACACCTCGAGACAGAAAAATCTATCAAAAACAACAGATACAAACTTGTGAAATCATGAGGTGGAATGACAAGGAAGCAATGAGTTCCCACAACCCCACAATAACAAAACCTGACAACACAAAATCACAGAGATCCTCAGAACAAATAAAAAAATTTAACAGAAATTATACAGGACTTTCAAAAAGAATTTAAAGAAAATCTGAAAGAAATAAATGATGCAATCATTGAAGTGATGGCATCAATACAGGCTATAAACAATAGATCACATGGAGAATAGAATCTCACTCTTAGAAGATGATCATTCAAAAAATGAACACATAGTATGTAATTTAAGAAAAAAAATCAACAGCATGAATTATACATTGAAGGAATTATGAGCCCATCTTAAAAGAGCTAACTTAAGAATACTAGGAATATAAGAGGGAATAGAAGGTGAAACCAAAGGGATCCCACAATCTTTTCAAAGAAGTAATTTCAGAAAAATTTCCAAACATACAAATAGAAGTCAATACCCAGGTAGAGTAAACTTATAGAACCCCCTTTAGATCAGAGAAAAGTTTCACCATGCCACATAATATTCAAGCTGACCAACATAGAAGCCAAGGAAAGAATCATAAAGGCAACAAAACCAAAAAAGACCAGGTGACATTCAGAGGCAAACCAATTAAAATCACTCCAGACTTCCCAAACCAAGTCATAAAAGCCAGAGGGCTTGGAGTAACATATTCCAAACTCTGAAAGAAAACAATTTGCAGCCCCAAATATCCTACCCAAGAAAACTATCTCTCAAATTAGATGAGGAAATAAAAATTTTCCATGACAAATAGATGCTGAAAGAATTTGTCTTCAAAATCAGCACTAGAGAAAATACTCAGAGATTAACTGAAAAAAGATATAATACACACGTGAACCATCGATCAACTAAGCTAAGAAGAATAGACACTACCTTAAATAGAAGTTAAATCTCAATATGTTAGGAATTAAAAACCATATCTCAGGACTTCTGGGGATATGGTGATTGATGGAAGCAGCACATACCAATCTCCATTACCTCAAAAACAGCATTATAGCCAGGCATGGTGGTACACTCTTGTAATCCCTGAGTTTAGGAGGCTGAGACAGGAGGATCACACAGGTTTAAAGCCAGCCTCAGCTATTTAGTGAGGCTCTCAGCAACTTAGTGAGACCCTGTTTCCAAATAAAATATAAAATAGGCCTGGGAGTATAGCCCGAAGGTAGAAAAGCCCCTGTGTTCCACCCTAAGTACCACCAAAAAAACAAAAACAAAAAACCCCAGCATTATACAAAGCCAGAAAACACTATCAGTAGAGGAATAAAAATGATAGATAGATACAAGAGACAGGGAAACGAAAGATTAGAAGACCGATTCAAGAGCAGGAAAAAAACCTCACCCACCTCGTGGTGGTGAGCACTGCAGGGGTGCCATCTGGCTTCACAGCACCCAACTCCAGAGATGAAAAGGCAAACCAAAGACCTGAAGTGAGTAGCCTCAAACCATTGGGGTTCTGAGCCATCAGTTCTAGCTGCACAAACACTGTCTACAACCTCCAGAAATGGCATCCAAGCTCACCACACCCTCCAGGGATCCAGAGCAGAGCTTGACACCAGAAAAGAAACCCACCCACCTCACAGCCGAGGGCGGCAGGGGCACCATCTTGCCTCACTGTAACTGATGCCAGAGATGATCAGGAAACATCCAAAGATCTGAACTAGGCAGCTGCAGATCATTGGAATTATAAGTCATAAGTTCCTCCTGCATAAACACTAGCTACAACTTACAGCAGTGGTAGCCAAGCTCACCATGTCCTCCAGAGATATAGAGCAGTGAACACCAAAACCATAAGTGAAGTCATGGTCCCCACAAGAGAATGTTCAGTGTAGCACCCCCAGGGACTTATGCAATCATGATAAACTCCCTGGGTCTGAGGCTTTTCCATTCAACCCAGAGAAGATAGGGATAGAGTCTGCTCTTGGACATAGCAGAGGCTCAGACAGACTCAGGCTCTAATCAGTAGAAAGTGTGGGGAAAGACCTATATTTAACACTAGACCCAACCAGTAGGATCTCCGGGATCAACACAGACCACCCAGTCATGGTGAATGGGGAGAAGTCAGACCAGACCAGCCATAGCTGTGGAGAACAGAGATTCTTACATTGAGTTTGGTCTTAGAGGCATATACCACCTATGGAAGCAGGGAGACACTGAAATTCCAAATCTGTGGAAAGTGTGGAGGGTGACCTGTGCTTAACACTAGATCTAGCCCTGTCGATACTGACCATCTGCATATATTGAGAAAGACTCAGAAAACCAGACTCACAGCAGAAAAGGTGCCAGTTGTGCTCAGTATCTGCATAGAGAGAGACTAGAGAGGCCCTGTCTGCTGAATAGTCATTTATTTGTAGAGTTGCATTAATTTTTGTTGGGGTTTTTTGGTTTTTGGTTCTTTTGTGTGTGTGTGTGTGTGTGTGTGTGTGTGTGTGTGTGTGTGTAGAGCTGGGGTTTTTTTTACCCTCTTCCCAAACCCTTTCCCAAGCTTCTTCCCTTAAACATACCTACTCTCTTTTATCCCCTTTTCTTTTTTCTTTCTCTCCTCTCTTCCTTGTCTTATATTAAATTTACTTCATATCACTATACCAGAAACTCTACATTGGTTACTAGAATACTACTATATTTTTAGTATCTCTAATCTCTAGTGTATACTACATTAACAAACTCATACTCTCATTCTATTCAGTTCTATCTGAGGCTTTATTCTTCCATTTATGACTTCACTTCCCTCCTCACTCAACCTTCACTGTTGAATACAATACAGATTGACCTTGGATAAACCAGCTGACACCTAGAGACTGAGAGAAATCTATCAAAGGCAACAGATACAAACTTATGAACTCATGGGAAAGAGGAATAACAAGGAAGCAATGAGTTCACACAACACCACAATAACAGAATCTGACAACACAGAATTGCAGAGATCTCCAGGAGGTCAAATCAGGAATATAACTGTAGAAATAATACAGGACTTCTGAAAAGAATTTAGAGCCTGAAAAAAAATAAAGAATGCAATCAGTGAAGTGAAGGCATCAATTCAAACTATAAACAATCAATTAGACCACATGGAGAATAGAATCTCACTCCTAGAAGATGATCACTCCAAAATTGAAAGCATAGTATATAACTTAGAAAAACAGCTGGGCGTGGAAGAGCACACTTGTAATCCCGCACTTGGAAGGTGGAGACAGGAGGATAGTGCTGGTTTGAAGCCAGCCTTGCTGGTTTAAGAGACCCTGTTTCCAATTAAAAATATAAAATGGGTCTGGGAGTGTAGCCCAGAGGTAGAAGGGTTTCCAGAAACCCCAGTACCACGGAAGAAAGAAAGAAAGAAAGAAAGAAAGAAAGAAAGAAAGAAAGGAAGGAGAAAAACAATTCGACAGCATGAATTGGATATTGAAGAAATATGAGGCCATTTTAAAAGAGCTAAGCTAAGAATAATTGGAATCGAATAAGGAAAAGAAGGTGAAACCAAAGGGATCAACAATCTTTTCAAAGAAGTAGTATCAGAAAATTTTTCTAACATAGAGCAAGAGGTCAATACACAGGTTCAGGAAACTTATGGAAATCCCTTTAGACAAGATCAGAGAAAATGTTCCCCACACCACATAATAGTCAAACTTACCAATGTAGAAGCCAAGGAGAAAATCTTAAAGGCAACAAAAACAAAAGACCAAGTGGCATTCAGAGGCAAGCCAATTAGAATCACTCCAGACTTCCCAAACCAAGTCATGAAAGCCAGAATAGCCTGAGGTAACATTCCAAACTCTGAAAGAAAACAACTTGCAGCCCAAAATTTCCTACCCAGCAAAACTGTCACTCAAACACTATCACAACAAACACTATTTCAATCAGAAGTTAAATCTCAACATGTTAGGAATTAAAATCATCTCTCAATAATCACACTAAATATAAATGGCATCAACTCCCTAATAAAGAGAATAAAATAGCAAAATGGATTAAAAACTAGAATCCATCTATCTGCTGCATGCAAGAAACATGCCTTAGAAGTAAAGATAGTAACAAACTTAAGGTAAAGTGCTGGAGCAAGGTAATCTATGTAAATGAAAATTTAAGACAAGCAGGAGTAGCATCTATGATATCAGAAAAGTTAGACTTCATGCCCAAGATTATTAGAAGAGACAAAGAAGGTCATTTTTATTGGTAAAAGGAACAATACAGCAAGAGGAAATAAAGATAATCAACATTTATGTCCCAAACATAGGTGCAGCTACTTTCATAACACAAATTCTTTGTGACATTAAGTCACACATAAATCCCAATACAATAATACTGAGAGACTTCAACACCCCTCTCACATAATTAGACTGATCTTCTTCTAGACAAAAGGTCAGTAAAGATTCCTCAGACCTAAAAAACACCATTAATCAAATGGGCCTATTAGATACATATAAAATATTCCACCCAACTACAGGAGAGTTCACATTTTTCTCAGCCATTCACAGACCTTCTCCAAAAGAGATCACATCCTGGGCCAAAAAGTGAGCAGTAGCAAATTTAAAAAATGTGACATATTTCCCTGTATCTTTTCAGACCATAATGGATGAAACTAGAAATGAACAATAAGACCCAGAGAAACCACATAAACATGTGGAGACTGTACACTACACTGCTGAATGAAGAATGGGTCATAGAAGAAATGGGTGAAATCATGAAAATTTTAGAAACAAAAATAGTGATACAAGATATCAAAACCTCTGGGGCATTTTTAAGGCAGTATTAAGATGAATATTCATAGAACTGAGTGCTTATATAAGAAAGAGAAAATCATTAAGTAATCTAATGACACACCTAAAAGTACTTAAAAAACAGGAACAATCTAACCCCAAAGTTAGTAGAAGACAGGAAAGAATTAAAATCAAAGAAGAAATCAATGAAGTAAAGAAAAAATACAGAAAATCAACAAAACCAAAAGCTGGTTTCTTGAAAAAATTAACAAGATAGATAAACCACTAGCCAACTTAACCAAAAAGAAAGAATAAACCCAAATTACAAAGATAAGAGATAAAAAGGAGATATCACTACTGACAATGTAGAAATCCAGAGGATCATCAGAAAGTACTTTGAAAAACTATAATCCAATAAAATGGAAAATCTGGAGAAAATTGACAACTTTCTAGATAAATACAACCTGCCTAAACTAAGTGAAGAATGTGGAGAACATTTAAACCAACCAATAGTAATCAAAGAGATTGAAACAGCAACAGAGAGCTTACCATCAAAGAAAAGCCCAGGACCAGATGATTTCCCAAGTGAATTTTATAAAACCTTTATAGAAGAGCCAATCCCCAAACTCCTCAATTTATTTCATGAAGTAGAAAAAAGGGACTCTTCCAAATACATTCTATGAAGCCAACATTACATTAATACCAAAACCAATTAAAGACAGCTCAAGAAAAAAAAAATACAGGCCTATATCTTTGGTAAACTTGAATGCAAAACTGCTAAACAAAATACTAGCAACATCCATTCAAAACCACATCAAGAAAGTCATACACCATGACCAGGTAGGTTTCATCCCAGGGATGAAGGCTGGTTCAACATCCAAAAATCAATCCCTATAATTCATCATATAAACAGAACCAAAGACAAAAATCACACAACCATTTGATAGAGCATTTGATAAAATCAAACATCCATTTGTGCTAAAAGCACTGCAGAAAATAGGAATAGAAGGAACATATCTCAATATCATAAAGGCAATCTACAATAGGTCCACAACCAACACCATATTAAATGGGGAAAAATTTGCGAATTTCCCCTAAAAGCAGGAACAGGACAATGGTGTCCATTATTACCACTTTTCTTCAATATAGTACTTGAGACTCTAGCCAGAGCAAGAAGGCAAGAAAAGGAAATCAAAGAGTACAAATAGGAAAAGAACAACTAGAACTTTCACTATTTGCAGATGACATGATACTATACTTAGAATACCCAACAAACTAAAAAAAAAAAAAAGGCTTATAGAATTGATCAACACATTCAACAAAGTGTCTGGATACAAACTCAATCTTAAAAAATCAGAAGCTTTTCTGTACACCAACCATAAATCCACTGAAAAAGAAAATCAGAAAAAAATTCCACTCAGAATTTCCCACAAAAATATACAATAAAATACTTAGGAATAAACTTAACCAACAAGGCAAAAGACCTTTACAAAGAACATTATAAAATACTGAAAAAAGAAGTCAAAGATCTTAGAAGATGGACAGATTTTCCATGTTCATGGATAAGCAGATTAAATATCAAAATGGCCATACTTCCAAAGGTGATCTACAGATTTAATGCAACATCCATTAAATTACCCAGATAAATTTTCAAAGACATAGAAAAATCAGTCATTAAATTCACTTGGAACAACAAAAAAAACAGAATAGCCAAAATAATTCTCAGCAACAAAACCATGCAGGAGAAATAACAATACCTGACTTTATACTACAAAGCCATAGTAATAAAAAAAAACAACAACATGGTACTGGCACAAAAACAGATACATATACCAGTGGAGCAGAAGAGAAGACTCAGAAACAAATCCACATACCTACAACCAATTGATTTTTGACAAAGAGGCCACAAATATACACTGCAAAAAAGATAGCCTGTTTAACAAATGGTGCTGGCAAAACTGGTTAATATGCAAAAAATGGAAATAAATCCTACTTTCTCACCCTGCACAAGAGTTAATTCAAGATGGATCAAAGACTTGAAAATTAGACCAGAAACCTTAAGCCTCCTTGAAGAGGGCATAGGTCCAACAATGCAGCACATAGCAAAACCTTTCTCAACAAGACCCCAAAGGCTCAGGAAAATAGAAGGCAAATCAAAGGTATGAAACTGAAGAGCTTCTGTACATTAAAGGAAACTCTCAAGAACCTCAAACAAGATTCAACTTGCAAACTATTCCTCTGATAGAGAAATAACATCTAGAATATACAGAAAACTCAAGAAACTCCGCACTAAGGAAACAAATTACCCAAAATGGCAAGTGAATTAAATAGACACTAAATGAAGGAATAAATTAAAATGGCAAATAAATGCTCAACATTCAGAGAGATGCAAATCAAAACTACCCTGAGATTTCACCTAACTCCAACTAAAATGGCAATCATTCAAAATATAAACAACAATAAATTCTGGTGAGGATATGGAGAAGTGGGAACTCTAAAACATTGTTGGTGGGATTGCAAATTAGTGCAACCACTTTGTAAAACAGTATGGAGGATCCTCAGAAGAATTGGAACAAATCTACCATTAGATCCAGCAATACAACTTCTAGGTATCTACTAAAAGAAAAGAAACCAAACTACCAAACTAATGTATGCATATCTATGTTCATAGCTGCACAATTCACCATTGCCAAACTATGGAACCAGCCAAGATGTCCATCAACAGATGAATGGATTGCAAAACTGTTGGATATATACACAATGGAATTTTACTCAGCCATAAAGAAGAACAAAATTATGTCATTTACAATGAAATGGATGGAACTGAAGGACATTATGCTAAGTGAGGTTAATCAGTCACAAAAAAATAAGAAATCAGATTATCTCCCTAATATACAAAAGCTAGGGAGAAATGGTTCATAGTACGAACTCTAAATGAAGAAGGAGATTATATAGATGAGCAAGTAAGGTGACTTAAGGGGCTGGGAGGGGGTAGAGGGAAATTCTCCAATGCACATTATGTACTTTAACAAACACATCAAAGTCAATCACTAAACCAAGCATGAGAAGGAGGGAGGAGGAGGGTATGGGGCAGGAATTAGGTAAGGGCTAATTGAGTGATGTGTGCATGTATGTCTCCACCATCTTGTATCCCATTAAGATGTATGATTATAATGCACCAATAAAAATTTTAAAAAGTAGACCAGATTGTGGACTACAAAGAAAGTAGAAGCAGACTCAAAAATTTTATATCATAATGGAATGAAAGTAGAAATCGACAACAGGAGGACCAAAAGATATTACATAAGTACCTGCAGATAGAATGATACACCTTTGTTTTTTTGTTTGTTTGTGTGTTTTAATTTTTTATTGAACATAAATGGTATACATTTAAACTATACTTGGTGCTCTCTCCCCCCCGCCCCTGTTTTCCCTTCCCCCCTCCCACCAATGATTGTCCAGGGTAACCATGCCATATTCACAATTTTACACATATGTAGACCCTCATTAATCAAGTTCAGTCTTCTTCCTCCCATATCTTTCCATTCAAGCTTTGCTGGTATTTCCCCTCCATTACCTGGAGTACCACAGATATCCTCTACGTTCCCTAGTTTGGGCATATTAGAGGGAACATATGAACCTTCTCCTTCTGTGTTTGGCTAATTTCACTTAACATAATGCTCTCCAGGACTTTCCATCTTCTTGCAAATGGTATTATTTTGTTCTTCTTTATGGCTGAGTAGAATTCTATTGTGATGTTCAGAGGGTTTGTTTTACAAATGTGGTTTCACCCACGTTTGGGGCATAAATATTTACTATCATTATATCTTCTTGGTGTATTGTTCCTTTTAATAAAATGAAGTGCCCTGATTTGTCTCTTCTGATGTGTTTTAGTTTAAAGTCTTTCGTTGGATATCAGGGTTGCTACCCCTGCTCTTTTTTGGTCACCAATAGCATGGTATATCTTTTTCCATCCTTTCACTTTCAGTCTGTGAATGTCTTTGGCTGTAAGGTGAGTTTCTTGCAGACAGCATATATTTGGATTATGTTTCTTAATCCACATTGCCAGTCTATGTCTTTTGATTGGTGTGTTAAGTCCTTTGACGTTAAGAGATATTATTGAAATATGATTTTTGTTTTCTGCCATTTTGTGTTCTGTCTACTCTTGGGTCGTTTGGTCTTTATTCTTTACTTAAATGGCCCACTTATTAACTTCCTCTCTTCTCTGGTTCTGAAGTCTGCTTCTTTTTTCTTCTTTATGGTTTATTTCTTTAAGAATTTTCTCTAGTGTAGGCTTTGAATTCATGAATTTTTTAAGATTCTGTTTATCCTGAAACACTTTTGTTTCCCCATTGATTTTGAATAGTAGTTTTGCTGGATAGATTAGTTTTGGTTGGAAGTTGTTTTCTCCCAGGGTCTGAACCACATCGTACCAGTCTCTCCTAGCATTCATGACCTGGGTTGTATAGTCTGGGGTGATTCTTATTGTTTTGCCTCTATATGTCACCCGTCCTTTTGTTCTCACTGCTTTTAGGATTTCTTCCTTGGTCTCTATATTGGTCATTTTGGTTATTATGTGGCGTGGAGTGGTCTTTCTTTGGTCCTGTCTCAATGGAGTTCTGTATGCCTCCTGGACATGAAGATCTAAGTCTCTTTCCATGTTTGGAAAATTCTCTGAGATTATTTCTTTGAAGAGATTACATATGCCCTTGGTCTGTACCTCTCTCCCTATTATTTGTAAGTTAGGACGCTTCATATTATCCCATATTTGTTGGATGTTTAGGTTTTGTTGCTGTAAAGATTTCTGTATATCACTGACCATGTTTTCGGTTTTGGATGTACTGTCTTCTAACAGTGATATTCTATTTTCCATTTCATCTAATCTTCCAGAATTTCCTTCAATTGCTGTCTTCATTTTACTTATTGCCTCTTTCATTTCATTCCAGACCTCTTTCTGATCCTTTCTTAGTGTTTCTAACTTGTCTTTCATCTCCTCTAGACTTGTTTTAAATCCTTTCATCATACTGTAAATCAGGATTCTGAACTCCCCTTCTTGCATTTCTTGTAGGTCAGTGTTCGTGATTTCTGTTGTCTCTTCATTATTCCTGTTTCTCGTATTTATAGCATTCTCTGTTCTGTTTTTCTGATTTCTACCCATTGTTTGTGAGTACTATGTTTAGTCCAATCTTAGTATTAGGAGTTTAGCGGTATTGGCTGGTCAGCAGAGCTTTTCCAATGTTGAGGGTTGGGTGATGGGGGAGGAGCTGGGGTGATGGGTAAAGGAGTCGGATTAGGTAGAGGATATGTTTAGGTTGAGAAAGACTTTAAGTATGATAAGGTAATATCTTGCTGAGAATGAGAGAGAGTTAATTAGTAGGACTCTTGTAGTTAGTAGAGTAAGTGTGGAGATATGAAATACTTTGAGTATTAAACAAGGAGGTATATTATGGGGAAGAGTTTTGGGGGAAAAGAGTAGATAGGTTAGTGTGGGGAAGTTTGTAAGAGGGGTGAGGAAAGGAGCAAACAAATATAAATGAAATATCAACACAAGATACCAAGACTATTATGTAATCAAAGAAAGAAAAAAAACCAAAAAAGGAAAAAGAAAAAAAGAAAAGAAAGAGGAAGAAAGAGGGAAAAAGGACAAGAATAAAATAAAAGGAACTAGCAGCTGAGTGAAACCAGAAAACAAAGCAAACTATCAAATATATATAAAAAACAACAAGTAAAAGTAAAAGAAGGATGGGGGAAAAACACAACAGCAACAACCATAACAAAACAAAAGCAATATAAAAAAACAAAGCACAACAAAACATAAACAACAAAAGAAAAAAAACAGTTCTACCTATTTACGAATATGGGGTCAGGTCCATATAATATTTGAATGTCTGATTGCTGTGGTAGTTTTCAGAATATAGACCAATGTCTCTTAATTTTCTTTGTACTCTATTTTCCTCTTCTTAAGTCACTCTCTGGGTGTTTGGAAACCTTTCTTTCCTTTGACTGCTTTGGGTTTAGGTGTCAGGATGTTTGGTGTCACTGTTAATAAATTCTGTACAATTCCCAGGTTCTGTGTATTTCCAACTTGTAGTCAGTGCCTCTGCACTCACCAGCCTAGACTCAGTCCTGTGCTTCCCTACAGCAGGGGTGGAGGATGTCCAAAGTAGACTTGGAACCACCCTCTGAGGCCCTGTGCAGATATTGCATCTCAGTGAATTTTCCTGTGCCTCTGGAAATTCTAACTGGGCTAGCCAGTGTGATCCCAAGATGTACCCTTGGCAAAGGATTGCTGGTCCCTGGACACACACACTTACTGCCAGAGCACTGTCAGTTCCCAAAGTGCAGGCTGGGTGCACTGCTATTACTGGACCCTGGTGTGAGTGGGTGCAGATGCCTAGTTCCTGGTCTTAGGCACCACTAGGGTGCACTGGGCTGTGCTCTAGACTAGAACTGAGTCTCCAGCTGCCAGGAAGGCGGAGACTCCCAGCAGTGGGCCAGGGATGCTGGGTAGGTGCACAGGGGTCCAGGGGCGCAGTGTCCAGCAATGGTCTGTGGGTCCAGCGGTGCATACAAGCTGGGGGCCCGAGGGAATCTCATGGGTGCACAGAGCTTTCGCGCCTGGGAAGCAAGCCGGCTGGTAGGGTAAGTGCCGGGCTCCAGCGGGGTGCGGGGACTAGGCACACAGGGTGAGCGCCGAGTTTAGGGGTGGGGGTGGCGCAGGTAGAGACAACTAGCTGGGGTCCTGGGGCGCAGACAGGGTGCATGAGGACAGTGCTGGGATATGGGGCATGGGACAGATGCCCAGGGCCAGTGCTGGACCTGGGGCACACGCTAGGACCCGCAGCTTCCCTGGATGCACTTAGGTACCTGGCTTCCTTGATCCAGGCATCTGCCGAACTCTCTGTGCAGCTGTGGTCCCAAGCGCACAGGAGTCTTGCGTGGGTGCAGCTCGCTGCTTAAGACGAGGCTCTATGACCGTTTTCAGTCTTGGGTTATTTTGCCACCGTGGTATCAGTCAGGACTAAGGACTAGGGAGTGCATTTTGGGCCGACTGCCCCCGGCGGCCCGGTTGTATCTGCAATAGGTCTGATGCCCTTTCTTTGTTTTTACTCCTCCTCCTCCTCCTCCTCCTCCTCCTCCTCCTCCTCCTCCTCCTCTTCTTCTTCTTCTTCTTCTTCTTCTTCTTCTTCTTCTTCTTCTTCTTCTTCTTCTTTTTCTTCTTCTTCTTTCTTCTTTCTTCTTTCTTTCTTCTTCTTCTTTTTTCCCCAGTGGATTTCGAGTTCAGGGTTTCCGCCGAGGCATCTGGATCTGTTTTGGTTCCTGGGATGTATTTATTTTGTTAAGACACTGCCTTCTAAGTAGTTGAACTTTATTTGTTTCAGCTACTGAGAAGTGCTGTGTCCCTCAGTCGGCATTTTGCTACCAAATGATACACCTTTGAATGAGAACTGCATCATAGAAGAAATAAGTAAAAAATAAAAAATAAAAAAAATCTAGAATTAAACAAAAATAGATGCACAACCCCAAAATCTATGGTACACTGTGAAGGCAGTTTTAAGCGGAAAAATCTATGGTATTAAGTGCCCACATAAGAAAAATAGGAAGCCAGGCATGGTGGCACATGCTTATAATCCCAGTTCATTGGTGGCAGAGATTGGAGAATCACAGGTTTACAGCCAGCCTTGGGAACTTAGTGAGGACCTCCACAACTTATTGAGACACTCTTTCAAAATAAAAAATAAAATACAACTGGAGGTGTAGGTCAGTGGTAGAATACCCCTGGGTTCAATCTCAAGGGCAGAAGAAAAGAGGAAAGGAAAAGGAAGAAAGAAAAGGAAAGAAAGAGAGAGAGAGAGAGAGAAAGAGAAAGAAAGGAAGAGAGAAAAAGGCAGGCCTATGCCATCCACCTATGCATCCATGTCCTTGGGGAATTTTTAGCCTTTTTCTATCTCTATCTGCTAGAAGTTATTATGTTGAAATTTTGTTTTCAAAGTATGGAGGCTTTGGGCTATAACTCTTTTGTGTACTTGGTAATTAATATAGGGTTCTTTTAACTTTAAACCACTGTGAGAATTTAGTGTTTCTTTGTTTTAACATTCTATTTTCAGCTGAGCTAACAGCTAGCTTTTATCTGACTGAGATCAATATTGGCTATAGCTCTTGACTGACAGCTCAGAGGCAGAGAAAAAGATTCTATTATTTTGCCTAAGTATGAAAGCTTATTCTTATTAGCAATTAATACAGCTCTTAACAATCAATACAGGCTCAGTCCCCATCAGAGATCAGTGTGGAGATTCATCTAATTATCTGATCTTCTAATCATCATCCTAATATGTGTGTGTGTTACTGGGGATTGAACCCTAGAGAGCTCTACTTCTGAGCTCTATCACCCAGCCTAATTTTATTTTTTATTTTGAGACAGTCTCAAAAAATAATAAATACCAGTAAGGATGTGGGGAAATTGGAACTCTTACACAGTGTTGTTGGAATTGCAAATTAGTACAACCACTTTGGGATCAGTATGAGGTTCCTCAAAGACTAGGAATGACCCAGTCATACCACTCCTCAATATCTTTCCAAAAGAACTAAAGTCAGAATATAAATGGCATATTTATATTTATGTTTATAGCAGCACAATTTATAATAGCCAAATTATGGAACCAACCCAAATATCTGTCAACAGATGAATGGATGAGGAAAATATGGTAAATATACAGAATTTTATGCAGCCACAAAGAACAGAATCATATAGTTTGCAGGAAAATTAATAGAACTAGATTATATTATGCTAAGTGAGATCAGCCAATCTCAGAAAGTCAAGGGTCATATATTTTCTCTCATACATGAAAGCTAGAGGGAAAATACAAAACAAAATGGACTTCAGATAAATGAAGAGGAGAGAAAGCAGCACAATAGTGGAAAGGGCTGGGGGGGAGGTATGTGGGTAGGGGATAAGGAGAAATGGAGAAGGAAACAGTTCAAATAATGCTATGTTCATACATGAAATTATCACTACCCATCTCACTAGTATGTACAGGGAGGGAAATAGAGCAGAGTGGGATCCAGATATGCCAAGTGTTGTGTACAAGTATATTTATATCACACTGAACCTCAGTATTATGTATAATTATAATGCACCAAGAAAAGTATAAAAGAAAGAAAAAAGAAATGGCTAATATTAAACAAATGATCTTCCCAATTGTTGGTATGGATGTTGAGGAACAGACTTTATACACTATTGATTGAAATGTGAAATATTACAATTTTAAAAGGTTCTCAAAAATTAAAAATACTTCTGCTATAGTATTCCACTATTTTACTTCTAGGTATTTACCCAAGAAAAAGGAAATATTATCTCCAAAGACTTATGCATCAATGTCCAAATTTAAAATACTTCTACCATGATTTCTTTTACTTCATTTCTAGGTATTTACCAAAGAAAAAGGAAAGCTTATGTCCAAAGACTCATAGCAGCTTTATTTGTATAATAATATACTAGAAACAACTCAAAGGTATAATAGATAAACAGTGAACATTTTTATCACACATTAAATACATGCAGCTTACTGCACACAAACCTTTATATTTTTATTTCTGTATTAAGATATACTAGCTAGTATACCTTAACACACCTATTTAAATATAAAAGAAAAGGAAAAAAAGATAACTACCACGATGCATATCATTGAATTCCACATGGTTCCCCCTGAAGAGCCAGTTAGGAGATGGGCCAGTCTGCTGGCTTTTAAATAAGAAATTTAGTATTAATTAATTATAACCATTTCTCAGTATTTTAACAAACATATTAATTGGAAAAATACATATAATAGAATTTTCTGAAATTATTAAAAGAATAAAGAAATCCTGTAATTACAGACATAAACCCTCTCTAGAAAACATTACTAGATTTTAAGTGCTACAGAATACTGTATAAGACAATTGGATTTGTGTAAATTATTAATTAAATGGACATGTATGTATATGGAAAAAGGCTTAAAGGGACTTAAATAATATGCACACCAAACTTTCTGTTGTATTTCTTCTGTGATGAGAAATAAGTAAGTGTTAAGTGGGAAACTTTCATTTTCATTTCCCTCTTTCTATATCTATATCTATATCTATATCTATATCTATCTATCTGTGTGTGTATGTGTGTGTGTTTTACTAAACACTCAAGTTTTTTTTTACAAAAGTTTTATCACATATATGAGAAAAAAATTGGATGAACAGTACATCTTAAAATTCCCTGAAAACTAAATATACTTAGATTAACATTCATTTATGTGGCCTTTTAATGTTTTTCTGTATGTTAATAATTGGTAATCATCTTTGAACTCAGTTTCTATTTTGTGATTCTTATAGAGTGGTTCCATCTATTTAGACTTATATGCATGTGTATGTTTCTTTTTATTACTGTAGGATCTTGTAACTGAGTGGGATCAAAACATAAATCTCTTCTCTCGTACCCTTGAGGAATGGATGTATTGTCAAAGAAATTGGCTTAATCTTGAACCAATATTTTATTCAATAGAAATACAAAGGTAACAAAATTAAAACATACCATATGCAGGCAAAAATGCATGGTGGGGCTTTTTTTTTTTTTTTTTTTTTTTTGCAGGTCTGGGGATGGAACCCAGGGGCATTTGACCTCTGAGCTACACCCCTTGTCCTAATTTTTTATTCTTTATTTTGAAACAGGATCTCACTAAGTTGCAGAGGGCCTCACTAAGTAGCTGAGGCTGTCCATGGACCGTGATCCTCCTGTCTCAGCATTTATGTAATTTTTAAGAAGTTATTTCTTCAATAAGCAAACTATCCTAACTGTAGACATAGGAGTATACCCTGTTGAATCATTATTATCTTTTCAAAAAGAGTACAAGCATCAGCTTTATTTTTAAAAGCCTTATTTCTCAATTGTTGATATAAAGATGTAAGAATCTGGGAAAAAGTGTTAGATACATCAATATAATTCTTAAGCAACAGTGCTATATGTCTATGTAGTTCTGGTATATTAGTGTGGTTTTGACATGCATAGTGAACATATGTGTAGTAGCATTCAGACACTAATGAGAATTTCTTGCTTGGATTCAGGTGGAAAAATAGAGACCCTTTTCAATCATTAAATATTCCACCTTCTTTCAGTCATAGCATTCAAATTAAATGGCGTGTGTGTGTGTGTGTGTGTGTGTGTGTGTGTGTGTGTGTTAATAGGGATTGAACTAGGGGACATTCTACTTTTGAACTATACCCCCGGCCCTAATTTTTACTCTTTATTTTGAGACATGGTCTCATTAAGTTGTGGAAGGCCTCATTAGCTGAGGCTGGCTGTGAACCTGTGATCCTCCTGTCTCAGCCTCCTAAGTACTAGGATTACAAGCAAGAGCCACCACACCCAGTGGCTTCTAACTTTTTAAGGTGATTGGTCTAGGCATAATTTAAACACTTGTCAGTAAGTAATTTAAACAACTGTAAGTAGTCTAGGAGCGATTGTGAAACAATGTAGGAAACTGTGGAGTGTGCATTTGAAGGGCATAATGGAGTGATGAAAGACTTCTAGCATCAGGTTCAGAACTTTGAATTTATTTGTGAGGCCAAAGGAAGCCAGTGGAGGTTTTCAAAACGGAATTTTTCTGATGTAAGTATTGCTTTATGGGTGGGTAACAATGTTGATTTTTGTTTGACATATACAGTTTTTGTCATCTTGGGATTCTTATATTAACCTATAATCATTCTGAAAGTCTTTAGAGGTGAAACCACATTCTAAAGAATACATACTTTATCAGTGCAACAACTTTGAACCCTAAATTCAACTTTAAGACTATGTTTTACTAAATATTTTTTACTAATAAAGAATAAAGCTGGGCACGGTCATGCACACTTGTAATCCCAGCATTCGGGAGGCTGAGACCAGAGGATCGCGGTTCGCGGACAGCCTCAGCTACTTAGTGAGGCCCTCCACAACTTAGTGAGACCCTGTTTCAAAATAAAGAATAAAAAACAGGGCAGGGGGTGTAGCTTGGAGGTCAAATGCCTCTGGGTTCCATCCCCAAACCTGAAAAAAAAAAAAAAAAGAATAAGACTCCTAGGTAAGGGAATTCAAAATATCATGAAGTTGTTCTTTTACAAAATTGTGAAATTTCTAAGGTTGAAAACAAGGTTTTTATTTAAAAGATGCTGAAATTGCCTATACAATAGGTCTAAAGGCTTTTTTTTTTAAGTGGGTCAGTCATAGACTTCCCTTTAACTAATGAAGAAAGATGATGGCCCTAGATCCAATGGGGGAAATGAGAAAAAGAAAAGAAGGAACAAGAGACTTATTGAAGGGGATAATTCTATAAAGGCATTTATGAAAGTAAAGAATGTGAGGCCCAGTTCAGTGGCACACACCTGTAATACCAGTGACTAGAGAAATTGATGCAGGAGAATTGCAAAATTGAAGCCAGCCTTGGCAATTCAGAGAGAAGCAAAGAGAGAAGGAAGAAGAATCTGGGGTCTGAATATTCCCTTCAAGGACACATTCCCAGTGACGTAACTTCCTCCCACTAGGTCCTGCCTCTAAAGACTAGACAATCTCCCACACTGCCACACTAGGGTCCAAACCTTCACCACATAGGCTTTGGGGAATATTCAAACTATTGCACCTGTGTTTCAGTATATTTCTTAGGACATGTATCACTTTTTCTTACTTTGTGTATAACTTGTGTGGATCTATTTTCCACTATATACTAAGTATAGTCTAGTTAAATGACAATTTTATGTCTAATTCATTCTGATTTTTCTTATCACATATATTGCTGTACATAGTAGACACAAAATATCTTTAATAAGTGATTGATGAAGTAAAATAAAACAGAGCAAAATGGTTTTATGAACTCAACAATATTCAGTGGCAAATGCATTTAATTATAACACCTTCAAAATAAAATTACATCTCATTTTATTTCTAAAGGCAGCTACCAGCAGAAACAAAACTTTTCTCTCAGGTGCTTTATTTGTGGAAAGAAATAATGGCGAAAGTGCAAAACAAACTGGATGCCTTGCGAATAACCACCTCTGCAGGAGTCCTTGAAGTTCTGCAAAATTGCAATATACATCTTGAACATATAAAGAAAAGTCTTGAGGTAAGACTATAACTGTCTTAAATGGAAACTCATTTTCCTCTGCAAAACTTATGTGAAACTCTGCAGAAACTAATTCCAATGCAAAGTTTCTTTAGCTGCCAACATTTTTTTTAGCTCTCATTATCTATAGTGTTAATGAAAACACTATCAAAATTAAAAATGAAGGCTCAGTCTAACGTATCGTCAGGTAAATACCCAACTTTTCAGTGCCAAGATCCCTTATTATAAGTTAGAAATAATGATAGTGCTCCCCTGAGGGACTCTGTACTAAACGAGATGATACATTGGAAGCACAAAATACTTAATGAAGGTTACTTATTTTATTACTACTATTATTAAGTCGGTAAGTTCAGAAAAAATTAAAATAGAGCATTTTATGAGCTTGTAAATTAAATTACTGATTCCAAATATTTTTATATTGCCATATTAAATTATCAGGCAGACATATCCTTAAATACTGGGTTTTAATATTTGAGATTCACAGTTTACATATTCACTTACCTTCTTAACCTAGGATTTTTGTTTAAGCATTCATTGCTTTCTCTTGTTGAACACAAGTCACAGTGGTATAATGATCACTGCAGAATCCTTATAGGCAGTCACAGCCCATGGAACATTCTTCTGCCCAGGTGATCCCTCTTCTGTGCAAATCTATGCTCTGGGCAGGCATAAGGAGCTGCCTGCAGAGTAACATGGTTAGTAGAAGCCATTGCCTTTACTAGGTAGTCATTGCAATAAGCCTTCCAATTATTTTAGCACATCTTTGAATTATTCCTAAAGATCATTTTTAATTTATTCATCTAACAGTTGCTTTATACCAGGTAGTACTGTTAAGTACTTCAACTGCAATGATAAAAGATGTATTCCCTACTATCCCAGTACTCAAAATTTGTTATATTCATACACTAATGAGAATTTCTTGCTTTGAGCCAGGTGAAGGAATAGAGCCTTGTCAACCATTAAAAATTCTACCTTCTCCTTTCAGTCATAGCATTCAAATTAAGTGGCTTCTAGCTTTTTTTATTTATTTATTTATTTATTTATTTATTTTTTGGTGGTACTGGGGTTCCTGGAAGCCCTTCTACCTCCGGACTATACTCCCAGACCTATTTTTACATTTTTATTTGGAAACAGGGTCTCCTAAGCCAGAGCACGAGGCTGGCTTCGAACCTGCGCGCGATCCTCCTGTCTCTGCCTTCCAAGCGCAGGGATTACAAGCGTGCGCCACCACGCCCGGCGGCTTCTAACTTTTGTGTGTGTGTTTGTGTGTGTGTGGTAATGGGGATTGAACCCAGGAGCATTCTACCTCCAAGCTACACTCCCAGCCCTATTTTTTTTAATTCTTTATTTTGAAAAAGAATTGGGGCAAGGGGGAAGTAATAAGATATTGTAATACTATGATAGGTTTGCTAGTGTGACCATATTAAAGGAGAGAAATTAACTCAGTTAACTGATCTGGGTCTTTTAAAAGTGTAGATATTAGTTAGCTAAGACTCAGAACAGAATTAAGTGAATAGGAAGAGCCTCCTAATGAAAATGAAAAAATACAAAGATGTGAAATTGTGAGCAAGTATGCAAGATGGTGCAGATAGAACATAGATTGCAAATGGGAAAGTGGTGGTGAAAGGCAAGATTCTCTAGGGAGTTGAGATCATCACAAGCTTTGACTATTATAAGGAGCCATTGAAGAATTTTAAATAGAAGAGTAAAATAATTTAATTCATAAATATCTCCCTATAAAGAAGTATATAGTATGGATTAAACACTTCCTTACTTTGTTTCCATTACTGTAAGAGGACACCTGAGACTGGGTAATGTAAAATGGAAAGAAATCTATTCTATCTCACAGTCTGGGAAATTCCAAAAGCATGACACCAGCATCTGGCAAGGGCGACAAGCTGTTTATTTTATGGCAGAAAAGTAGGAGGGCAAGCAGACACATACTGATGAGATAAAACACACAAAGGGCATACTCTCATAGTAACTAAGCCACTAATCCCATCTCATAAGTGCAGGAACTCTCATGACTCAAACACTTCTTAAAAGTTCAATCACCTTTCGCTACCATTTAACTGGGAACCAAATCTCAACATGAGTTTCAGAGGTCACAAACATATTTTAAACAAAGCAAGGGCAATGTATTAGTGTGTTTGTCATCACTGTGATGAAATATCTGAGGTTGGGTACTTATAAAGAAAATGACTTTTTTTCATGCTTCTGGTCCAAGTTCAAGGGGCCACATATGGTGATGACCTTGCTGGCAAAGTCCCAAGGCAACCCAGAGCATCCATCACATGGTAAGAGAGAGGAGTGCACAAGTATATCTATGCATGTCATCTGTTCTTTAAATCATGGGGATTCTACCCTGAAAATTTTAATCCTGATCACCTCCCAGAGGCCTTACCTCTAAACACAATAGTCAGATAAAATTTCCATCCTCCTAATACCTCACAATAGAGACCTAAATTTCTACACATGAAAGTTTTGGGGAACACACTCAAACCATATACAAACCATAGCTGGTGGTGAGAGTAGATATTACATAGAGACAGAAGAGTAGAAATATTGGGCAGCTAACATGATAATGATGAAAAAAGGTAGAGCTAAGAGCATTAGATGGGTAAGCAGAAGATAAAAATGTCTCTGATTATGCCTGTATTTCTGATTGGCTAACAAAATACAGAGAGAGGAGCTTAGGAACCTTGTATGGAAGGGACTAAGTACTGTTCATACTGAAAATCTAATATTATTGGAGATTCAAGTAAACGTCTTCAACTGTCATTTGAGTACAGCAGTTTCCCTGAATGTGCAGTTTCCTTTTCCATGATTTCAGTCTAAAAATATTAAATGGAAAATTCAAGAAATACACAATTCATAAATTTTAAATTGTGATCCATAGTGTGATGAAATCTTGTACTCTCCTGCTCTAGCCCGACTGGGACATGAACCATCCCTTTGTCGATGTACCCATACTGCACACGCCCCTACCCACTAGCCATTTAGTTGCCACCTCAGTTATCAGATCAGCACTCATGTTATATCAGTGCTTGTGTTCAAGTAATTTATAGGATTCAGCACCATTCACAATTCCAGGCATTTCCAAGAGGTCTTGGGATATATTGTCCACAGATAAGGGGAGATAACAGTAGGTATATGGAGCTAGAGAAGAGAGTAGTGACCTGTGTAGAAGGGCGAGTGGATATGTATCAAATATCCCAAGAAGAACTCAATGAGTAAAGAGAGGAGAGGATGGAACTCAAGAGATAGCAAGGATAAGAAGTGGCTGAGGTGGCTTAAGAGACCCTGTTTCCAATAAAAATATAAAATAGGTCTGGGAATGTAGCCCGGAGAAGGGTTTCCAAGAACCCAAGTGCCACCAAAAAAAAAAAAAAAAAAAAAAAAAAAAAAAAAAAGTGGCTGAGGGATGGAAAAAAAATAAGAGAGTGAAATTACAGAAGTCAAACGGCAAACTAAAAAATTAAGCACAAAAAAACAAATGAAGAGTTAGCAGTCAATCTATGGAAATACCATGTGATATGAAGCTCAGAAGGCTCCTGATAATTCTGGTAGTAGGAGATGATGGCAGCACGAGATGATTGCGAGATGCGTAAGTAAAGATTTTGAGCTAATAGACTGTATTTTCAAGAACTTGACTGTGAAGAGAAGATAGGCAAGCAGATAGTAGCCAGAAGAGAGAAAAGGCAGGGGAAGAACTTCCTGTATTTTTTAATGAGATAAATTTAAGGAGAGAGGCCTGACACAAGGGAAAGATTGAAGAGACAGGAGAGAAATAAACCCATATATCTTAGAATGGCATAAATGAATGGATATCTCTTTAAAAAAAAAAAAAGAAGGAAAGACTTAAGACCAGTATGAAGTTGT
The DNA here is from genome assembly GCF_963383645.1 of Muscardinus avellanarius. NCBI lineage: Eukaryota > Metazoa > Chordata > Mammalia > Rodentia > Gliridae > Muscardinus > Muscardinus avellanarius. The sequence continues at coordinate 65,401,334 of NC_137793.1, read as the reverse complement.
AGGGAGGGCTAGAATATATATTATTTCTTCATACAGTAGAATGTGAGGTCATTTATAAAAGTATAATTTATTCTCTGTGATAACTCCACATAGAGAAATAAGAGCAGGAAGTTGGAAGCCAGTGAAAGCAGTGCTTTATCAATGGTGAATAATAAAATAGTATATGAATGTAGGTGTGGGGTTTTGTTTGTTTCAGTTTGGGTTTTGGTTTTTATTTAAGTTTTATTATTTTCAGTTTTATTTATTTCTTTTATTTATTTCAGCTTTAGTTTTTTTTTTTGTTAAAAAAAAAATTAGGAGCCAAGCATGGTGGCACACATCAGTAATCTCAGTACTTGGGAGGCTCAGACAGGAGGATTGCAGACTCAAGGCCAGCTGCAGCAACTTAGCCCCTCAACAACTTAGCAAGATCTTGTTTTAAAAAATAGAAGGGTCTGGGGATACTTAGAGATAGAATGCCCCTGGGTTCAATCCCAAGTACCACATTTTTTAAAATTCTAAGAATATATATATATAGCTTTCATTGAGCATGGGATATTATTTTAACTGACATTATCATATATACTATAACTTTAATGTTGTGACTATTGTATATAAATGGAGGGTGTGACTCATATCATGAGTAAATATATGCTCTGACTTGTATTTCTTTTGGTTCTGAACAGGATTACCTTGAAGTTAAAAGAATGATTTTCCCAAGATTTTATTTTCTTAGCAATGCTGAACTTCTTGATATTCTAGCTAATAGCAGAAATCCTGAGTCTGTACAGGTAGTAACGTTATTCTCTGTTCAGAAATATTGTTGCCTGACCAGGTCAGGATTTTGTGTACTGACATTTGTTTCTGATTCGTAGCCTCATCTTGTGAAATGTTTTGAAAATATAAAACAAGTACTGATATGGAAACAAGAAATTGGCCTTCCCTCTGTGAAAATGATCATATCTGCCGAAGGAGAAGGTCTTGTGCTCCCAAAGTATGATAAATATGCTGCAAACTAAATAATTAGGCCCCATAAGATCTCATTGTTTCATTATTTATTGAAATCCTCTTTGAATTTTTGGTATTTCAGTGAATTTTGCTAAGCAGGCTGTTTCTTCCATACTATTATTATGTAAATATACTTTTTCCTTTCGATACTATAGTAGATATTCTTCTCATTCTTGCTTTAACTAAAAATTAAAAAATTAATCTTCAAACTTTGGTGCTTGCTAATTTGGACATCCTTAATTTTAATTTTGCTCTATCATTAAACTCTGTCTTCAGTTTCTTACTCTCGTTTTAGCATTTGCCTCTTTTTGGTTTTATTACATGAACACAGATAGAAAGGAAATGTGCTACGTTAGGATGGCTGATGCTCCTCCCATCGTTACTCCCACTGGCATCTGGTTTCATCATGGTTGGCTCCCAGGCAAATAGAACAAGCTATATTTTTCCATTATTGCTGGTCTAACTTGTCAGCCCCAGCAAGAGCTATCTAACCTTTGACATTTGACTCCTGATGAAGGTTTATTTATGAAATACTATGCCCAGTTTCCTTATCTATCCAAGCCCCTAACCCAACCCTGCTACTTACAAAGATTCAGTGCAGTGTCTAGCTAGCTCAGTAGGTAAAGCATAAAACTCTTAGAAAGATCCAGTGAGGAATCCAAAAATATTTTGTAATAAATTTATAATCTCCTACATTAATATTTTACATAGAATCTAATTATTATGTTTACTCATGGTTTTGATGTCAGAATTTTCTTTTTTTTTTTTTTTGCGGGTCTAGAGATGGAACCCAGAGGCATTTGACCTCTGAGCTATACCCCCTGCCCTATTTTTTATTCTTTAATTTGAAACAGGGTCTCACAAAGTTGCGGAAGGCCTCACTAAGTAGCTGAGGCTGTCCACGAACCATGATCCTCTGGTCTCAGCCTCCCGAATGCTGGGATTACAAGCATGCACCACCACACCCGGCTAGAATTTTCTAATGCTAGGTAATATGTTTTTCTGAATAATTTTCCAAGTAAAAATCTAATTAGATGGTATTGTGGAATTATAGGCCCTTGGCCAATAAGTATTATAAAAGTGTGTAGAATACTAAATCTACAGGCATATGAAAGGGTTAAAATATGAATTAAAGTAATATTTGCTATGTTGTTAATAATATAATAATAATCTTCATAATATATTTTTTAAATAAACTCTAGGAAAATTCGTGTAAGAAGTGCTGTAGAACAGTGGCTGGTAAATGTAGAAAAAAGCATGTTTGATATACTAAAAAAGTAAGTACAATTTTTAACCATAAAATTATATCTAATATATATATATATATATATATATATATATATATATATATATATTTAAATAACCAGAAAATTATTATATGGAGTCGAATCCATTTTGAGTGGGTTTTGATAGAGCATGATGGGACATGGCTAAGTGAAAAGTAACCATTTCTATAATGTAAGTATCTGTTTGAGATTGTAATCATGGATGACATTTAGACAGTTTTTGTCTAGGCTGAGGTTCCTGCGTATCAGGAAACTTGCCAAGGCCTGAATTCACATCCATGTCTGCCTCTTTTCAAAACATTTAGTGCCTCCAGGAATCTTCCACATCAATATTTTGCATTTCTGCTCCACTTCTACTTCTTGAAATTGTTTAATTTGGCTTAGTTCTTTTAATGTTCTCCTTTTTATATTTTAATCTATCAATCACTGCTTTATACTTACAGTGAGAAAAGTACCTCAGAGTGTGAACTTTTAAAACTAACTTTACTAAGCCAGGCGTGGTGGCGCACGCTTGTAATGCCAGCACTTGGGAGGCTGAGACAGGAGGATCGCACAGGTTCAGTGCCAGCCTCAGCTACTTAGTGAGGCTCTCAGCAACTTAGTGAGACCCTGTTTCCAAATAAAGTATAAAATATGTCTGGGAGTATAGCCCCAGAAGTAGAAAAGCCCCTGGATTCTACACCCAGTACCACCAAAAAAATTTTTTAAATAAAACTAACTTTATTAGAACAGTTCTAATTATTTATTGTTGTTTATATAAAGGCTATTACTCTTTAAGTTTCCATATCCATATTTACTTAGTATTATTCTGAAATCCAGTGCATAGTTTATAGATCAGAGGAGATTATTTACATATATAAGTAACCACACTTACTTTCTCTTGTCCAAATCTTATCCCTGGAGTGATGTAATGAGTCAGATATCATCTTAAATATTAGAAGGGACTTCTGTAGGCAAGGGATACTGAAAAAATGAATCTAGGCATTTAGATATGAAAGACCAGGCAATTGAACTGAATAGACATGTCTCAAAAAAGAAATAGAAATGGCCAATAAATATGTAAAAAAAATGTTCAGTATCATTAGCAATCAGGGAAATGTAAATTAAAATGACACTGAGATTCTTTCTCACTCCAGTTATAATGGTAATCATTGAGAACACAAAAATAATAATAAATACTGGCAAGGATGTGGGGAAACAGGAATCTTATACACTGTTGGTGGAATTGCAAACTACTGTAGCTGATATAAAAATCAACATAGAGGTTTCTGAGAAGACTGGGAATGGAACTATCAGATGACCCAATAATACCACTCCTGGTCATCTTTTCAAAGGAATTGAAGTTAGAATATTAGAGGAATACAAGTATATCCATATTTATAGGCAATACATAAATATCCATGTTTATAGCAGCACAACTCACAATAGCAAAATTATAGAACCAGCTTAGATATCCATCAACAGATGAGTGGATCACAAAAGTGTGGTATATGTACATAATGGAATTTTACTGAACCATAAAGAACAAAATCGTGTCATTTGCAGGAAAATGGATGGAACTAGAGAATATTATGCTATATGAAATTACGCTAGCCAATCTCATCTCAGAAAGTGAATCGTTGTATGAATTTTCTCATATGTAGGAGCTAGAGAGAAATTGGGTAACAAAAGAGACCTCAGATAAAGGAGTAGAGACTCCAATAGAATGATGGAGTTTAGAGAAAGGAAGAGGGGGATAGAGATGTAATGGAGGTAAATGTTTCAATAATGCTATGTACACATGTGAAATTATCAATACCAATCTCAATGGCAAGTTCAAGAAAGGGGAAAGAGTGGGGAGAGAACCAGAAGAAAACACACCAAGTGTTGTGTGTATATATTATGATATATAATTATAATGCACCAATTTAAAAAAAGACAAGTAGTTTTTTATTATTGTCTTAGAATTTTTCTGGTGAGACATATCATTTGCCCATAATGATAGTCCTGTGTCTTTCTTATAATTTGTTTTTGTTGTTGTTGTTTCGTAGTACTGGGGATTGAACCCAGAGGCATTCTGCCTCTGAAGTACACCCCAGCCTCCACGTTTTTTTTTTTTTCCCAAACAGGATCTTGCTAGGTTGCTGAGGCTGGTTTTAAACCTACCATTCTGCTGTCTCAGTACCCCAAGTACTGTGTGACATCAGGCCCAGTTTAAAATTCTCTTTAAATTTTTATTTTCATGATGGTTTGGATAACAAATTCTATATAATATTGAAAAGTAGATTATAGTAACCACCCTTTTTTGTTTCAAATACTAGAAACCTCTAGTATTTGATAATGTTGCTTAAGTTTTGAAATGCACTCCTCATCAAACTAAAGATGTCTTTTGTGTGTGTGTGTGTGTGTGTGTGTGTGGTACTGGGGATGGAACCCAGGGGCTTTTCTACCTCCAAGCTATACTCCCAGACCTATTTTATACTTTATTTGGAAACAGGGTCTTACTGCGTTGCTGAGAGCCTCACTAAGTAGCTGAGGCTGGCTTCGAACCTGTGCGATCCTCCTGTCTCAGCCTCCCAAGTGCTGGGATTACAAGCGTGCGCCACCATGCCCGGCTCTAAAGATGTCTTGCTCCATTCATAGTTTGCAAAGATTTCTGTATTTAATTTTATTTTCATATATTTACTTTTTGTGTGTGTGGTACTTGGGATGGAACCCAGGGGAATTCTATCACTGAGCTACACCCCCACCCCTATTTTATTTTTTATTTTATAACAGGGTCTCACTAAGTTGTTGAAAGCCTTGCTCAAGTTGCTGAGGCTAGCCTTGAACCTGGGATTCTCCTGTCTCAGCCTCCCAAGTACTGGGATTTCAGGCATGCACCACCATGCCTGGCTTGTTATTTTTAATAGAGAAGTGATAACCACACTTATTTATGGAATACACTTAATGTTTCAACACATATATGACATATATCTTTGCACCAAGTTCATAAACATATCCATGACTTTATGAACTTTTTGTGGTAAGAACGTTGAAAATTGACTTTTCAAACAATTTAAAAATCAACATTACTTTATTAACTATAATCACCATGCTATTATATACTATGCAATACATCGCTAATGTTTTTTTCTCCTGATTAATTTAAAACTTTTATACCCTTAGATTAGCATTTGCCTTTTACCCATCCCTGCCACACATCCTTACCCCCTGCCTCTGGTAACTACTATTCTATTCTCTACTTCTATGAATTTCTTTTTTATATCCCACACACAGGTGTGAGATCATACAGTATTTTGTCTTTCTAAGACTGGCTTATTTCACTTGGCATAATGTTCTGTCCATGTTATTGCACATAATATAAATTCCTAGCCAGGTGTGGTGGCACACGCTTGTAATATCAGTGCTTGGGAGGCTGAGACAGGAGGATCTGGGTTTGCAGCCAGCCTCAGCTACTTAGTGAGACCTTCTGCAACTTAGTGAGACTTTGTTTCAAAATTAAAAATAAATAATAAAAAATATGACTCGGGGTGTAGTTTGGAGGTAGAATTCCCTTGGGTTCAATCCCCAGTGCCAATATACACATATATATGTATTTTCTTTTAAAAGCTGAATAGTCTTTCATCATGTATTTATACCACATTTTCCATGTTCATTTATCTGTTGATGCCATTTAGGTTGTTTCCATATTGTGAATAATGCTATAGTGAACAATGAAGCATAGATGTCTCTTAAACATACTAGTTTCAATTACTTTGGATATATGCCCAATAGTGAGCTTGATGGATCATATGCTAATTCTTGTCATTTTTGAGAAACTTTCATACTTTTTTTGCAATGGCTATATTCACACCAACCGTGTACAAGAGTCCCCTTCTCTTTACATTCTTGCCACCACTTGTTACCTTTAGTCTTTTTGATAATAGCCATTCTAATATATATGAGTTAGTATTTCATTGTAGTTTTAGTTTGCATTACCCTAATGGTTAGTGATGTTGAGCACTTTTGAATTTTGGCCATTTGTATATCTTATTTTGAGAAATATCTACTGATTTACTTTGCCAATTTTCTAATTAGTATATTTATTTTTTTGCTATTGAGTTGAATATTACATATTTTTCATATTAGCCCCTTATGAGATGTATGGTAGGCAAGTATTTTCTCCTCATCTGTGGGTTGTCTCTTCTATTACTTGTCGCTTTTGATGTGCAGATACTTTTTAGTTTGACTTGATTTCATCATTTATTTTTCCTCTTTTTGCATGTGTTTTCAGGGTTGTATACAGGAAATCTTTGATCAAAATGATATAATGGGCCAGGGAGGCGGAGAGAAGGAGGATCCCGCAGGTTTGACGCCAGCGGTGCTGGCTTAAGAGACCCTGTTTCCAAATGAAAAAGTATAAAATAGGTCTCTGGGAGTGTAGCCCAGAGGTAGAAGGGTTTCCAGGAACCACAGTACAACCAAAGAGAGAGAGAGAGAGAGAGAGAGAGAGAGAGAGAGAGAGAGAGAGAGAGAGAGAGAGACTCTGTTTCCAAATAAAAAGTATAAAATAGGTCTAAGAGTGTAGCCCAGAGGTAAAAGGGCTTCCAGGAACCCTAGTACCACACAAAAAATTTAATATTTTCTTATTGATTCTCTGTATGGATAATATGTCCATTGTTGAAAGTGAATTTTTGAAGCACCCTGTTACTGCTATTACTGTATTGCAGTCTCTCTCTCTCTCTTTGGTGGTACTGGGGTTCCTGGAAACTCTTCTACCTTCAGGCTACACTCCCAAACCTATTTTTATATATATTTTTTATTTGGAAACAGGGTCTCCTAAGCCAGTGAGGCTGGCTATGAACCTACCCGATCCTCCTGTCTCCACCTCCCAAGCGCGGGGATTACAAGCATGCGCCACCAAGCCTGGCTATATCTTTTAATATTTACTATGTATATTTATAATCCCAATGTTTAGCATATATATATGTTTACAATTGTCCTAGCATCTTGGCTAAATTGACTCTTGTCATCATTATAGCATACCTTTCTTTGAATCATCTTATGGTTTTTTGCCGCAAACCGGCTCAGTCGAGATTGGGGTGATCCCACTCGTAATCGAAAATCTCAGAAAAGATGGGGGGAGGATAGGGTGCCGTACTGCAGCTGCTTATCTGCAGCAATTCTTTCCCTTCTAGGAAATACGGCGCTTCTGGAAAGAATCTGACATGGACAAGAGCTTCTTGAGCTAATGACACTTTATTACAAGAACCCAGAAAAATTTATACCCTTCACCAGTAAAGTTAATAATAAGAGAAAAAGAGGTGAATGCAATCACTGTAAAACAATAGAGAATAACATGTAAACAAAGGTAAAAAAAAAAAACTAGTCCGGCTTTTGGCTTTCAAAAGATTAGCTCCAGATCTTCTCCCAGATCTTGCAGATAGGCAGTTCCAAAGGGCAACTTCCAGAAGAAACGGGCATGCCCAGGGCTTGGAGGCCTCTCAGGGAATCTTCTTTAACTTTTTTGGAACTTTCCATCTTTAGGGCTCAGTCCATATGGCAGGCATGGGGAGATGTGGCGATTCAGGTGGATGTGATAAAATTCTCCCAGGTCTCGCTCACCTTGCCTTCTAAAATCTGAAAGCTTAAGCAAACTCACAACACAGTTTGGCAGACAAACACCAAAAATACCATGTAGTTTTTAGATTTAGTTGTTAGATATACTTCCTTAGCTGCAGAACACTTTTCCTCAAATGATAGGCTTATTAGAAACCTATTCACCTTATAAATAATCCATATTCCTGTCTCAGACCCTTTGCAATATCCTTTTCTTAGCCACGTGGCACCTCCCCCATCTCGGGCAGGGTTCATAGTGGGTGTAAAGGTCAAGAATCTTCCTAGCCTTCAGCTCCATTGTATTGGGCAGTATCAGTTGCTCATAAACTAGGTTGCTTTGATGTCACACCCTACCTTTGTCTTCCTGTATCTGGGCAGGATCACAAAGAGAGGTAAATAGAGGCACCGAGTCGCCTCCCCCTCTAGGGCCCTTTTTTTGTAAGTTAGTGATTAGGTTGAAGGTCAGAGATTGAGGGGAAATCTGCGTTTGTAATTATTGACTGGAATGCTGCCACTGCATCTAAATTCTAACTAGATTTTATTATCATTTGAACAAAGCCGAGGACGTTTAGAGGCTTAGACAAATTACCAGAAAGTTTATTTTCCACGGACTCAGTTTCTCTCACAGTCCTGATCTTACACGACCAGAGCAATTCGTGTGGAGAGTTAAAAGAATCATTACCAAAAGAATAATAGTTATGAAAGAATATCTAAAAGTGGAGGAGTTTTTGGCCAGAGACAACGCCCTCTCTTGGGGCTAATCGCCAATTTGACTACGTGGGGGATTGTCACACACACGCAGATGCCGAGAGGAAGTAGGCAGTCTCGGCAGTTTTTTATTCTCAATCTATATGTGTACTACAAGGCAAAGTTAGTCTCTTGTAAGCAGCAAATAAATTATTTTTGTTTGCTTTGCAGATCTTTTGTTCTTTTATTTCCCTCTTGTAGTCTTCTTTTGGTTTTTGTTTTCTCTGGCAGTATATTTTGAATCCTTTCTTTTTATCTTTTTTGTTTCTACTATAAGTTTACGCTTTATGGTAACTAAAGAGCTAGACAAAAATATCTTTTACCTATAATAGGCTATCTTAAGCTAATAACTTAAATTTAATCTCATAAAATAATTCTATACTGTTACTCCACTCTCTCTCACATCTTATACTTTAGATTTCACAATTTATAACTTTTTATAACTTGTATTCCTTAACAAATTATCATAGATATAGCTACTTATAATTTTTTCTAACCTTTAGAACACAGTTAAATTTGTTTTTATTCAATATTATAGTATTATAGTATATTTGGAATTTGACCATCTACTTAATTTTAAGAGATTTGTATACTTCCATATGTTTTCATATTACTAATGAGTACTTTTTCTTCACCTTGAAGAATCCCTTATAGAATTTCTTATAAGGCAGGTCTAGTGGTAATAAATGCCCTCAACTTTTGGTTATCTGAAAAGGTTTTGGTTTTTTTTTTTTTTTTTGGTGGTACTGGGGTTCCTGGAAGCCCTTCTACCTCCGGGCTATACTCCCAGACGTATTTTATATTTTTATTTGGAAACAGGGTCTCTTAAGCCAGCACAGCTGGCTTTGAACCTGCGTGATCCTTCTGTCTCTACCTCCCAAGCGCAGGGATTACAAGCATGCACCACCACGCCCGGATGAAAAGGTTTTTATAGCTCCTTCATTTTTGAAGTACAAGATTGCTAGGCATAGTACTGTTAGTTGGCCGAATTTTTATTTTTAGCTTTTAGAATATATAATCTTACTTTCTTCTGGCCTACTGACAAATACATTGGTTGTTTTATGGTGATTTCTTGCTGCCTTTAAAATGCTCCCTGTGACTTTGTACTTATTGGGCTTCTTGAATCTTGATTTCAATATTTTACCTCAAGCTTGGGAAGTTTTCTGCCATTGTATCTTAGGTGTCCATCAACAGATAAATGTATTACAAAATTATAGGAAATACACAAAATAGAATTCTACTCAGGAATAAAGAAGAAAAAATTTCACAAGAAACTAAAAGGTGAATTAATACGTGGGATGCAGGAAACTGAAGAGCTTCTGTACAGCAAAGGAAACTGTTAAGAACCTCAATCGAGAGCCAACAGAATGGGAGAAGATTTTTGCCACCTACTCCTCTAATAAAGAATTAATATCTAGAATATACAGAGAATCCAAGAAACTCAGCACTAATAAAACAAATAACCCAGTCAGAAAAATGGGCAAGTGAATTAAATAGACACTTAATGAAAGAAGAAATTCAAATGGCCAATAAATAGATGAAAAAAAATGCCCAACATCATTGGCAATCAGAGAGATACAAATCAAAACTACCTTGAGATTTCACTTAACTCCAGCTAGAATGGCAGTCATTCAAAACACAAACAACAACAACAAATGCTGGCGAGGATGTGAAGTAGGAACTCTAAAACATTGTTGGTGGAATTACAAATTAGTGCAACCACTTTGGAAAACTCTATAGCAGATCCTCAGAAGAATGGGAACAAATTTACCATTTGATCCAGCAATACCACTTCTGGGTATCTACCCAAAAGAAAGGAAACCAAACTACCAAACTAGTGCATGTATATCTATGTTCATAGCTGCAACATTCACCATTGCCAAACTATGGAACTAGCCAAGATGTCCATCAACAGATGAATGGATTATAAAACTGTGGGATATTCACACAATGGAATTTTACTCAGCCATAAAGAAAAACACAGTTACATCATTTACAGGGAAATTGATGGAACTGGAGGGCATTACCCTAAGTGAGATTAGTCAGTCACTTTAAAAAAGAAGAAATCAGGTGCTTTCCCTATATGCAAAAGCTAGGGAGAAATGGGTTACAGGAGGAACTCTAGATAAGGATGGATATCCCATAGAGGAGCAAATAAGGCAACCTAACTGAGGGGATGGGAGGGGGGAAGAGAGAAACTCTCTAAAGTATATGATGTACTTAAACAAACATATCAAAGTCAATTACTAAGCCAAGCATGGGACAGAGGGATTGGGAGATAATGGGATGGGGTTTGGGTAAGGGCTCATTGGGTGATGCGGGCATGTATGTCTACAGAAGTCTTGTATGACTACAATGCACCAATAAAAATTTTTTTTAAAGAAGAGCAAAATTACATCATTTGCAAGAAAATGAAAGATTCTGGAGAATATTATGTTAAGTGAGGTTAGCCAATCTCAGAAAGTGAAGTGTTATATGTTTTCTCTGATATGTGAAAGGTAAAGAGTAATTAGGATAAAAGAGGGACTCCAGATAGTGGAGGAGAACCCTTAAGGAGCTAGGGAGGTGGTCTAAAGAAGTGGAAGGGGAAGACCGAGGTAAATTAATGGAAATACTACCATGGACTATGTGTACATATGTGAATATACCAACATCAGTCTCAGTTGGGGGAGAAATAAGGAGAGGGGAAAGAGGCCACCAAGTATGTGCATATATTATTGTCAACATGATTGACATTATGATGTGAGACTGTAATGCACCAATAAAAGTACAGTATAAGAATACATAAATATGCTTTCTACAGTTTTCTTTCTGTTCTCCTTGTGGCACATCAATAAGGCATAGATTGAGCCAGGTGTGGTAGAGGCACATGTCTGTAATACCAGTATTTGAGAGGAGGATCCCAGGTAAGAAGCCAGCCTCAGCAATTTAGAGAGAGCCTAAGCAGCTTAGTGAGAATCTGTTTCAAAATAAAAAATAAAACAGGGATAAGGGTATAATTTAGAGCTAGAAGGTTCCCGAAATTCAGTCTTCAGTACCACAGAAATAATAATAATATGCAGATTATTTTACTTTATGGTGTTCCATAATTTACTTGAGTTATCTGTACTCTTTTTTACTCTCTCAGATTAAATGATTTTCAATGGCCTATTTTCAAGTTCCTTAATCCTTTATTTTACTAAATTCTTGTTTGCTATTCAATCCCTGTGTTGAGGTTTTTTTTAAATTCCCTCATTGTTTTCTTCAGAGCCATGATATTTTGGTACATTTTAGTATTTTCATCTCTTCATTGAAAGCCCCAGTTTGTGTATTGCTTTCTTGACTTGATGAGCAATTCAAAGCTAGTGTGTGTCATCTCCTAATTTTATATATATCTATCATTTAGAAACTCAATAGCCTCATTACAAAAGTACAGGTAATGTTTTTAAAAATAACTTAAAAAGACATATTATGTATGGATTAAGGCTCTGTTAACTATTTTGTAACCTACATATACTCAAATTAGAACAAAACAATCAGAGATCTTAAAGGAAAACTCTCATGTGGCCTTGTCATGCTTAGTCATTAAATGGCCATGGTCAATTATTATATATAAATAATATAAATACATTTTTTGTAGACTTTTAAATCAAGGAGTTGAAGACTGGAACTGCCAGAATTTTTCCCGGTGGGTGGTATCTCATCCAGGACAAGTGGTACTCATTGTGGTAAGTTACCACTGCTTTTATGTATGGGTCTAAGTATTTAAATTGTGAATAGATTGCCAAGAAAGCAAATATTTGGAAAATATATCATTAATGAAGGTACTGATATTTGTTGCCTATTTTGAAATGCACTAAAGATAAAATAGATATATAGATAAATAATTGATAAATATAACAAAAAGTTAATTATAGAAGATAGGTGGTGAATATGTTGGGTACTCACTGTATACTTCCTTTAGCTTTTATATGGCTTAAAATCTGAATACAATATTGAATTAAAATAAAGTGAAATATTGAATGAAAATTATTACATTGCATTAGTTTCCAGTTACTATCATTAAGAAGTTATTACAAACTTGGTGGGTTAAAACAACCCAAATTTATTATCTTAGAGTTCTATATGTTAGAAGGCCATTTCAGGTTTTGCTGCCTTAAGTTCAAGGTGTTCATCTGCTAATTGTGAGCTCACATCATCTTCTTAGAAACCCAGAGTTAGTTTCTGTTGCATGCAACCAAGAATTCTGATTGATAGACCAGGCTTCCCAGCCTGTATTCTCTTATCTGTCTCAGGAAAAATCTCACACTAATTATTCCCATATGTATAACTTTATAGCTTATGTGTTTCTTATGCATTTCAAATTCAGTTTATACACAAAATCATTATGTCCCCTCATTCACAACACACTCTTCCTCCAGTAAGTACTTAGCAAGTAACAGCTTACCCAAGCATATAGGCCATAACCCTAAAAGCTCTCCTGTTGCCTTACCCATAGTCAACCTGCCTTTCACTTAAGTTTCTTCTTAAAACAACCATGAAGCCAGGTGTGGTGGTGCAAGATTGTAATCCCAATACTTGGGAGGCTGAGACAGGAGGATCACAGATGGCCATCCTCAGCTACTTAGTGAGGCCCTCTACAACTTACTGAGACTATGTTTCAAAATAAAGAATAAAAAATAGGGCTAGAGGTATAACTCAGATGTAGAATGACCCTAGGTTCAGTCTCATAAAAAATGCACTGGTATGTATGGGAAAAGAAAATTCAAAGAGATGGGTCAAATAACAGAAATTACATAAACTTTTAAAAAACTACAATTACATATAACATGTTCCAAGTATATTATTATAGTTTAATTAGAAAGTAGCACTAGTTTTGTGTGTGTGTGTGTGTGTGTGTGTGTGTGTGTGTGTGTGCTTTTACTGGTGCATTATAGTCTTATAATTTAAATCACGTTGACAATGACATACATGCTCATGCTTTGATGCCCTTCTCTCCAAACAAGAGTATCCAGATTGACATTGGTATATATTCACATATATACATAATCTACGGTAGTATTCTATTAATGAACCTAAGTCTTCTTCCACCCTTACCCTTATATCTCTTCTCTGGCTCCCTGAGGTTCTCCTCATCATCTGGAGTCTCTCTTGTATCCCAATTACTTCCTATCCTGCACATATGAAAGCAAACATATGACCCTTTACTCTCTGTGACTGGCTAATCTCACTTAACATAATGTTCTTCCGGTCTTTTCATTTTCTTGCAAATGATGTAATTTTATTTATCTTTATTGCTGAGTAGAATTCAATTGTGTTTATTTCCCAGAATTTTGTAATCCATTCATCTCTTTATGGACACCTAGGTTGGCTCCATAGTTTGAATATTGTGAATTTTGCTATGAACATGGGTATGCATATATTACTGTAGTTCTCTGGGTTTAACCCCTTTGGAAAGGTACCAAGTAGTAATATGGCCATTCACCATTTTTTAAGGACTCTCCACACTGATCTCCATAGTGGCTAGACTAATTTGCAATCCCACCAACAATGTAAAAGAGTGCCTATATTCCCAAAGCCTCACCCACATTTATTGCTATTTGACTTCTTTATTATTGCCATTCTGATTTGGATTAGATGGAATCTCAGTGTAGTTTTGATTTGCATTTCCCTAATGGGTAATGATATTGAACATTTTTTCACATATCAGCCGTTTGTATCTCCTCTTTTGTGAAATGTTTATTCAATTCAGTGGCCTATTTCTTGATTGGATTATTTGTTTTTCTAGTGTAAAGTTTTCTATGTTCTTTGTATATTCTAGATATTAGACCTTTGTCAGAGGGATAGCTGGTAAAGATCTCCCATCCTGTAGGCTTTCTCTTTAGACTTTTTTTTTTCAGGTCTGGGAATGAAACCCAGGGGCATTCGACCTCCAAGCTATACCCCCTGTCCTATTTTTTATTCTTTATTTTGAAACACGGTCTCACTAATTTACAGATGGCCTCACTAAGTAACTGAGGCTGTCCACAAACAGCGATCCTCCAATGTCAGCCTCCCAAATGCTGGGATTACAAGTGTGCACCACCATGCCTTGCTCTCTTTGCACTCTTGATTTCCTTTTTATGAGCAGAAACTTTTTAGTTTGATGCCATCCCACTTATTAATTCTTGTTTTAATTTCCTGAGCTTTGAAGGTCTTTATGAGGAAATTTCTACCTGTGCCTATATGTTGGAGTGTTGAACCTATGCCCTCCTCTAACAGCTTCATAGACTCTGGTCTAACTTCTAGGTCTTTGATATATCTCAAGTTGATTTCTGTGCAGTGAGAGGTAAGGATTTAGTTTCATTTTTCTATAAGTAGATAACCAGTTTTTCCAGCACCATTTATAAAAAAAGGCTGTCTTTTCTTCAGGGTATGTATTGGCAACTTTGCTGAAGATCAATTGACTATAAGTGTGTCAATTTGTTTCTGTATCTTCTATCCTGTTCCATTGGTCTGTGTGCCTGTTTTTGTGCCAATGCCCTGCTGTTTTAATTACTATAGCTATGTGATATAATTTGTTTTTTGGGTTTTATCATTTTTATTTTTTATAAGTGGAACATATTGAAAATGGTGTACATTTAGATTGTGCTGCATGCCATTCACTCTCCCTTTCCCCCCCCCCCCCAATAGAGAGTGTCCAGGTTAATCAAGTTGTATTTATGCTACTACACATATTCATATGTAGCTCCTCCATTGAACAACCTCAGCTTTCTTCCTCTCCTATCCTTCCTTTCAAGCTCTGCTGAGATTTTTCCCTCCATTAATCTGGAATCCCTCTGGTATTACCACTACTCTCTAGCTTGAACATATTAGAGAAAACATATGTCCTTTCTCTTTCTGTGCTTAATTAAGCTCACTTAACATAATGTTCTCTAGTTCCTTCCATCTTCTTGCAAATGCTATTATTTTATTTTTCTTTATAGCTGAATAGAATTCCATTGTGTGTATTAACCATAATTTTGCAATCCACTCATCTATTGATGGAGATCTAGGTTGGTTCCATATTTTGGCTAATACAAATTGTGCTGCTATGGACATGGGTATGCATATGTTAATGTAGTTCTCTGATTTCAACCCCTTTGGAAAGATACCCAGGAGTGGTATAGCCGGATCAAATAGTGGATCTATTCCCAGTTTTCTAAGGGATCTCCATACTGATCTGCATAGTGGCTGAACTACTCTGTACTCCTACCAACAGTGTAAAAGAGTTCCTCTTTCCCCACATTCTCGCCAGCAATTGTTGTTGTTTGATTTCTTTATTCTTGCCACTCTGATTGAGGTTAGATGGAATCTTAGCGTAGTTTTGATTTACATCTCCCTGATGGCTAGTGATGTTGAACATCTTTTCATGTATCTATTGGCCATTTGTATCTCTTCTTTTGTGAAGTACCTATTCATTTCAGTTGCCCATTTCTTGATTGGGTTGTTTGTTTTGTTAGTGTAGAGTCTTTTGAGCTCTTTGTATATTCTGGATATTAGCCCCCTATCAGAGTGGTGGCTGGTGAAGATCTCCCATTCTGTAGGCTTCCTCTTTAGATTCTTGATGGTTTCCTTTGATGAGAAGAAACTTTTAGTTTGAAGAGATCCCACTTATTAATTCTTGCTTTAATTTCCTGCTCTTTGGAAGTCTTATTGAGAAAGTTACTCCCTGTGCCTATACATTGTATGTGATACAAATTTGAAGTCAGGAATTGTGATGCCTCCTGCATGGTTCTTATTACTGAGAATTGTTTGACTATTCTGGATCTTTTGTTTCTCCATATGAATTTTATGACTGATGTTCCTAGGTCTATGAAAAATGACATTGGTATTTTGATAGGGATTGCACTGATTATATAGATCACTTTGGTGGAATGGCCATTTTGATGATATTTATTCTGCCTATCCTAGAGCAAGAAAGATCTTTTCATCTTCCAAGGTCTTCTTCAATTTCTTTCTTTAGTGTTTTATAATTTTGATTGTAGAGTTCTTTTACCTCTTTGGTTAGGTTTATTCCCAGGTATTTTATTTATTTTAAGGTTTGTGAATGGGATTTATTTCTGTATTTCATTCTCTGTGGATTTATAATTGGCAAATAAAGAAGCTACTGATTTCTCTAGGTTGATATTGTATCCCGCTACTTTGCTAAATTGGTTTATCATCTCTAGTAGTTTTTTGGTTGAGAGAAAGCAGCACTAATTTCATCATGCAGTATTCTACCATTGTTACTGTCCTCAGGTTATTATTAATGATGGTTAAAATATAGGATTTAGGAAGTATAAATGAATAATGCCTTCATGAGTATCAATCAAAATGTAATCTTTAACCTTTGAATACATATAAATGTTAAAGCTCTTTAACACACAGATGCACTCATACATATACTTCACATACTACATATACTCCATGAAAACGTGTTTTAGTTTAAAATAAAATGAATGTTTCAATTAACTTATGTATCCTTTACTTTTTCAGAGCCAGATTATGTTTTATAATGATTGTATCAAAAGTTTTACTAGTTCCCATTCAAAAGAAGAGCTGGAAAAAGTTTATGATAGAGTGATGTGTCATCTAGAAGAGGTTGCAGAGCTGATAGCTATGAGTACTAGCGACTCTCGAACAAAAACTGTAATGGGGGCACTGCTTACCTTCTATGTCCATTGCAGAGATACTGTGATAGGTTTACTACTTAAAAATATTTTCAATGCAGAGGATTTTGAGTGGACAAGGTAGGTATATCTAAACTATAGTTGATACATCTAATGATGTCTTAAAAACATATTTTAAGGTAAATTGATTCTCTGTCTCAAAGCTTTGTCAAACTCAAGCTTTAGTTTTCAGGAAAATGCTGAAATTCTAAAATAACTATGCTAACTAGAGTAACTACTTCTGTGCTCTTTTCTCCTCCATCTTCCCCTCTTTTTCACTTATTTCTGTCTTATCTTCCTGGCCTGTTTGTGCTCTTCTTTAGTTGCATTTTTCTTTTTGCCCTTGGGCCAGATAGTAGTCTTCAATGAGTACTGAGAGGTCTACCATGGGTCTCTTCTTTTTCCCCATACTGTCAATTCTGGAACAGACCAGGCTGGGGAAACAAATCAGAGACCATTTCCAGCCACTTTTCTAACTCAGAAACTCCCTTTTCCCCATCTGGAGTCAATCAGTAAATATGAAAGTAAAGAAAAAACAGAGTCACTGCCTTCGGTGAGAAGAGCAGACCAAGCATCAGATTTTCATACCAAATGTGAAGTTTCAAACTTTTGAATTAAGTATTTTCTAAAAGTTTTCTCTGTTTTTACCTAGGGTTTTATGTACTCCCATCTAAGACTTTCTAAGGTGGCAGTATATAAATTTTTAAATGCCTTTTACTTGAATTTTAATTTTGAAAGTTTACTTATTTTAGATTTCTTTATAAGGTCTTATAAGGATATACAAACAACTAGATGATAGCCTAAACTGCAAGTGAGATAAGAAAAGAGAAGCATATAAAGGTACAAAGTCGTGCCTATGTGAAAACTCAAATAGTCCTGGACGGTGCATGCCTCCACCTGTAATTCAACTTCAGAATAGTACCACACCCAAAAAAATACATGGGAATGATTTTTCCCATGTCATTGTTATAGTGTATTTCAAAGAATCAAATGTGAAATTCATTCCAAAAATATTGGGGGGTTTTTTTGTGGGGTTTTTTTTTTTTTTTTTTTTTTTTTTTTGTGTGTGTGTGTGTGTGTGTGTGTGTGTGTGTGTGATACTGGAGATTGAACCCAGAGGTAGTTTACCTCTGAGCTACACCTCCAGCCCTATTTTATTTTGAAACAAGATCTCCCTAAGTTATAGAAGGCCACATGAAGTTGCTGAGGCTGGCTACAAACTGTGATTCTCCTGTTTCAGTCTCCCAAATACTGGGATTACAGGTGTGCACCACCACATTTGGCTTAAAAATATTCTTTGATATGAGTTTGAGAAATGAGTCAATACTGGTGAAGATACAAAATACTGTCAAGAATGTATACCATAAAGCTACAGTTGGGTCACAGATATAATTCAAAGTCTTGAGAACATTTTTCATTGCTCATAGGATAAATGCAAATCAAGTTTTCCAAAGTGTAACTTCTTAAGACTTAAATACTATTTTTCTCAAGCACCTTAATAATAATGATACAGATCATAGTAAACAAGGCCTTTACTCACATTCTTATTGGACATTATAGTCAACTTCATAGGGAGGACTCTTATATAAACCCTCCACTTAGTCCTACATCACACCAAAGCAGCATTTGCCTTGAGGGTAGAGTTCTCATAAGTGTGTCATCCTCAAAGGTCTATATTTCATATATAATAAGCCATTAGTGAATTTTATGTCATTTGTCATTTATTTTAGTATTTTGACCTTTGTTTTTATCAATACTTCATCTTTAATCATATATTTCTGCATGTGAAAAATTTTACCCAAATAATATATGAGCATTAAAATATTGCTTTCAGACATTTGCAGTATAAGTGGAATGAAAAACAGAAATTGTGTTATGTGTCTCAAGGAGAAGCTAGCTTCACCTATGGCTATGAGTACTTGGGCTGTACTCCAAGACTGGTCATCACGCCCCTCACAGAGCGATGCTGGCTAACTCTTACAGCAGCCCTACGCTTGAATCTGGGAGGCTGCACTGCTGGTCCAGCTGGAGTTGGAAAAACTGAGACTGTTAAAGATTTGGCTAAAGTAAGTCCCATATATTCAGAATAAAAACCTCCTTTTGCCTTAAATTCATAACATCCCTGCTGTTCAGATGTTCATTTTATTTAACAAGCACATTCATCAGTTTCTGCAATTCATCAGTTAATTTTTGAATGCCCATTGCATTGCATTTGGGATCTCAGGAAGCCAACATATGCTTTGTATTTACTTTGAGTATTACTTTAGGAACTGACTGACATGTGAAGGATTAATATCATTGTGTGGGAGGGGGTATGTGGGAGGAAGAGAGAGGAAGGTAGTAACTGATGAAAACAAAGGTAATATATTTCTTAGTTTTCTTTTTGTAGATGTGTATAAACACATGACCATAATGGTACACAAGCATCATCAAATATAATAGTATATATACACTTATACCATATTGAGTTTTGTGAAGTCCTAAATTTGGTATCTAATTAATCTTTACATATTACAAAATTTTTCTCAAAAAGCTTAATAAAGATATTTGATTACTCTCATAGTTCTAACACAAGTATTTTGTGTAATAATTTATGAAATATATTAAAATAGTATTTTTTTGTTTTCCAGGCTTTAGGTAAACATTGTGTAGTCTTCAACTGTTTTGAAGATTTGGATTATAAGGTAAAGCTTAAACATATGTACTCATAAATAATACTACATATATAGAAAATTGATTAAAGAATTAAAAACAAGAGAGATATTAAATATTTATGGATCTATAAACACTTCTTTTAAAGTGATAGAACAGAAACATAGACTATAATAGAAACTTAAAGTATTATATACTTTTATTTTTAGTTCAACTCAATTCCTCCTTAAAACAGTGCTTTTCCAACTTTCTGACGGTGAGATTCTTTTTAAACAAAATTTTATATGGAACATGAATATATAAAGTAAGAGTTCTGACTTATTATAAAAAGCCTCTCCCCATGCTTCTGAAAAGATGATTACTAAGATCAATGAGGCTATTATGATTAGCACAAAAGCAAAAATCTATATAGATGTCTTGTGTTTGGGTAGCAAATTACCTAAGACATGTTTAATAATATCCTGAAGTACTTGTTAAAATTTCATTTACTTCTGTTTCTATGTGCTACAAATTTAACTCAAAGGGTTTTGGGGGGTTTGTTTGTTTGTTTTTTGGTAGTACTGGGGATGGAACCCTTCTATCTCCGGGCTACACTACCAGACCTAGTTTATATTTTATTTGGAAACAGGGTCTCTTAAACCAGCGAGGCTATCTTCAAACCTGGTGATCCTCCTGTCTCCGCCTCCCAAGCACGGGGATTATAAGTGTGCCACCATGCCCGACTAACTCAAAAGGTTTTAAAACATGAGCATGCTAAGCTAGCACTTTCCCACTGAACGACATCCCAAGCCCTTCAACTTGTTTTTCATGTTAATTAAAAGCCCTTCAAAAAAAATTCCATGGTTGAATGAAATATCAAAATTTCAGATATGATTTTCTGCTACCTATGGGAGGTACCAACTTCTGAGTTTTTCCAAGTCTCTTTGGCTCTATCTCATTTTCTCTAGAATACCTGACAAACAAAATCTCAAGGCATCTGTCACCCTGCCTTTAGCCTACTGATTGTCCTGTTTTGGCATCTTCCCACACTTTAAACACAACTGCCGGAAAGTTGCAGGAGAGCCAAATGGCCGTCATAGTAAAATAGTGGTGAAATTCTTTACCATCTTAATTTCTGTAATCTTTTCTTTTTTAAGATAATGGGGAAATTCTTCTTTGGACTGGTTCAGTCTGGTGCCTGGTGTTGTTTCGATGAGTTCAACCGCATTGATGTGGAAGTTCTGTCTGTCATTGCCTCACAGATCTTGACAATTAAGACAGCAAAGGACAGCTATTCTGTCAGGTATTTGTTCAGTGCATTTATTGGGTGAAAAACTATTACACATTTTGAATGAAATTGATGAACATTTACGTTTATTTACTATTACGTGTTTTTTCTTCAAATAAGTGTTTTGGTCTTTTGGTTGGTTTATAGAATATAGAGAAAGAAATGGTTCTCACCTCAAATATTCCCTTTGTTAGGTAAATCATGTGAAAATATCTATAACTAACTTGCAGGCCAACTTAGAGGTATCCAAACTCTTGCCCGAGCTTTGGAGCAGTCTCTGGAGCTACCAGGACTCTGATGTAGATACATTTTAATTACATTTTTTGTTTTTGTTTCTATCTTTAATTATTTTCTTTTTGTCTTAGAATATTGCATTAGAAGGGATGAAATAAAAATTGGTTTTTTAAAAATTTGACATTCTTTTAAAAAAAAAAACTAAGTCATACTGGCCATGCACCTGTGCAGCCCCTCTTGTCTCTTCACTCTAAATTAAGGAGCTTTTGTAAAAACTTTGCAATAACATTTTATGAATGTTAGGATTACTAATGACTAGTAATAAAAGCAAATTTTTTCTTTTTGGATAAATTTAGGAACTCATATGTTTTACTTTATGGACATAAATGAATTTGTGGGTTTAAATTTTTTATTATATTTCTAACTTGTGCTTATGGATACTAAAATTGTGGCTTAACTCTCAGGAATTCTGTTCAAATTGCTAAAGCTAATATTGCCAAGCCTCAAAAGTAAATGGATATAGCTGGGGTCACAGTAAAACCTACATCTTACCAACACTTCTCTGCACATTAACCTCTGCAAAATGCTCCCCATTAATGTCTTAGGATTCACCAGGTTTTGTCTCACTTACTATTTTTCCCATGTTTTGACTCCCCTCTTTGGTATCAACTGTCCAATGAATCAATACAAGATTTCTCTCTCTTGTCTCTACCACTGGTGCCAACTACAGGTCATAGATGTCCATGTCCAGTGTTCTATTTCATAGTGGTACCAAAGCTTTTTAACAGGGGCCAGGGGAGACTTAGGAGGTGGGCTTTGTTCCATACTGAAACAGAGACTTGATGCCGGGCCCCAATCTATGTTCAACTGTTTCATCTAAGCAGAGTATATTTTATTTCCCAAGAGTCTCTTCACATTTCTTCCCCTGGTCAGTTCATTCATTTAGGTACCTTCCAGCCTTAGGTCCCACAAAGCTCCTCAGATTTTTTTCAGACATTACCAAATATATCTGAACCTTAGCAGGGTTCACAACTTTGGCTCAAATTATTCTCTTCCTCCTATCATTCACAGTTATTTTTCCAGTGAGCTATTTGGATTTAAATGTGACATAGTATTAAGAAAGTCCCCAAATTCACTTGTAGTTTTATCATACTTTGTCCTAGAGAAAACAGTTTTACTGATGAATACTGTAATGTCTTGTAGGTTTGTGCTGGATGGAAAAGAAATGCGTGTTAATATGTCTTGTGCAGTCTTTATCACCATGAATCCTGGGTAAGTGATAGTGAATCTGGTGGGAGTAGACAAAGACCAAATTCCTTTTTTAAATATTCTCCACAGATGGATTTGTCTGACATTATAGATCTATCATTAACTCTCCGCATTCCTCTGAGCTCCCCCTGGTGGTTGCAGGGAGTGAAGCTTGGGCAGGTTCATTAAATATCTCACTGATATTAGTCCAAGGAATCAGAGAGAGCTGATGTGGAGTGAATTGTGGAACAAGGTCTAGGGAAAAAGTATGATAAACAGCATGCTCTGTGGAATAGATGGTACAATAAAAAAAAACCATCATGTAGCCTGGAGTGGTGGTGCATGCCTGTTAATCCCAGTACTTGGGAGAATGAGACAGAAACATTACAGATTCAAGGACAGCCTCAACAATGTAGAACAACTCCCAGCAACCTAGCAAACTCCTGTTTCAAAAGAAGTGATGGCAGAAGGAATGGAAGTATATCTCAGAGGTAAAATGCCCTTAGGTTCAATCTTCATAACCGTAAAGAATCTTGGAATTTTCAGATAAAGGTAATAAAAAGCCACTAAAATTACTTTGGAGGAAAGTATATTACATCATTCCTTATTTGAAACATTGAGAAATTATTGGTTTTTGTTTTGTTTTTCTTTTCCTCTAAAGATACGGAGGTCGAGTAGAGATCCCAGGTAACTTAAAATCTCTCTTTCGCCCAGTGGCAATGATGGTGCCCCACTCTCAGATGATTGTCGAAATAATACTGTTTTCATTTGGTTTCAAATCTTCAAAATCACTTTCTGGAAAGATAACTAACCTTTATGAATTAGCTAGCAAACAGCTCTCACAACAGGTAAGGAATGTTTTTCCAAAAATATTTAAATGTAATTATAGAAAAATGACTTTAAATGAGACTTTCCTGGTATTTGTTCAGGAATGACCTGGGAGCATACTATATAGTGGGGCTGGAATTTCTGTCAACACATCAAGTCCATATGCCAACTTAGGTGTAAGGCAAAAATTATTCAAGATTCCAATCCAGTCCTCTAAGCTCTAGAGACAATAACTGAACATTTGTCATTTCAAATTATAGACTCTGTCTCTGTACAAGGAAGACAACAACAAGAGCAATGTTCTATCACTGCATTGTGCAGCATAATAATTTGTAGTACATCTTAAAACACAAGTGCTAGGCCTTACACCCAAATTTATAATTTTTTATATCTCTTGTGGAACTTCAGAATTTGTATTTCCAAGAAGTTCTCAGATGTTACTGACACTGCTGATTTGAGCACCACACGTTGAGAATTATTTTTCTTACATATAAGTAATTGTTTCTAACCCCAAATGGTTTGGACAGCTAATCATATTTTCTCTAATATGCTCCTCTTTCCAGTATTCTTCTAATTCCTTTTTACATTTCACAGGTAATTTCATTCAGATACTGACCGTGTTCAACACTCACTAGTCTTTTTTGTGTGTGTTTGTGGTACTGAGGGTGGAACCTAGGGGCTTTTCTACCTCCAGGCTATACTCCCAGACCTTTCTATACTTTATTTGAAAACAGGGTCTCACTAAGTTGCTGAGAGCCTCACTAAGTAGCTGAGGCTGGCTTGGAACCTGTGCCATCCTCCTGTCTCAGCCTCCCAAGTGCTGGGATTACAAGTGTGCACCACCATGCCTGGCTCTTAGTCTTTTCTTTAAGAAAGAGACTTTTGCTAGGTATATTAGCACATGTTTGTGTACTCAGCTTACTCAAGAGGCTAACAGGGAAGCCCAGCAGCTCAAAAAAAGCCTGGGCAGCATAATAAGACCATGGCTTGAAAGAAGATAAAGAAAGGAAGGAAGGCTCTAAGGAGCACAGGATCGGGAAAGATAAATGAGAACATTCAAAACAAAATGAGGTTGCTTGGATTCAATATCACTGATTTCCTTCATATCCTAGATAATCGATAATAATAAATTATAAATCAGTAAAAATAGTAATTCTGCATTTATTTTCAAAGTGTGCCATTTTCCCTTAGAACCTTTAATAACTCAAATATTTTAATGTTTGATAGGATCATTATGATTTTGGTTTGAGATCTTTAAAGACAGTTTTAATAATGGCTGAAAAGAAGAAACAGGAGCTTGAATGGTCAGTTGAATTTTAAATTTAAGGTTATATCAAAAGGAGTTGTATACTACTGGAAAATAATTTGTAGAATTTTAAATGACAAGTTAAACCAGGGAGCTACCAGAGTGCCACAGTAAAATATAATAAAGATTATTTAAGAATATCAAAGAAGCTAGCTGTGTTGTATACACTTGTAATCCCAGTACTTAGGAAGCTAAAACAGGAGGATTGCAGTTCACAGCCAGCCTCAGCAGCAACTTAATGAGGCCCTCAGCACTTACTAAGATCTTTTCTCAAAATAAATAATAAAAAATATGCCAGGTGTGGTGGTGCACGCTTGCAATCCCCATGCTTGGGAGGCGGAGACAGGAGGATCTCGCTGGTTCGAAGCCCTTAAGAGACCCTGTTTCCAAATAAAATATAAAAAAGGTCTGGGAGTATATAGTATAGCTCGGAGGTAGAAGGGTTCCATCTCCAGTACTATATATATATATATATATATATATATATATATATATATATATATATGACTGAGGGTGTAGCTCATAGGTAGAATGTCCCTGGGTTCAATCCCTAGTAACACACACACACACACACACACACACACACACACACACACACACACACACAATTACCAAAAGGTTTTTTGTGTGTTTGTTTGTTTTTAAGCAAGCTGATCCTAAAAGTCTGAAAAGATGCAAGGAATTATATTACATGTTTTAATCCACTGTTACTTTATGATCTATTTTGGAAAATGTTTTATGAGCAGCTGAAAAGAATATGTATTCAGTTGCTGTTGGTTTGGATATTCCTTAAATGTCTATTAGGTCTATTTGTTTTATAGTGTTCTTTAGGCTGAAGATTTTTTGCTCATCTTTTGTCTGGAAGATTAATCCAGTTGTCTGAGCAGTGTGTTAAAGTCTTCCAACTTCAACAAACAAAAAAGGTTTGTTTTATAAAAGTGGTATGCCCATATTAGGGGCATAAATATTTATTATCATTATATGTTCTTGTTGAATTGTTTATTTTCTTATCAAGAAGTGACTCACTTTGTCTCTTCTGATAAGTTGAGATAAGTAGGTTGAAAGCCTGATAAGTAGGTTGAAAGCCTGCTTTGTCAGATATGAGAGTTGCTACCCTCACATGTTTTCAGTCTCCATTTGGATAGAATATCTTATTCAGTCTTTTCACCTTTAGCCTATGAATATCTTTGCCTATAAGATGAGGTTCTTGCATGCAACATGTAATTAGGTTATGTTCTTTAATCCACATTGCCAGTCTAAGCCTTTTAATTGGGGAGGTTAGACCTTCGACATTGAGAAATGATTTCTGTTTCCTGTAATCTTATGGTATATTTTGTGTTTAATACAGTGTTATTTCTCCTTTGCTTAGTTGGTCATCTGGTGGGATTTGTCCCTTCTTTCATTCTGGTACTTATTCTTCTTTTTCTTCTTTGTGTTTTATTTCCTTAAATATTTTCTCTAGTGCCAACTTGGTTGTCATGAATTCTTTTAGTTTCTGCTTATTGTAGAAAGTTTGTATTTCTCTATCAATTTTGAAAGAAGTTTTTGCTGAATATACAAGTCTTAGTTAGAAGTTGTTTTTTTTTGTTTGTTTGTTTTTTGTTTGTTTGTTTTGATGGTACTGGGAATGGAACCCTTCTACCTCCAGGCTACACTCCCAGACCTATTTTATATTTTTATTTAGAAACAGGGTATCTTAAGGCAGCGAGGCTGTCTTTGAACTTGCGCGATCCTCCTGTTTCCACCTCACAAGCACGGGAATTACAAGCATGTGCCACCACGCCCAGCCTGAAAGTTGTTTTCTTTTGAGGTCTAGAGTACATCATACCAGTCCCTCCTGGTTTTCATGATTTAAATTGAGAAGTCTTTGGTGATTTTTATCATGTTGCCTCTGAATTTCACCAGCTTTTTTGCTCTCGATGCATTTAATATTTTTTCCTTGGCATCCATATAAGTCATTTTGATTATTATGTGGTATGAAGAAGTTCTTCCTTGATATTATGGTATTGGAATTCTGAATGCCTCCTGTATGTGAATGTCCAACTCATTTTTTATGTTTAGGAAATTCTCAGATATTATTTTTCTGATGAGATCTTTGGTTTGTGTTTCTAGGCAAGCTTCCATTAGTACTATATGTTAGATCATTTTATGTTACTGCATATTTCTTGAATATTTTGGTGGTGGTGGTGATGGTGTATTACCTTCTCTATATTGTTGACTTAATGGTCAGTTTTGGATGGATTCTTTTCCAAGAATGGAACTCGATTTTCCATGTGGTCTAGTCACCAGAGATTATTTCTATTAAGATCTTTATAACTCATCTATTGTCTCCTTCATTTTGCTCACAGCCTCTTTTTGGTTCTTACTTAAGGACTCAATTTCTCTATTGATACGTTCTTTCATTTCCTTTACACTTCCTCTGATTTCATTTCTCAGGTCTTTGGTCATATTGAGAACCAAAATCTGACTTTTTCTGGCATTTTCTGCAGCTCAGTATCAGTAATCTCCTTTGCTATTCAGTTTTGACTGTTCATTATTTCCATGTTGGCCTTCATTCTCATGTTTTCAGAATTTTCTAATTTATATCTTTTTTGTAATGGCATCTTTTATGTAGATTTTCATGTAGATTTGTAAAAATCTTTATGTAGATTTCTTGTGTCTATTTGTTATTCCTTTACAGTAAGGCCTATGCTAAGGGTATATAGTTGCCTCATTGGGTCTGTCTCATAAAATCATACTTTTGACTTATTTTCCCCAAGCCTCTTTAATAGGACTTAGTTTTTAATGCAGGCAAGCAGGAATCTATGCTTGCCTACAAGCCTCCATGCTCTCTAGGCCCAAACTCAACAGGACCCAGAGACCATAATCCATTGAGAGCTTAAGACCTGCTGGATGAAATTTAATGCTTCAAGGACACCATCATACCTCTGCTGGTTGTGAATAGGTAAAAGTAAGAGGCACTGGTTTTTTGTCTCTGTGATAGCTGGAATGAAGATCAGAAGGGCCTGAAATTATAACATTCCATGCTTGTGGCCCTGCTAACTTATCTCTGATGGCCCAGTGATATCACTGCCAATCTGCTGGCTGTGAATGTCAGGATCCCAATCAGCTCCTGGCATACAGGCCAAGAGGGCATACACTGCTGGCCAAGAGGGTATTGTGCTCTCAACTTGCAGCATGGTGTCTGATGGTGGTCTTCATCCCCACCTTCACAGGGATGGTTTGAAAACTCACAGACTTCATGCATTTGTTCACTGTCAAGCAAGTTCCTACAGCC
This sequence comes from Muscardinus avellanarius, assembly GCF_963383645.1. NCBI lineage: Eukaryota > Metazoa > Chordata > Mammalia > Rodentia > Gliridae > Muscardinus > Muscardinus avellanarius. The sequence goes on along the minus strand of NC_137793.1, from coordinate 65,373,274 downwards.
ACTCAGGCTACCGCTGAGACAGTTTGTAATTTCACAGTCTTGACAAGTGCCACTCAGGTACCTACAGGAAGTGTCTGTAGTTTCTTGGCCCTCACAGTATCAGATGCAGCCACTGGAGTCCATGGTGGTTTGGCTGGCCAGTTTGGAGATCCACAATGGTTTTGATGAGGTAGTATATAGCCACTGGGATTCCTACACAAGGGCAGGTTGTTTCTTGGTCTCACTAAATTCAACGCAGTCACAGGATTTCTTTATCGCACAATGAATTCTGATGATTTGTTTGGCTGAGCAGCCTGAGGATTCATGTCTTGAGATAATAGAATGTGGGGAGAAGAATGTGATTGCTTTTGCTCTTGGTTCTCTGCAATCACTGACTTAACAAGATTTAGCTTCTTTTCTGGAGTTGGTCTCTGAGAGCCACCCGTACTGGCAGCTGCTCACTCCTGCACAGGCTCATCAAAATGGCACTTATCTCCACTCTCTGCCCATCAGATGAGATATTTTTTGGAGCTACTTTTTAGTCTTCTATTCTGTGCTGCCTCCAATTCAGCCACCTTTCAATTGTCTTTCTTCTTTTGCATTCTATTTGTTATTCCTTTAAAGTAAGGCCTATGCTAAGGATATATATTAGCCTCATTGAATCTGTCTCATAAAATTATACTTTTGAGTTATTTTCCCAGAACCTCTTTAACAGGATATAGTTTTTAATGTAGGCAAAGAGTAACTGCTTTTCTTCTTTTGCCAAGAAGTGGTCTTTCGGCTAGTTGATTTCTGGGTATTGGAGCAGCTGAAATGTGCTGCCTTCTTCTATTCAGCCATCTTAAATTCCCCATGATCCATAAAGTCACATGTAAAAATAAACAGGTAGCTAGAAACCTATTGAAAATCAAGACCAATGAAAGGGAAATATTATCCCAAGTATTAAGACATACTTTAAAGCTTCAATAATTAAAACACTGTGATACTAGCTCATGACTAGAAAACTGTAGAAAATGAATAGAAATAGGACTCTATTATTTGGCCATTTATATATCATAAAACTGGGCAAAAATAGATTCTTTAATGAAGAGTTATTAGGGACATTAACCATCCATCTGAATAAGTATCAGGTTAGAACCATGGTCTATATCATTTGCTAGGATAAACTGTGAAGGATCAAATAATTTAAATGGAAAAATTTGAAAATACATAACTATTTGAAGAAACAAAATGTCCTTTATAACCTTGGCACATAGAAGGCTTCTCCCACTATTCAGCTGCTAAGACCCTGCCCTGATGGGAAACTTTTCTTCTGTTCTGGCTGACTCTCCACTTAAATTCCTTCTAAGTCATTTAAACACCCTTAACCCACCCTATGTTAAACCCAAATGACTTATAAAGCCACTGCACCCTGTAGTAGCCCACGTATCCCTTAGATAAGCAGAACAAATGCCCCCCCTGAGGGGTCCCTGGATCCCTCCCTGCTGAGGGATTTTTATAACTTCCGTGAGCAATAAAAAAAAAAAAATGGACAGAAATCCCCTACATACAGGCTTTCCTCCTTCATTCAAGTCCTGCTCTCTGCACTAACTGCTCCCCAACGGCTGTCCTTTTAGCCTGCCAACGAGCTGTTCCTCTGCCTTCCATTTCTTTCAGTATCCAGACTCAGTGGATGACCCCCCCCCCTTACAGGGCTCCTGTAGTCCAGCCCTTCACCCTTCCTCCTCTTCCGCTACAACCGTGACCCCGAGTCCTGCAGCCTTTTCACAGCTAGTCCCCACCCCTCACGTTCCAGTCTCCTCCACTGAAGCTGTGACCCCTCCCTCTGGGAATGCCTCCCAGCCCATGGTTCTCCCAGCCATCGCAGCTGCTGCTCCGGGAGCAGTGGCCGCTTCTTTCCCCTCCTCCCACCTGGCTTCTGCATCCACCCCCACCTTCAGTCCACCCTTTACTCCCTTGCATTCCCTGGCTGCTCATTTTCCCCACTCCCCTCCTTCCTCACCGTCTACATGGATTCTGGCTCCTCTGTTGCTGGCTACTCAGGCTGAGGCATCTCCTCCCTTACCACCCCTACTGCCATCCAGGGTCAGATACCCTCTGGTGTCTTCACTTGTTCCTTCTCTTCCCCTTAACCCTGCTGCTCAGGTCCTAGAGTCCCTAAGGGAGGTTGTGGGGGCAAAGGGGAGTGTCTGCGTTTATGTTCCCATTTCTATGGCAGAACGTTCTGAAATTGAGAGGCGTTTGGGTTCCTACACAACTGACCCCACTACTTATGTTAAAGAATTCCCCTGGGTCCTTCAGGCTTATAGCCTTACTTTTCATGATATTTACATGCTGTTGGCCAATACCCTGTTACCTGAAGAGAGCAGGCAGGTATGGGAGCAGGCACAGGCTTATGCAGACGAAAGTAATAGAACAAACCCAAATTATCCCATGGGTATCCAGGCGGTGCCAGATAAGGATCCTAACTGGGATTATAATTCCCCTGCAGACTTCATTTGTGGAAATCTCTTTTCCACTTGCATAGTGGCTGGCCTTAAGAGGGTGACTCAAAGAGCAGCAAATTTTGATAGGCTTCATGAAATAATCCAAAAATAAAGGATGAATCTCTGACTGAGTTCCTCCATAGGCTTACTAAAGCTCTTCAGCAGTATACTAACCTAGACCCTGAATCAGCTGGTGGAAAGCATGTCCTTATTACTTACTTCCTATCCCAAAGTTATCCTGATATTAGAGCAAAATTTAAAAAGCTGAAACAGGGACCTGCCACCCCTCAGACCGAGATTATGGCTATGGCCTTCAAGGTCTCTCATAATAGAGATGAGGACGCTGAATGCCCTAGATATCAGAAATATGAAAAAGGCCGAATGTAGCAGGTATCAAATGCTGGCTCAAGCCATTAGTAAATCAGAAATTCTGCCAAATGTTGCAGAAAAACAGCCATCAACACCTAAGGGTCCCCCAGGGCCTTTCTTTAAATGTGGAAATGAAGGACATTGGGCAAGAGCCTGCCCAAATCCCCAGCCCCCTACCAGGCCATGTCCAAGGTGCCACAAATTCAGTCATTGGGCTACTAACTGCCCCAGCCCCTGCAGGGGAGCTGGGTCATTCCAATAGCATGACCTACTTGGCATGACCACCAAGGACTTGGGGTTTGTCTCCCGACTGTTAATATCGCTGCCCAAGAACCTTGGGTAACCCTCATAGTTGATGGCCACCCCATAAATTTCCTCCTGGATACAGGAGCTGCATTCTTAGTCCTGAGGGAATTTTGGGGGGCCCACCAGCCTAGCACAGTCCTCTATTGTCTGGATAGAGGGACATACATTTAATCCCCATAAAACTCCTATGTTGACCTGCCATTTCCATGGTCACCCATTTACCCATCAGTTCTTAGTTATTTCTAAATGTCCTGTTCCCTTGTTAGGGAGGGATATTTTAGGAAAATTTTGGGCCTCCATTACCATGGCACAGTGGCCTATTGGCCCTGCTATCTCCTCCAACTCAGCCTTCCTCCTGACCTTGATGGACATGGACAATCCTCCTAAAGCTCCCACATATCCCGTTCCTCCTCATTTGGTGCATTCCAGAGTTTGGGATACACTCACACCCCTCACTGGCTAATCACCCATCTGTCCAGATACAACTAAAAGACCCTCATCATTTTTCAAATAAGCCTCAATGCCCACTCCCTGTGGCTAGCCTCCAGGGTCTTCAACCACTTATTTCAGACTTCCTGAGAAAATCTTTCCTGCAGCCCACTCACCATGTAACACATCAATTCTAGCAGTTAAAAAGCCTAATGGTGCTTCTCACTTAGTGCAGGACCTTCACTTAGTTAACGAAGCAGTTAAGCCCATACACCCTTTAGTCCCCAACTCATACACTATCCTGTCCCTTATTTCATCCTCAGTGACCCATTTCTCGGTCATCAACTTAAAAGATGCCTTTTATATGATTTCTCTTTTGCTTACCTCTCAGGATCTTCTTGCCTTCACCTGGACAGACCCTGACACCCAGCAGTTCCAACAGCTCACCTGGACTGTCTCACCACGAACCTCTCCCACTAGGCATAAATACTGCCTTTAGGACACTGCAGCAGGCACTACTATGTGCTCCAGCCATTCAGTTCCCTGACCTCAACTAACCTTTTACCCTATATGTACATGAAGTCATGAGCCTGGCTATTGGTGTCCTGGCCAGGCCAAGGGCTCTGTTTCTGCACCAGTGGCCTATCTGTCTAAACAGCCAGACCCAAACATCCGAGGCTAGGCTCCTTGCTTACATACCTTAGCCTCTGCCTATGTGCTTCTCCAAGAAGCAAAAAATGTTCACATTTGGGGCCCACATCAAGGTTACCTTACCACACCAACTCAAAGATCTGCTCATGTATAAGGCCTTCAAACTCTTCCTTCTTTCTGGGTGCTTTCCCTCCTGGTCACCGTTTTACATGATACCACTGTGTCTTTTAGTTTGTGTTCATCCCTAAACCCAGCCACCTTATTGCCCACTTCTACTGCCCCTCCTTCTCATGTATGTCTAGAGGTCTTAGATGCCCTTATCCCTTGCCATTCTCACATTCAGGATAAGTAAGGCTCACATCTGTAAGCCTTACTTGGCTTATAAATGGGAGCTCTTTCACCCAGGAGGGCCAATGATATGCAGGATATGCCATTGTTTCATTAACCGAAGTCATTGAGGCAAAGCCCCTCTTCCCCAATACTACTAATCAGCAGAACTAATTGCAGTAACCAGGGCTTTTGAGTTAGAAGTCAATCAAGCCCTTACTATTTACATGGACTCAAAATATGTGTTCCAAATTCTACTATCACATTCAGCCATTTGGAAGGAATGTGGCCTGGTGAACACAAAGGGCTCTACGGTCACCAATTCCAAATGGATTACAAAACTTTTACAAGCCTCCCTTCTACCAAAGAAAATTGGAATCTCTTATTGTCCAGCCCATAAAAATGATGACTCCACAATTACACAGGGAAACACTAGGGCTGACAGGATAGCAAAGGAAGTGGCAATGTATTCTCCCTCCTTCTTGGCTCCTGTACAACCTGTCCCACTTAGCAACTCCAATCATGACTCTGAAGCTATACAATCACTCCTCTTATATTTGCACACTATCTTCCACCCTAATCCTAATACCTTAAAGGTTTTTGCTAACTCTTTTCTTACTCTCTCCCCCAAAGACACTCAGTTTCTATGGAAGTCCACATCCAAGTGTTCAATCTGCCAGTGCACTAACCCACAGACACCCCTTAAGCCAGGCACTTTTCCCTCACATCAGGCCCGTGGCCACTGCCCAGCAGCAGTTTGGCAGATTGAATTTACCAACATGCCCACAGTCCATAAATACCACTATATAGTGGTAGTGGTTGACACTGTCTCAGAATGGGTAGAAGGCTTCTTACCTCTAAAAATCAGGCATCTATGGTGGCCTCTATCTTGGCTTCAGAGATCATTCCTCAGTTCAGGGTGCCACATTCCTTTCAGTCCGATAATGGACCAGAGTTGTCTCCAAAATTACCCAAAACCTCTCCTCTGCCTTAAGTATCCCATGGCATTTTCACATTCTTTAGCACCCTCAGTCTTCAGATAAGGTAGAGAGGACAAATCAAACTCTTAAGAAAACCCTTTCTAAGCTCTCTTTAGAATTGCACCTTGATTGGGTGAAGTTACTCCCTCTTGCACTTTTCAAACTCTGAATCCTTCAAAAAAAAAAACCTCTGCTTTCCCCTTTTGAGGCTGGGATCCCACAGGAGGGGGTCGTGTGGCCAGGTAATTGGCTTGGGGACAGAGGGGAATGTCCTTTCACTGACAGGCCAGGAGGCACCAGGAGAGGGCAAATCTCCCTGGTAACTGACCAGGTCTGGCTGGAGGGGGGATGGTGGCTTATCTGGTCAGACCAGGGCCTCTCTGGAAATGCACACTTAACTCATGGGGGAAACTAACTCATGTAACATTCCTCCCTTTTTCTTTTTCTTTTTATTCAAAATAAAGAATAAAATATAGGGCTGGGGGTATAGCTCAGAGGTAGAATACCCCTGGGTTCCATCCCTAGTACCACACAAAAAAGTGTTATCATTCAATCTCCATGCATTTAAATAATTTATTTTGGTCTTCCAATTGTTGATTTCTACTTTCATTCCATTGTGGTCTGAAAAGATGCAGGGAATTATTATATCTTTTGAATTTCCTGTTGCTTACTTTGTGGACCAGGATGTAATCTATTTTGGAGAAGCTTCCATGGGCTGCTGAGTAGAATGTGTATTATGCTTTTCCTGGTTGAAATATTCTGTATGTCTATTAGGTCCATTTAGTTTATTGTTTCCTTTAGTTCTGAAGAGTCTTTACTTCTTCTGAAGAGTCTTTACCTTGAAGATTGATCTAGTGGCATGAGAGATGTGTTGAAGTTTCCCCATATTATTGATTTGGGTCTATTTGAGATGTGATGTTCTAGAAGGTTTGTTTTACAAATGTGTGTTTGTTTTACAAATATTTGGGGCATAAATATTTACTATATATTCTTGGTGAATTGTTCCTTTTAATAAAAGTAAGTAACCTGCTTTGTCTTTTCTGATGTGTTTTAGCTTAAAGTCTGTTGTGTTGGATATCATCAATGCTACCCCTGCCCATTTTTGGTCTCCATTAGCATGGTATGTCTTTTACCATACTTTCACTTTTGGTCTATGAATGTCTTTGGCTATACAGTGAGTTTCTTCCCAGCAGCATATATTTGGATTATGCTTTTTAATCTACATTGCCAGTCTATGTCTTATAATTAGTGAATTAAGTCCTTTGATGTTCAGGATTATTATTGAAATATGATTTTTGTTTCCTGTTGTTTTTTGTTTTATCTTCTGATCAGTATAATGTTATTTCTTCTTTGCTTAGTTGCCCCACTGATCAACTTCATCTCTTCTCTGCTTCTGAAATTTTGCTTCTATTTCTTCTTTATGGTTTATTTCTTTAAGTATTTTCTCTAGTGTTGGCTTTGTATTCGTGAATTTTTTTTTACCTAATTCTGCTTATCTTGAAATACTTTTGTTTCTCCATCAATTTTGAATAATAACCTTGTGGGATATAGCAGTTTGGGTTGTAAGTTGTTTTCTCCCAGGGCCTGGATGACATCATACCAGTCTCTCCTGGCATTCTTGGCTTGGGTTGTAAAGTCTGGCATGATTTTTATTGTTTTGTTCCTGTATGTCACCTGTTCTCTTATTCCACTGCTTTTAAGATTCTTTCCTTGGCCTCTTTATTGGTCATTTTGATTATTACATGGCATGGGGAAGTCCTTCTTTGATCTTGTCTTAATGGTGTTCTGAATCTCTCCTGGACATGTAAGTCCAACTCTCTTTTTATGTTTTGAGAATTCTCTGATATTATTTCTCTGAAGAGATTATGAATACCCTTGATCTGTACCTCTATTCCTTCAATTCCTTCTATCCATTGGGACATTTCATGTTGTCCCATAGTTGTTGGATGTTTAGGTTTTATTGCTGTAATGGCTTTTGAATGTTATTTACCGTGCTTTCAGTTTTGAATGAACTGTTTTCTAACAGTGATATTCTATTTTTTCATTTAATCTAATCTTCCAGAATTTCTTTCTATTGCTGTCTTCATTTCATTTATGGACTCTGTCGTTCCAGACCTCTTTCAAATTCTTTCTTAATGTCTTCATTCTCTCTTTCATTTTCTGTACACTTACTGTGAAACCTTTCATCATATTGAAGATCAGAATTCAAAATTATTCTTCTTTCATTTCTTGTAGGTCAGTATATATGATTTATCTTATTTCCTTCCTGTTCCTAGTTCTCATATTTTCAAGGTTCTCAGGATTGTTTTTCTAATGTATTGGCATCTTCTTTTTTGTGTGTGATTCTTTGGGTATTCTGTCTGATCCAACCTGAGTAGTAGGAATTTAGAGGTGTCAGCAGGTTCATGCTTGAGTAAGCAGTACTTTTTTCAATGGTGAGGGTGGAGTAAAGGATAAGGAGCTGAGGTGATGGGTACAGGATTCAGGTAATAGAGAATATGATTAGGTTAAGTAAGAATTTAAGTATAATAAGATAGCATCTGGTTGAGAATGAGAAAAGGTTAGATAGTAGGATTCTTGTAGTTAGTATTTAGGTGTGGAGATATGAAATAGCTTGAATATGAAACAGAGATACAGTAAGGGAAAAAAGTTTTAAGAGAAGAGAGTAGATAGGCTAGAGTGAGGAAGTTTGTAAAAGGAATGGGAGGAGAAGGAGCAAACAAACACAAACAAAGTAACAAAAGAAGTTATAAAAACTAACAATTATAAACCAAAAACAAAAAAACAAAAGGAAATAAGAAAGAAAAAACAGAAAGGACAAAAATAAAAAAACAAAAAGAACTAGTGGCAGTGTGAGAGAAAAAGAAAACAAACAACCCCCCTCCAAAAAACATAGCAATCATGCTAATTTATGTATATAGGGCCCAGGCCCATATAATATCTGTATTTCTGTTGACTGTGGTAAACTCTGAAGTATATGCCAGTGTCTCTCATTTACTCCGTACCCTATTGTTGGCTTTGGACCCACTTTATGAATGTTTGCATCCTTCTCTCACCTCTGAAAGCTTTGTGTTTAGGTATAATGGTGTCAGGTGTCACTATTAATGAGTTCTGTGTAAGTTCAGGGTTCTGTGCTTCCCCACTCTGTGCTCCATGCACCCTTTGGCCCTGGGTTCCATGCTCTCTGGCACTGGCTCTGAGCTCTCTGCCCTGTGCTCAAGCCCTCTGCTTCATACCTTCTTGCCCTGGGCCTGTGCCTCCCTACCCACACCAGCTGAGAGTGTCCAGTGTAGTCTTGGAGCAACTCCCTGTGACCTTGTGCAGGTACTGCACCTTGAGCACTATGTGCCTTTCCTGTGTCTCTGGAGGTTCTAACTGGACTACTTGAGAGATGGGCCGCCAAGTCTTAGCCGGCCAGGGTCCACGGCTGCTCTGGGCAGTCTTCTGCTGAGTAACAAATAATATCAGTGGTTACCTGGCTGTCTGTGGGTCTCTGGAGGGCATGGTGCAGCACCATGGGTGCTGCCTCTGGTGAGCTCACAGGCTTTTGGATCTTTTTCTGGGTCCCTGAAGTGTGATGCTGGTTGCTTAAGATGTTGGAACTCTTGGCTGCTTTCTGCGCTTCAAGTTCTTGGATTATTTGTAAGGATTTCTTGGGGCTGTAGCACCGAAGCCACACAGAAGCCAGCACTTATGATGTTGCCGCCAACAGCTACACCAAGTCAATCGTGTGCTAGGGCTTTTTGTAGTGGATATCACGTTCAGAGTATGGGATTCATTCTGCCGTGATTTCTGTTTGTGTTTTAGTTCATATCTTCTGCTGCTTTGCTTATTTTATTTCTCAAGACACACCTTTTCAGTAGTTGAACATTATTTGTTCCAGCTATTAAGATATGCTGCATCCCACAGTTGTCATTTTGAATCCCATCATCGATAAAATGTTATTTAGTATGTAATATATTGTTCATTATTTTGCTATGCTAGATAACATTCAAAGACTCTGGATATTAAAAAGTGAGTATATCATTAAGAGAGAGCATTTTTTTCTACCTACCACAGGCAGTTTTCTCTCTCTTTCCCTTAAAAGAGTTTTCCCACTCTCTTCTTTCATTTATAAAACAAAATAATAGTTCAACAGCTAAAGTCCTAAACCTCCCTTGGTAGAAAAGAGTTGTTAATACCTGGAGAATTAACATTTTGTCAAATAGACACTTTTAACATTTACCCATCTTCCCACAGTACTTAGCCACCAAGTAAGTATTTATTTATTTATTTATTTATTTATTTATTTATTTATTTATTTATTTATTTGTGGTACTGGGGTTCCTGGAAGCCCTTCTACCTCTGAGCTACACTCCCAGACCTATTTTTAAATACTTTTTTATTTGGAAACAGGGTCTCTTAAGCCAGCACAGCTGACTTCAAATCTGCGTGATCCTCCTATCTCTGCCTCCCAAGCGTGGGGATTACAAGCGTGCACCACCACGCCTGGCACCAAGTAAGTTTTTAGCTAATTCCAAAGAACCGGTGTCATGAAGATAGTCATGGGTATATTGCGTAAAATGAGGTTATATCAGCTTGCATCTTAGTTATATGCTAACATTTATCTAAACTGTTCATTGTTTATTCTTAAATTACAACAGAGAAACCTGATGGTAAATTCACATGCCAACTCTGAAATTATTTTTGTAGAATTTTGGTGGTTTCACCTTTCTATTGCAACAGTATTATATTTTATTAAGCCATTTTCTCTCCATTTGTATATTTAATACCCCTCTCAATTAGACATATAAATCACTTGTGGGCTTTTTATTTTCCTTTAAAATAAAGGTACCATAAAACAAGAAAGAAAAAATGAAACTATCAACATTCTGATGAAAATTTTAGACATCAATAGACAAAAGGGTGTGAAGGACACTTTTTTTAAATTGGTGGTACTGGGGTTCCTGGAAACCCTTCTACCTCCGGGCTACACTCCCAGACCTATTTTATATTTTTTTAAATTTGGAAACAGGCTCTCTTAAGCCAGTGAGGCAGGCTTTGAACCTGCGTGATTCTTCTGTCTTCGCCTCCCAAGCGCAGGGATTACAAGCATGCACCTCCATACCCAGCTGAAGGACACTTTTGTAGAAAAACCTTTTTCCATCTCTAAAATATGTTTAATATATTGATGTGTTTAATATATAAAAGTATTATTATGGATGCATGATGTGATAACTTTTATCAGTTGTCTTTTAAAAAAAATAGATAAAACTCAAGTTGACTTAAACAATAGAGAGAATTTGTCATTTCACCCAATTAGAAAATCCAGAGGTGGTTAAGATTACTTTGACTAGGAGTTCAGCTTAATTTTCCTGAGATATCCTCAACACTGTAGTCTTCTATGTACTGGCCTATGTTAAAGCTACTTCTTTTTTGGTAGCAAGATGACTTCTAATATGTCTAGATCATTGAAATTAAGTTTTCAACCTCACTCTGAATGAACAGATCATTTCTGTCTTTTCTTGAATCACTGTTTGAGTGACAGCATGAATTCCCTAGAGCTGAGTTTATGTTCCTTGAGGGAATATTTGTAATGTCACATGCTTAATTTCCCATACTGTCTTATAACTATGACTTTTGACATATAACCCTGGCAAATTAAACATTTCTACCTTAGAATCTGGCTGAAGCTAGTGAAAATAGAAATAGAATATATAGAGTCCACACTAGCAAGGATGATAGCAGGGATGGTATCTACAGCCAGTTATTAAAAATGGAGACCGTAAATAGTTGTAGTGCCAACATCAATGATATATTGATGTGACAAGCACTTCAGTCTGGATCCATTGATGGTGGCAGTAATGTCTTTAGAGGACCAGTTCTGTAGCATGATTTTGACCATAGATGTAGCCCACATAGCCTACAAGCCTTGCTCTAGTCCTCCTAGAGATGTTAATCAGCTTATATTCATTTTATTTTAGCCTAAATCCATTTTTGTTATTTGAAACTAAAATTCATACTTATTGATAGACTACCTACCCACAGTCAGTGACTGGAGAAAGGCATTACTTTTATTATTCTAGAACAGAGCACTTCCTGGATCTGGGGAACTGATTAATCCCACCCAAAATACAAGGCTGATAGGAATTGAGGGAGAGGAGAAAAGGGCATTGGAATATCCATACCTAAATGAGAATATTAATGGTCATTAAGTCAGAAAAGCAAACTTGCTAACTTGTTCTTTTATGTTTGTTTTCCTCACCCATTCAGTGACACCAGTGACAATATTTCAGAAGCAGATGAAACCCTGATTGTTATTGAGGCTTTAAGAGAAGCTAGTTTATCCAAATTTCTTTCGGAAGATGTCCCACTTTTTGAAAATATTATAGGAGATATTTTTCCTGGAGTGACTGCTTCAAAAGTAAATCAACATGCCTTGGAGGTAGTAAGAGCTTTGAGAATCATTATAAATTACATAGATGTTGAATATCAACTAAGTTAGGTATGGATTAAAAATACTATAGTTCTTCTATAAATTTTCTATTCATATTATAAGAAATAAAATGCTAGGAGACTGGTCTGTCATGCCCGTAATCCTAGTACTTGGGAGACTGAGACAAGAGGATCACAGATTCAAGGACAGCATCAGAAACATTTCAAGCCTCTCAGAAACCTAGCAAGAACCCATTTCAAAACAAACAAACAAAAAAGTAATTTTTAAAAAGGGCTTGGAGTTTAGCTGGGAGGCAAAATATACCTGGGTTTAAGTCTCAGTAACACACACACACACACACACACACACACACACACACACACAAAAAAAAAAAAAAATGCCTTGGAGACCTATTTACCCTTGGGAAAAAAGAATTCTAAGCACATCATGGCCTACTAGAAATAAAAACAAACTATTTATCTTTATGCAAAGATACCTGTTATGTATTTTGTTCTCAATTTTATCATCTTTCAAATTATAATATTGTGTCTCTCCTACTTTTAAAGGGCATTTTGAAAATCAAATTGGAAAAGAGTTATGGAAAATACTTGAAGTGTAAACATTTCATGATTATTAAAATTATAATTATAAAACTCTTTATTGTTTCTTTTACATATACAGCCTCATAAACCTTGCCTTGGTAGGATTTCAGTATATTTCGTGATACTATTATAAGCATCATGTTTCTCCCTGCATATGATGCAATATAGCCAGCAGAGTTGCTTCCCTGAAGTATGTGTTTTATCACATTAAAAAGTCAGTTCAAGGCTGGGCATGGTGGCGCACTCTTGTAATCCCCATGTTTGGGAGGCGGAGACAGGAGGATTGTGCAGTTTCAAAGCCAGCCACGCTGGCTTAAGAGACCCTGTTTCTAAATAAAAAAAAAGTAAGCCAGGCGTGGTGGCACATGCTTGTAATCCCCGTGCTTGGGAGGCTGAGACAGAAGGATTGCACAGGTTCGAAGCCAGCCTCAGCTACTTAGTAAGGCTCTCAGCAACTTAGTGAGACCCTGTTTCCAAATAAAATATTAAAAAAGGTTTGGGAGTATAGCCCTGAGGTAGAAAGCCTCTGGGTTCCACCCCCAGTACCACCAAAAAATATAAATAAATAAATAAATAAATAAATAAATAAATAAAGTATAAAAATAGGTCAGGTAGTGTAGCCCAGAGGTAGAAGGGTTTCCAGGAACCCTAGTACCACCAAAAAAAAAAAAAAAATGTCAATTCAATTGTTTTGGTGTAGCTTTTCCAATCTGACAGGACATGTTATCTTTCTAGTATATTCTGTTCTTCCTTAATCCATCTCCCTAAATTTCTCCCTACTCACTAGCTTTCTAGCCTTTTAACAGATGCCCATTAAACATAATTGATTCCTTTCACTGGGACCCTAGTTAGGGGTGAGTTTTTGTTTTTGGAATTTTTATGCTTCTTAATTTTGTGTTGGTACATTGTAGTCATACATTCTAATGGGATACAAGATGGTGAAGGCAAATATGCACACATCACCCAATTAGCCTTTACCCAATTCTTGCTCCATTCCCTCTCCCTCCCTTCTTCTCATGTTTTGCTTAATGATTGTCTTTGATATGCTTGTTAATGTACATCATGAACATTAGAGAATTCCCCTCTTCTTCCCTCCCATCTCCTCAGTTAAGTCACCTTATTTGCTCATCTATAGTATCTCCTTCTTCCTCCAGAGTTCCTCCTATGACCCATTTTCTCCCTAGCTTTCACATATTATGGAAAGCATCTAATTTCTTTTTTGTGACTGACTAATCTCACTTAGCATAATGCTCTCCAGGTCCATCCATTTCCATGTTGTTCTTCTTTATGGCTGAGTAAAATTCCATTGTGTACATATCCCACAGTTTTGTAATCTATTCATCTGTCGATGGAGATCTTGGCTGGTTCCATAGTTTGGCAATTGTGAATTGTGTGACTATGAACATAGATGCATGGTAGTTTGGGTTCCTTTCTTTTGGGTAGATACCCAGAAGTGCTATTGCTAGATCATATGGTAAGTTCATTCCCATTCTTCTGAGGATCCTCCATACTGTTTTCAGAAGTGGTTGTACTAATTTGTAATCCCACCAACAATGTTTTAGAGTTACCACTTCTCCACATCCTCACCAGCATTTGTTGTTATTTGTGTTTCGAATGATTGCCATTCTAGTTGGAATTAGGTGAAATCTCAGGGTAGTTTTGACTTGTATCTTTATGATTGCTAGTGATGTTGAACATTTTTATGCATCTATTGGCCATTTGAATTTCTTCTTTCATGAAGTGTCTATTTAGTTCACTTGCCCATTTTTTGATTGGGTTACTTTTTTTTAGTGCTGAGTTTCTTGGATGCTCTGTATAGTCTAGATATTAGTTCTCTATTGGAGAACTATGTAGTAAAATATTTTCCCATTATGTTGGCTCTTGGTTAAGGTTCTTGATAGTTACTGTTGCTGTACAGAAGCTCTTCAGTTTAATGCAATCCCACGTATTGATCCACCTTTTAGTTTCTTGTGCCTTTGGTGTCTTGTGAAAAGGTTTTACATGTGCTTATGTGTTGCAGTGTTGGACATAGAACCTCTTCAAGGAGCCTCAAGGTCTCTAATTTCCAAGTCTTTGATCCATCTTGAATTGACTCTTGTGCAGGGTGAGAAAGTGAGGTTTATTTCCATTTTCTACATATGGGTAACTACTTTGCCAACACCATTTGTTGAACAGGCTATCATTTCCAGTGTATGTGTTTGGCCCCTTTATCAAAAATCAATTGGCTGTAAGTGTGTAGATTTATTTCTGAGTCTTCTATTCTTCTCCATTGGTCTATGTATCTGTTTTTGTGCCAGTACCATGCTGTTTTTATTACCATTACCATGGCTTTGTTGTATAGTTGTTTAAGGTCAGTTTTATCTTTTCAAAGAAACTAATTCTTTGTTTCATTGGTCCTTTATATAATTCTTTGGGTCTGTTTTTTATTTCTTTGTGTGTGGAGGGGAGGATACTGTGAATTAAACACAGACATAGTCTACCTCTAAGCTACATCCTAAGCCCTTTTTATTTTTTATTTTAAAACAAAGTCTCACTAAAAACTACACACTGGCCTCAAACCTGTACTTGTTCTTGTTAGTTTCTTTTGCTGAACAGAAGCTCTTCAGTTTCATGCAGTCCCATGCATTGATTCACCTTTTGGTTTGTTGTGCCTTTGGTGTCTTGTTGAGAAAGATTTTATCTGTGCCTATGTGTTGCAATGTTGGACCTATGCCCTCTTCAAGGAGGCTCTAGGTCTCTGGTCTAATTCCCAAGTCTTTGATCCATCTTGAATTGACTCTTGTGCAGGGTGAGAAAGTGGGATTAATTTCCAATTTTCTGCATATGGTTAACCAGTTTTGCCAACACCATTTGATAAACAGGCTTCTTGCATTATTGCTCTGGCTATAATCTCAAGTACCATATAGAATAAAGGTGGTAATAATGGACATCCTTGACTTGTTCCTGTTTTTAGGGGGAATTCTTGAAGTCTTTCCCCATTTAGTATGATGTTGGCTGTGAGCTTATTGTAGATTGCCTTTATGATGTTGACTGTTTGTTTTTGGCCCCTTTGTCAAAAATCAATTGGCTGAAAGTATGTGAGCTTGTTTCTGGGTCTTCTATTCTGCTCCATTGGTCTATGTATCTGATTTTGTGCCAATAGCATGCTGTTTTTATTACAATGGCTTTGTAGTATAGTTTAAAGTCAGGTATTGTGATTCCCTCTGCATGGTTTTTGTTGCTGAGAACTACTTTGGCTATTCTGGGCCTTTTGTTATTCCAAATAAATTTAAGGACTAATTTTTCTATGTGAGGAATGATCTTGGTAGTTTAATGGGCATTGCATTGAATCTGTAGATCACTTTTGGAAGTATGGCCATTTTGATAATATTTATTCTGTCTATCCATGAACATGGAAGATCTTTCCATCTTCTAAGATCTTCTTCAATTTCTTTTTTCAATGTTTTATAATTTTCTTTATAGAAATCTTTTACCTCCTTGGTTAAGTTTATTCCTAAGTATTTTAATTTTTGTGGGTGATCTTGAGTGGAAGTGTTTTCTGAATTTCTTTTTCAGTGGGTTTATGGTTGGTGTACAGAAAAGCTTCTGATTTTTTAAGACTGATTTTGTATCCAGACACTTTGCTGAATTTGTTGATCAATTCTATAAGCCTTTTGGTTGAGTTTATTGGGTTTTCTAAATATAGTATCATGTCATCTGAAAATAGTGAAAGTTTGAGTTCTTCTTTCCCTATTTGTATTCCTTTGGTTTCCTTCTCTTACCTTATTTCTCTGGCTAGAGTCTCAAATACTATATTGAATAGAAGTGGTAATAATGGACATCCTTGTCTTGTTCCTGTGTTTAGGGGGAATTCTTGAAGTTTTTCCCCACTTAGTATGATGTTGGCTGTGAGCTTATTGTAGATTGCCTTTATGATGTTGAGATATGTTTCTTCTATTCTGATTCTCTGTAGTGCTTTTATCATAAATGGATGTTGGATTTTGTCAAATGCTTTTTCAGCACCTATTGAAATGATCATGTGATTTTTTTTCTTTGGTTCTGTTTATATGATTAATTACATGGATTGATTTTCATATGTTTCACCAGCCTTGCATCCCTGGGATGAACCCTACCTGGTCGTGAAATATGATTTTCTTTATGTGTTTTTGAATGTGTGTTGCTAGTATTTTGTTTAGCAGTTTTGCATCAAAATTCATCAAAGATATAGCCCTGTAGTTCTCCTCCCTGAACTGTCTTTGTTTAATTTTGGTATTAATGTGAGGTTGGCTTCATAGAATGTATTTGGGAGAATTCTGGTTTTTTTTTCTATTTCATGAAATAGATTGAGGAGTATTGGTATCAGCTCTTCTATAAAAGTTTTATAGAATTCACTTGGAAAACCATCTGGTCCTGGGCTTTTCTTTGATGGTAGGCTCTTTATTGCTGTTTCAATCTCTTTGATTGTTATTGGTTAGTTTAAGTGTTCTATATCTTCTTGACTCAGTTTGGGAAGGTTGTATTTATCTAGAAAGTTGTCAATTTCCTCCAGATTTTCCATTTTGTTGGAGTATCGTTTTTCAAAGTAGTTTCTGATAATCCTCTGGATTTCTACACTGTCAGTAGTAATATCTCCTGTTTCATCCCTTATCTTCATAATTTGGGTTGATTCTCTCTATTTTTTAGTTAGGTTGGCTAGTGGTTTGTCGATCTTGTTAATTTTTTTGAGAAACCAGCTTTTGGTTTGGTTGATTTTCTGTATTTTTTAAATTCTCTACTTTGTTAATTTCTGCTCTGATTTTAATAATTTCCTGTCTTCTACTGGTTTGGGATTAGACTGTTCCTGTTTTTCAAGGGCTTTGAGATGTGTCATTATGTTATTTTTTTATTTTTTATTTTTTTGGTGGTACTGGGGTTCCTGGAAGCCCTCCTTCCTCCGGGCTACTCCCAGACCTATTTTATATTTTTGAAACAGGGTCTCTTACGCCAGCGCGGCTGGCTTCGAACCTGCGCGATCCTCCTGTCTCCGCCTCCCAAGCGCGGGGATTACAAGCGTGCGCCACCACGCCCGGCTCATTATGTTATTTATTTGATGATTTTCTGTTTTTCTTCTTTTATCATCAAATTTATTTATTTATTTAATCTATATACTATTTTTTGTAATAAAAACCAACTCCACATTTTATTCTCAAAATTAGTTGAGTTCAACAGTTAAATTACCTAGATTGAGAGCAATGCTTGGGTAAATTGTAATTTTTTTTAAACAAATATACAACTTGGAATGGATTTGAGGCAAATTGTGCCATAAGCAGATATTTTTTTAGATGAAGCACTTTTTATTTTTATTTTATTTTTTAAACAAATTTTTTATTGAACATAAATGGTATACATTTAAACTATATTTGGCGTCCTCTCCCCCCGCCCCCGTTTTCCCTTCCCCCTCCCGCCAATGGTTGTCCAGGTTAACTATGTCATATTCATAATTTTATACATATTCAGGTGTAGACCGTCATTAATCAAGATAAGCCTTCCTCCTCTCCTATCTTTCCATTCAAACTTTGCTGGTATTTCCCCTCCATTATCTGGAGTTCCACTGGTATCCTATGTGTTTTCTAGTTTGGGCATATTAGAGGAAACATATGTACCTTCTCCTTCTGTGCTTGGCTGATCTCACTTAACATAATGCTCTCCAGGACTTTCCATCTTCTTGCAAATGATATAATTTTGTTCTTCTTTATGGCTGAATAGAATTCCATTGTGTGTATTTCCCAAAGTTTTGCTATCCATTCATCTGTTGATGGAGATCTGGGTTGGTTCAATATTTTGGCTATTACAAATTGTGCTGCTATGAACATAGGTATGCATATGTTGCTGTAGTTCTCTGAATTCAACCCCTTTGGAAAGATACCCAGGAGTTGGATCATATGGTGGATCTATTCCCACCTTTCTTAGGAATCTCCACACAGATCTCCATAGTGGCTGAACTAGTTTGCATTCCCACCAACAGTATAAAAGAATCTCTCTTTCCCCACATCCTCACCAGCATTTGTTGTTATTTGATTTCTTTATGCTTGCCACTCTGACTGGGGTTAGATGGAATCTCAGTGTAGTTTTGATTTACATCTCCCTGATGGCCAGTGATGTAGAACATCTTTTCATGTATCTATTGGCCCTTTGTATCTCTTCTTTTGTGAAGTTTTTTAGCACAATCTAGATCTTCCTCTGACAATTTATATACATGAAGCAACTTTTCAGTTTCACTTTCCATATCAAAAACCATGCCATCAATTTGTTAGATAAGCATTCTAATTAAAGACTAAGTGACGCACCACTGATGGGAAATTTTCTCACCTTGCTGATAGGCTTTCATTATATTTTCTTGAACTCTATCTCATATTTCTTCATTTAGAATTCCTTCATCTGGAAACCAAAGATTATTATCTTTTTTACTTCTATATCCTAACAAATCTACATTTTTCTCTTGTGATATCTTTCTCTTATATTGCTTTTAAAAATGATGTGCTGCCGGGCATGGTGGCACACGCTTGTAATCCCCGCGCTTGGGAGGCGGAGACAAGGAGGATCGCGCTGTTTCGGAGCCAGCCTTGCTGGCTTAAGAGACCCTGTTTCCACATAAAAAAGTAAAAAATAGGTCTGGGAGTGTAGCCCGTGGGAGTGTAGCCCGGAGATAGAAGGGTAGAAAGACTTCCAAGAACCTCAGTACCACAAAAAAAAAAAAAAAAAAATGTGCTATCTTTACAAAAGGATTTTTACTTTGTTTCCCATGGCTGCTCACCTCTTTCTGCAGCGATCTTTCCCTCTTTGCAAATTAACCCCTTCAAGTCCCTGTTTTACAGGTGCCACTTGTGGAGATTCCTTTCTGGGACTTGGGAGGGAGAGACCTGAATTAATGACTCAGACAATTGCCTCTCATGCAACTGATAAAATTTATTCTCTAAAACTAAGTTTTTTATACCCTTCTCCAGTTAGATTAATTATCAAATCCTCAAGGGAAAGAGTAAATACTAAAATTCAATGGGGAGGTAAATTGCTAACATACAATCATAAGCAAGACAAAGACCTCGTGAGACATTATTGGTCTTGTGATTAAGATCAGCCCCCTGCTCTCACTGGTAGGCCTTAGAGGGCAAATTCCGGAGAGGACAGGAGTTAAACCCAGAGTTTTGGGAGGATTTGACCTTTTGTAGAATATCCTTTAACTCTTTCAGAAACTTTTGTTCCTCAGGCTTCATCCAGTCCTCTATCAAGCTGTAAACTGTTCAATAAGTTGTTACTCACCAAATTGAAATAAATAGTTCATAGAAACATCAAAATATTCATAATTTAAAATTATGATTTTAATGCTAAACTTGATATAATCTAATGTTTTCTTCAGTATTGGAATTTTAATGGCCTGTGCAATAACCACCTATGTATACACTGTATATTTCATATAGAAATATGTCTTAACTAAAGAAATTTTCTGTTAACTGTGCTATTAATACTATATGCAATAATCATTTGATATGTAAGAATCTGAATCGTGTATAGTAAGGAATTGTGGTCAATCTAAGTTATTTACATATCTATCTCTAAAAGTATCCAAAATGTGGCAGATGTTTACTCAGGGCAACCAAAAAATTAACTTAAAATTATTGAAACCACATTATAGGATAAAAACTACATATAGTTTGCCAGCCAATTGTCTCCAAGAAACATTGTATGTACCCTTAAGAATTTTAAAATAGGATTATAATTTTACATAAATAAAATTTGTAGGGTTATAGAACCCTCCAAAATAAGAATTTTGTTAAAATACTTGGCCAAAATGGCAACATGTATGAATAAATCTTCTTTGATTATGCTGATAGTGTTAATCCTCTGTGCATCCCATGCAATTCTATTCCACACCTGTGTGACTATGTGCTTATATCCAGGCATGTGTCTATCCTTGTATTACTAATTACAGAGAATTCATAGCTTCTCATCCTGAAACTTCTCAAAGTTTAGGCCTTAAATGATCAGTCTCATCACTCTGTTAAAGAAGAGTTTGTTCTTTTAAAAATCCTCTCATCTTATTTCCTGCCTCCAGAAAGTCTTGACACAGAAAGGACATTTTCCTCCATTGCATAGTTTATCTGAGTATCCCCTTCAGCTGCTTTGTTCTGTCCTATGGTTAGGATGTAAGAAGTAAAAAATGAAGTATAGGTCAATGACAAAAAAAAAAAAAAAGATAAATTCTACTTTTTTCTGTAGAGAGGATTACAAGTTGTATCCACACTGAAATAAACCTTTCTTAAGAAGGAAGCATGATTGCCTTCATAATTCCTTTGCTATGAATTATATGAAGTATCTTTCCAAGTTGCACTGATTCCTTGATATATATGTACGTGTGTGTGTGTGTGTGTGTGTGTGTGTGTGTGTGTGTGTGTGTTGTGGTGTTGCAGATTGAACCCAGGGGCATTCTACCTTCAAACTACACCCCCAGCCTGATTTTTATTCTTCATTTTGAAGCAGGGTCTCACTAAGTTGCAGAGGGCCTCACTAAGTAGCTGATGCTGGCCACAATCCTGGATCGTTCTATCTCACTCTTCCAAGTCCTGGGATTACAAGTATGCGCCACCACACCCAGCTTCCTCGTGATATTTTAACATATAACCATCACATGTTTTTTTTTTTTTAATCAAGTGTGTTTGCTCTCTTAGAATACTCTTAGCCTTAAAACATTAAAAAATCATTTAAAATAGTGATTAGAATTATAAAAAGGTACAGAAACCTTTTACATTTGCTTTTAGTGTGGGATAATTAAACAGTTGTAATTTGGCAACAGCTAGTTCTTAAATATATCATAAAGCCTGATCTGCACAAGGGTCTATGAATTTGCCATCAGAGGACTATGAACATAAAATAATGTGTGTTTTATGTTTTTTAGAGGTAATAATAGTAATTTACTTACTCTCAGAGACGGAGGTTGGTGAACTAAAAATTTAAGAACTATTTTTTTAAAATGTAGTAATTGTTACCTAGAGATGTTGGGGGATTAAGATTTAAGGGTTTTGGGTGACACTCAGAGTAGAACACATAAATAACATTTGTTTCCTTTTAGAAAGTAATACACATTGCAACACAGCAATTAGGCTTACAAGTTTGGCCACCTCAGAAAGAAAAGGCCATACAACTTTATAATCAACTTCAGGTAAGTGCAGTTTTTGATTAACTATTTCCAGGGTGGCATGGAGTTGCCAGTAGAGAGAAGAAAGAAGCATCATGGTTAGAAATGGTCAGGGGCAAATCCACAATTCAGTTATCAAAATATCTCATGTAACCTCCTAAATGTTTTATACTAATAAATATCCAAGAAATAGATGCAAGGGTATGATCATTTCTGGGAAGATCTACATTCAGTGGCCAAACTTCTTTGGTAAGATGTGTGGGCAAAGAGACGGTGAGAGACATAAAGTTAAAATATATATATTTTAGTTTATTTTTTAGAGACTGACACAGATTATAAAAAATATGAAAACTTCATCAAATACCTTGATAATTTGCCCATTGTTTAGACTTTTGTGACAAAAAGGTTCACCATCATCAGACCGCAAATGGTTCAGAAATCCACACACATAAAACAAATTTGTTTCACATGACAGTGATGTGGCCATGTTACCAGAGGTCTAGGCCAAAGGCTTGACTCTGGGCATCCCTACAAACAGGTCTGGCTATTTTCCCCCAAAACCAAACAGAAATGGTGAAAAACATGAAAAGAACCTTAATCAGAATGATCAGAATGACCATATTGAGAAGCAAAGTTAGACCAAGCATCTCAACTCTCTTTGGGGTGCTGAAGCAAGCTTTAGATTTAAATAGAGGAAGAATTGGAGAAGATGGAAAAAGGCATGCATAACTAAACAGACTTGGTCAAGCTATCATTTTATTAATTTATATTTCAGTTCTGGTTCTGTGGGTTAGCTCCAGAGAAGTATATAGTTCAAGGGGGCAATTTTTGCTTATTTCTCAGGGTGTTTTTTTGTTCTGCTTGTGATCCTGGATGAGGCAGTTCAGTTCCTAGGAAACTATTGCTTCTGCTCAGGTGTTATTCTCACAGTGGGGTAATTTCTTGGAAAGTGTGGAACAACTGAAGACTTCTAGGCATCACTCCAGGGAGCTAAAACAGGATACTGTAAACGCTGACAGAATGTCCTTGCAAATCTCCCAGGCTTGAAGATAGGTGAAATAGGTTAGGTAAACCTAGGGCTAATAAACTTGTATTATCAGTTTTTAGATAAGCACTCCTAAATTGTTAACATATCTATGTACACAGCTAGGCAGGGACCTGACCCAAAATTTAAGGTAGAGAAAACAGCTACAAAATGAAGGCAGAGATGCCAAATTTTGTCCTGATTTTCGTTACCCATTGGGCATCTTCAGGCCTAAGTAAAGAGTCACTGCTTTATGCAAAAGCAGCCTCTCAAAGTCCAGGTTATAGCCAGAGTTAGATGATTGGCCTGGAACCTCAACGCCATACCCTGAAATAATTTCAGTATCAATGAGGCACCATCATTGGCCCCTCAGGGATCAAAGACTGAATATAGTCAATCCACCAGGCATGTCTTGGATTTATGCCCTGGTCAGTATGATTTCCCTCACTGAAACAACTGTAAACTTTTGGCAAGAGTCATGTCTGGAATGCAGTCATAGTTTCTGCATTGGAATCGTTCAGTCCTTTACTTCATCTAAAACGGTGATGTCTTGGTGGTGAAAACGTTGATGCTCAGTTGCAGTGTTCACATGTATTTGTACAGCATTATGACAATCTGGGCAGGGTATACTCAACTAGCAAGTTAATTCTGGGCAACATCTTCAAAGAATGTACCCTCACCACATTTCATAGCCTCACAAGGCATATCTTTAATCTAGTCTAAAATTTTCCAAGTGGTAGACCAAACAGCTAGGCCACTGGCAAAGCCCAAATGTCAGAGTTCTTCTCACCAAGCAGAGTGAACAAGTCCTCTGGCTCTGAGGCTGACCAAAGAGAGCGGCCAAGCTTCAGTATAGCTTAAGCATCAGTAAACCAGACCCAGGTACTTTACCCAGGGAATGTTTGTGAATCAAGAACTCCACTGAGTCAGCAGTTTTATTTTAGGAAGTTAAGGATAAGTTTACCACAGGGGAAGAGCTCCACACTCCCATGACCCACTGGAGTTAGGCTAGATGTTTTCTTGCATATTCAATTCCCATTTGACAAAAAAGATTTGGGGCCATTCTCACCTTGCCATATGAAGCATCTAGGACAGCTTAATCAAGAATCATAAGATCTCTCCCTCAAATGAGGGTACAGAAATTGTACAGTAAGTGAAAAGGTGCTTTAGCTTTATACATATTTGAATTTAATATATTTATGTAATACTGACATTATTTTTAAAATAATAATTTTTAATCATATTACAACAGATCCAAAATAGATGATATGAGCCAAATACTTAGCCTGGGCTGCTCTGACAAAAATACCATAGGCTGGGTGACTTAACCAGTGAGCATTTCTTTTTTACAGTGTGGGGGCTGGGAAGTTCAGGTGCTGGCAGATCAGTGTCTGGTGAGACTCCTCTTCTTGGCTTGTAGGTGGCCATCTTTTTGCTGGGCCTTCATGTGATGCAGAGAGAGAGAAAGAGATAGGGAGCAAATCAGAGAGAAAAGGAGAATTAAATCAGGGAGAGATAATATAAGAATGAACATGTGCAAGAACAAGAGATTTCCAATGATTTTTATATTGTCCTACTTAGTAAAAAGCCATATTTCAATGGACTGAACTGTAATTTGAAGGGATATATATTTGCAAATAAATGAATGAATAAATCTGTCAATTTTGTCTTAGGCTTGTGTTGGTGTGATGTTAGTAGGCCCAACATGTGGAGGAAAGACAACAGTCAGAAGAATTTTAGAAAGAGCATTAATACTATTACCAGTTATGGATGATATAATAGTTAAACAAAGGGAATCTGTTTCAAAGGTAAATATTCTACTAAATAAAATATTTCTCCATTTATTCATACTTTCTACTTCAGTGGACATTTTTATATACTTTTATTGCATATTAAATTTATTGCTAGGATTTGTTTAGTTAGGAGTCATTGTAGAGAGTGGGATTTTTTGGGGGGTGAGAGGACTTGTTAAAAATTTAAATATCAGCCAGGTGTGGTGGCACATGCTTGTAATCTCAGCATCCGGAAGGCTGATATAGGAGGATCACGGTTTGAGGACAGCCTCAGCTACTTAGTGAGACCCTGTTTCAAAATAAAGAATAACAAATAAGGCTGGGGGTGTAGCTTGGAGGTAGTATGCCCCTGAGTTCCACCCCCAGTACTGCAAAATAAATAAATAAATAAAAATACATAAATAATAAAATAAATATTTAATTCTCAAACTGGTAACCGCTAGTATAAAACAAATCTATTGGGTTGTATATTTTGTATATAAGTCACCTTACTGAATGGATTCATAAATTTCAGTTATTTTATTGTTTTTTAGGTGTTGATTGACACATCTTAACATGGGAATAAGTTTCTCTCTTTTCCAATATTTATATAACTTATATCTTCTTACCTTGCCGAATTAATTAACCCTCCAAGATGATGTTAACTATATTATTTTTTCTTTATCTGGAATTTACCAAATGTTTCTGCATCTAATATGATGTTTGCTCTTGAACTCTGATAAATATTGCTTATTATACTTTGAAATTTCTATTTCCAAAGACTTTGTTTTTTTACTGTTAGAATTTTTAAAATCATTTTCAGCATCTTTTAAAAATATTTAACTAGTTAATGAATAAACTATACTGTTAGATTTACTCATGTTAAATTGTCCTTGAATAGATGCTACTTAGTTATGATACATTTGTATGCAGTATGAACTTAGACTCCATTAAATACTGTTTATTTCAGATATTTTATTTAAAAATTTATTATTATAAATGTATTCCAAAAGTCTTAGAAAGTTAGGTTCTTGGTTATACACTTAATTAAAAACAGTAATTTGATGAAAAGCTCTTTTCACATAAGAGCTACTTTTAAACTATTCTCACTGAGCCAAGCATTGTGGCGCATCCTTGTAATCCCAGCATCTGGGAGGCTGAGACAGGAGGATCACAGTGCGCAGACAGCCTCAACTACTTAATGAGGCCCTTTGCAACTTAGGAAGACCCTATTTCAAAAATAAAGAATAAAAAATCGTGCTGAGGGTGTAGCTCAGAGGTAGAATGTCCCTGGGTTCTATTCCCAGTGCTACAAAAAAAATTTAAAAATTTAAAAAATTAAAGAACTATTCTGACTGTGTTGATATAGCTGAATGGTGACAAAACATATGCAAAGTAAAAAATAAATCTCTATAAATTCATGAACTAAAGAACACCATTAAGCAAATGGACCTGTTGGACACATATAGAATATTTCACCCGAACTGGAGGACATTATGCTAAGTGAGATTAGTCAGTCACAAAAAATAAGAAATCAGATGCTTTCCCTAATATGTGAGAGTTAGGGAGAAATGGATCATAGTAGGAACTCTTGAAAGAGGAAATCCTATAGAGGAGCAAACAAGACAACCTAAAGGAGGAGAAAGAAGGGGGTAAGAAGGAAAATCTCTAAAACACACAATGTACTTAAACATATCGAAGGCAGCCACTAAGCCAAGCAAGGGAGGGAGGGACGGGGAAGGAATAGGGTTGGAATTGGGTAGGGGTTAAATCAACGATGAGTACATGTTTGTACACACAAGTTTTTTACTCCAATATGATGTTTGAATATAATGCACCAATAAAAAATTTAAAAGAAAAAAAAACCTCTATAAGTTCAATGTAAGAAATTATTATAACAATTACAAAGCATAAAATATATTCATAATAGCAGCTCAAAATTCCATTTATATATTTTTATTTTTGTACTTTAATATTTAACCATATAATATAACTATAGAAATTATATTTTAAAAGAGAAGTGCACATCAGTTATGGTTGCTATATCAGTTAAACAAAGGGAATCTGTTTCAAAGGTAAATATTCTGCTAAATAAAATGTTTCTCCACTCATTCATACTTTCTACTTCAGTGAACATTTTTATGATTTTTTCATTGCTTATTCAACTTATTGCTAGGATTTGTATAGTTAGGAGTCACTTTAGAGAGTAGGATTTTTTTCGTGAGGAAACTTTTTAAAAATTATTATTATTATTTTTTTTTTTTTTTTTTTTTTTTGGTGGTGGTACTGGGGTGGAACCCAGAGGCTATCTACCACTGGGCTATACTCCCAGACCTATTTTCTATTTATTTGGAAACAGGGTCCCACTAAGTTGCTGAAAGCCTCACTAAGTAGCTGAGGCTGGCTTTGAACCTGTGTGATCCTCCTGTCTCAGCCTCCCAAGCACGGGGATTACAAGCATGCGCCACCATGCCTGGCCCTTTTTAAAAATTTAAATTTCAGCCAGGTGTGGTGGTGCACGCTTATAATCCCATCCACTTCATGTAAATGCAGGATTTATATGAAAAAACAGGTTTATTAAATACAAAAGTAGCACATGAAATTTTAAGAAATGTAGAAAATAATAAATAACCTAGAAAGAATAACTGAAAATATTTTACTATAATTTCTTCAAGTATTTTTGACACTAAATATATTTTCAAATATGTATACATATTGATATGTATAAGTAATCTCATTTTTAAAATTTTTATTGGTGCATTGTATTCATACATCTTAATGGGATGCAAGATGGTGGAGATATACATGCACACATCACCCAATTAGCCCTTATCCAGTTCCCACCCCATTCTCTTCCCCTCCCTCCTTCTGATGTTTGGCTTACTGATTCATACTGATATATTTGTTAAAGTACATCATGTGCATTAGAGAATTTCCCTCTCCCGTCCCCAGCCCCTCAGTTAGGTCACCTTATTTGTTCATCTATAGAATTTCCTTCTGCATCTGGAGTTCCTCCTATGACCTGTTTTCTTTCTAGCTTTCTGCATTTCTTATTTTTAGTGACTGACTAATATCACTTAGCATAATGTCTTCCAGTTCCATCCATTTCCCTGTAAATGATGTAATTGTGTTTTTCTTTATGGCTGATTAAAATTTCATTGTGTATATAGCCCATAGTTTTGTAATTCATTTATCTGTGATGGATATCTTAGCTGGTTCCATAGTTTGGCAATGGTGAATTGTGCAGCTATGAACATAAATATGCATGCAATAGTTTGGTAGTTTTGTTTCCTTTCTGTTGGGTAGATACCCAGAAGTGGTATTGCTACGTCACATGGTGAGTTCATTCTCATTTTTCTGAGGATCCTCCATACTGTTTTACGAAGTAGTTGCACTAATTTGCAATACCACCAACAATGTTTTAGAGTTCCCACTTCTTCATATACTCAACAGCATTTGTTGTTGTTTGTGTTTTGAATGATTGCCATTTTAGTTGGAGTTAGGTGAAATCTCAGGATAGTTTTGATTTCCATCTGGTTGCTAATGATGGTGAGCATTTTTTCATGCATTTATTGGCCATTTGATTTTCTTCTTTCATGAAGTGTCTATTTAGTTCACTTGCCCATTTTTTTATTGTTGTTGTTGTTGTTGTTGTTGTTGTTGTTGTTTGGTGGTACTGAGGATGGAACCCTTCTCCGGGCTATACTCCCAGACCAATTTTTTATATTTAATCTGGAAACAGGGTCTCTTAAGCCAGTGAAGCTGGCTTCGAACCTGTGCAATCCTCCTGTCTCCTCCTCCCAAGCCTGGGGATTACAAGTGAGCGCCACCATACCCAGCAAGAAAGGTTTTATCTGTGCCTATGTGTTGCAGTGTTGGACCTCTGCCCTCTTCAAGGAGGCTCAAGGTCTCTGGTCTAATTTCAAAGTCCTTGATCCATTTTGACTTGACTCTTGTGCATGGTGAGAAAGTGGGATTTATTTCCATTATTCTGCATATGGTTATAACCAGTTTTGCCAACACATTTGTTGAATAGGCTATCTTTTTTCCAGTGTATGTTTTTGGCCCCTTTGTCAAAAATTAATTGGCTGTAAGTATGTGGGTTTCTTTCTGAGACTTCTATTCTTTTCCACAGGTCTATGTATCTGTTTTTGTGCCAGTACCATACTGTTGTTATTACTATGGCTTTGTAGTATTGTTTAAAGTTAGGTATTGTGATTCTTCCTGCATGACTTTTGTTGCTGAGAACTACTTTGGCTATTCTGGGCTTTTTGTTGTTCCAAATAAACTTAAGGACTGATTTTTCTGTCTGTGAGGAATGACCTTGGTAATTTAATGGGTATTACATTGAACCTGTAGATCACTTTTGGAAGTATTGCCATTCTGATGATATTTATTCTGCCTATCCTTGAACATGGAAGACCTCTCCATCTTCTAAGATCTTCTTTGATTTCTCTTTTCAGTGTTTTATAATTTCTTTGTAGAAATCTTTTACCTCCTTAGTTAGGTTTATTCCTAAGTGTTTTATTTTCTGTTGGAAATCCTGAGTGGAAGTGTTTTCTGTATTTCTCTTTCAGTGGATTTATGATTGGTATAAAGAAAAGCTTCCAATTTTTTAAGATTGATTTTGTATCCAGACACTTTGCAAAAATTGTTGAAAAGTTCTAAAAGTCTTTTAGTTGAGTTTGTTGGGTCTTCTAAGTATAGTATCATGTCATCTGCACATAGTGAAAGTTTGAGTTCTGCTTTTCCTAATTGTACTCCTTTGATTTCCTTTTCTTGCCTTATTGCTCTGGCTAGAGTCTCAAGTACTATATCGAAGAAAAGTGGTGATAATGGACATGCTTGTCTTGTTCCTGTTTTGTGGAAATTCTCGAGGATTTTCCCCATTTAATATGATGTTGTCTGTGGGCTGATCATAGATTGCCTTTATGATATTGAGTTATGTTGCTTCTATTCTGATTCTCTGCATAGTTTTTAGCATAAATGGATGTTGGATTTTGTCAAATGCTTTTTCAGCATCATTGAAATAATCATGAGATTTTTGTCTTTGGTTCTGTTTATCTGATGAATTACATGGATTGGTTTTCGTATGTTGAACCAGCCTTACATCCCTAGCATGAATCGTACCTGGTCATGGTGTATTATTTGCTTGATGTGGTTCTGAATGTGTGTTGCTAATATTTTGTTTAGCAGTTTTGCATAACAATTCATCAAAGATATAGGCCTGTTGTTTTCCTTCTTTGAGCAGTCTTTATTTGGTTTTGCTATTAATGTGATGTTGGCTTCATAAAATGTATTTGGGAGAGTCCTTTTTTTCTATTTCATGAAATAGATTTAGGAGTATCAGGATTAGCTCTTCTATAAAGGTTTTATAGAATTCACTTGGGAAACCATCTGCTCCTGGGCTTTTCTTTGATGGTAAGCTCTTTGTTGCTGTTTTAATCTCTTTGATTGTTATTGGTTGGTTTAAATTTTCTCTGTCTTCTTGACTCAGTTTAGGCAGGTTGTATTTATCTAAAAAGTTGTCAGTTCTTTCCAGATTTTCTATTTTGTTGGAGTATAGTTTTACAGAGTAGTTTCTAATGATTCTCTGGATGATTTATACATTGTCAGTAGTGATATCTCCTTTTTCATCTCTTATCTTTGTAGTTTGAGTTAATTTTTTTTTTTGGTTGGCCAGTGGCTTATCTATCTTGTTACTTTTTTCAAGAAACCAGCTTTTGGTTTTGTTGATTTTCTGTATTTTTTATTCTCTACTTTGTTGACTTCTGCTCTGATTTTAATAACTTCCTGTCTTCTACTGTCTTTGGGGTTAGATTGTTTCTGTTTTTCAAGGACTTGAGGTATATCATTAGGATATTTACTTGATGATGTTCTGTTCTTCTTATGTGAGCACTCACTGCTAAAAATTTTCCTTTTAATACTGCCTTCCAAGTGGCCCAGAGATTTTGATATGTTGTTTCTCTATTTTCATTTGTTTCTGGAAATTCTTTATTTCACCCCCTTACTTCTTCATTCAGTGGTGTGGTGTTCAGTCTCCACATGTTTATATGGTTAGATCTCTCAGTCTTCTTATAGTTGATATCTAGTTTCATTCCATTATGGCCTAAAAAGACACAGGAAAGTATGGCACATTTTTTGAATTTGCTACTGCTCACTTTGTGGCCCAGGATGTGATCTCTTTTGGAGAAGGTCTGTGAAGAAGGTTCCATAAGCAGCTGAGAAAAATGTGAACTCTCCTGCAGTTGGGTGGATTATTCTATATTTGTCTAATAGGTCCATTTGATTAATGCTATTTTTTAGGTCTAAGGCATCTTTACTGATCTTTTGTCTAGATCAGTCTAATGATGTGAGAAGGGTATTGAAGTCTCTGAGTATCATTGTATTGGGATTTATGTGTGACTTAATGTCACAAAGAGTTTATTTTATGAAAGTAGCTGCACCGATATTTGGGGAATAAATGTTGATTATTGTTATTTCCTCTTGCTGGATTGTTCCTTTTACGAGTAAAAATGACTTTCTTTGTCTCTTTTAATAAGCTTGGGTTTGAAGTCTAACTTGTCTGATATCATAGTTGCTACTCCTGCTTGTCTTCAAGTTAAATTGGCATGGATTACCTTGCTCCAGCCCTTTACCTTAAATTTGTTACTATCTTTACTTGTAAGGTGTGTTTCTTGCAGGCAGCAGATAGATGGATTCTAGTTTTTAATCCATTTTTGCCATTTTATATCTTTTTACTGGGGAGTTGAGGCCATTTACGTTTAGTGAGATTATTGAGAATGAGTTTTAATTCCTAACATATTGAGATTTTACTTCTGTTTGAAATATTGTTTGTTTTTCTTTGCTTATTTGTTTGCTGGATAGAAATTCATGTTTCTCTGGTTCTGGCATGTATTACTTATTTCTTCTTTGCAGTTAATCTCTTTGAGTATTTTCTCTAATGCTGGTTTTGAAGACATAAATTCCTTCAGCTTCTGTCGCTTGTGGAAGATTTTTATTTCCCCATTTGATTTTATAGATAGTTTTGCTGGGTAGGAGATTTTTGGCTGCAAGTTGTTTTCTCTCAGAGTTTGTAATATGCAAACTTTCTGGCTTTTATGATTTGGTTTGGGAAGTCTGGAGTGATTCTATTTGCCTCTGAATGCCACTTGTTTTTTGTTGCTGTTTTTGTTATTTTTGTTGACTTTAAGATTCTCTCCTTGGCTTCTACATTGGTCATTATGTGGCATGGGGAAACTTTTCTTTGATTTTGTCTAAAGGGCATTCTATAAGTTTCCTGTAAGTGTGTATCAACCTCTTGCTCTATGTTTGGAAATTTTTCTGATATTACTTCTTTGAAAAAATTGGCTCCCGGCCCTGTTAATGTCGGGGCCCGGCCCTGGGAGGATGGCAGCCTAGAGCCTGGCCATGCTGGGGTTGGGGAGGGAGGGGACGGGGTGGGGCCCGGCCATGTCCGAGGTGACCCGGAGTCTGCTGCAGCGCTGGGGCGCCAGTTTTAGGAGAGGCGCCGACTTCGACTCCTGGGGCCAGCTGGTGGAGGCGATAGACGAGTATCAGATATTAGCAAGACATCCACAAAAAGAGGCCCAAGCTCAACATAATAATTCTGAATTCACAGAAGAACAAAAGAAAACCATAGGCAAAATTGCAACATGTTTAGAATTGTGAAGCGCAGCTTTACAGTCCACACAGTCCCAGGAAGAATTTAAACTGGAGGACCTGAAGAAACTAGAGCCAATCCTAAAGAATATTCTTACATATAATAAAGAATTCCCATTTGATGTTCAGCCTGTCCCATTAAGAAGAATTTTAGCACCTGGTGAAGAAGAGAATTTGGAATTTGAAGAAGATGAAGAAGAGGGTGGTGCTGGAGCAGGAGCTCCTGATTCTTTCCCTGCTAGAATTCCTGGTACTTTATTACCAAGGTTACCATCAGAACCAGGAATAACGTTACTCACTATCAGAATTGAGAAAATTGGTCTGAAAGACACTGGGCAGTGCATCGATCCCTATATTACAGTTAGTGTAAAGGATCTGAATGGCATAGACTTGACTCCCATGCAAGATACTCCTGTGGCTTCAAGAAAGGAAGATACGTATGTTCATTTTAATGTGGACATTGAGCTCCAGAAACACATTGAAAAGTTAACCAAAGGTGCAGCTATCTTTGAATTCAAACACTACAAGCCTAAAAAAAGTTTTACCAGCACCAAGTGTTTTGCTTTCATGGAGATGGATGAAATTAAACCTGGGTCAAATGTAATAGAACTATACAAGAAACCCACTGACTTTAAAAGAAAGAAATTGCAATTATTGACCAAGAAACCGCTTTATCTTCATCTACATCAGACTTTGCACAAGGAATGATCCTCACCAGTAACCTAGAACTTCTGTGAATGTTACATGGAGTGGAAACCATCCTAGCTCTGTGTAGCATATTCACCCCTCAGCAGGTGGCAAGTGAGCCATATCCCATGCCAGTAGGCCAGTGCAAAGCTGTTCCACAGAGCTCAGAAAGTCCAGCACATCATGGATGTTTTAAGACTCCTTTGAGTACAGGTTTATTGTAGATTTTGAACGTTTTTACTTTTCTATTGATTGTGCAATTAACAGTCTATTTTCTAATTTACCACTACTCCTACCTTGCTTCCTGGAACAACACTGTTGTGGTAGGTGTGCTCATCTTCAAACAATGCAGCAATAAGAATGTGCTAGAGTTTACACAACTGCTCACTTCTGCTCCAAAATACTGTTTTAGTTTGAGTGACCTTCAAACTCTGGGTTGAGGTGGGTAGGACATTATTAAATTGCTTTGAAGGGAACTGGACAAGATATGTTGCCTGAGAAGGTATGTGTAGAGGTTAAAAGGGTGCTCCTCAGAGGTGGCCTAAATTCACCCCGATCTGATAGTTCTGCTTAGAAATAGTGTGCCTTGGCCAGGTAAGTACCACATAGGGGAGTGTTCCCCAGGTTGTTTCCAGATGACCAGGTAGTTTTTCTGAAAGTGAGCATATTTTTGTCACGTTGATTAGCTGTTCTTCTACATCATTGTTATCTTGTCTGATAATGATTCTAGGGTTTACATTGGAACCATCTCAGAATAATTAAAACTTTTTAGATATCTAAAAAATCATTGATTCAGATGCTAATGAGATACTGCAGGAATAACTGCTGTTTTTCTGACAACTGATTGTGAAACTTTAAAATCTGTATACCTCTTATAGTGATGATGAGTATGCAAAATCTGGAAAGATATTCTATTTTTTTAATATAGGTAGATAGGATTGTCATTTATTTCATATTTAGATATATTGACATTCATCCTATGAAAATATGCAGGTCATCAGCCTATTATAATTTGATTACTTATATTACTTTTGACTTAATAATGAGGCATAAATTAAACTTTCATAGAACATACAAGATAAATATTTGATACACAGAACAGTAAGATTTCTGAGGGGCTTTTTCCAAGTTAGATATAGAGCCCACATATTTTAATATTCACTATTTTAAATGAACAGTGCATGAGGGGAATGCAGTGTCAGTACTTGGCCTATGTTTAAACTAGTGTAGTAACCCTAGTCATACCATTCAATATGTTTGCTTTTAAAAATAGGTAACCACAATTGTTTTAGCCCTTGCACTTCAAGAAATCTAGTCTTTACTTTCAGTTGTCTATTAGGTCAACTCTGTTTACTAGATGAATGTTAATAAAAACTATATGAGCCTGAAAGGATTCTTTACTAAAGTTAGTTTTGTTTTTCATACTGACTGGGTTAATTCCAAGTGGCAAAATAATTCAGTCCACAGTAGTCCTAGGGGATGAAGAATTTGCTTTAAGAAATTACTTCATTGTTCATTCAACTCTTGAACTCTTGAGTTGCTAAATCTCCAGACTCTAAACATCTCAAGGGGCAAGGACTGCATCTCCTCTGTGTCTATAGTTTCTAAGTTGCGTGTCAGTACTCTAGTGGGGTACTTGGAACCTTTTTGTTTGATGTTGCTGATGAGACCTAAAATATAACCCCTTAAAACCTACTATTAAAATGCAGCAAAACTGAAAAAAAAAATTGTTGATCCCTTTGGTTTCACCTTCTTTTCCCTATTCTATGCCAATTATTCTAAGGTTAGCTCTTTTAAAATGTGCCTGTATTTCCTCAATATCCAATTCATGCTGTCAAATTGTTTTTTCCAGGTTATATACTATGTGTTTGTTTTTGGAGTGATCATCTTCTAGGAGTGAGATTCTATTCTCCATGTGGTCTAGTTGATTGTTTATAGTTTTAATTGATGTCATTACTTCAATAATTGCATCATTTATTTTTTTTTCAAACTCTCCCTACATTTTTTTGAAGTCCTGTATTATTTACACAGTTACATTCCAGATTTGACCTTCTGGAAATCTCTGCAATTCTATGTTGTCAGGTTCTGTTATTGTGGTGTTGTGAGAGCTCAGTGATTCCTTGTTATTCCTCATTATGATTTCAGAAGTTTGTATCTGTTGCTTTTGATAGATTTCTCTCAGTCTGTAGGTGTCAGCTGGTATATCCAAGGGTAAATTGTATTCAATGCTGAAGGTTGAGTAAGGAGGGAAGTGAAGTCCTAAATGCAAGAATAGGATAAAGCCTCAGCTAGGATCAAGTAGAGTGACAGTATGTGTTTGGTAATGTAGCAATAATTAGAGATTAGAGATACTGAATATGTAGTAGTAGTAGTAGTAACCAATGTAGAGTTCTGGTACAGTGTTATGAAGTGCATTTAATACAAGACAAGGAAGAGAGAAGAGAAAAATCACTTAGTGATTGACTTCGATATGTTTGCGAACGCACATCATGTGCATTCAGGAATTTTCCTCTTTTGCTCTCCCAGCCCCACTCAGGTCACCTTATTTGCTCATTTATAGTATCTCCTTCTTCATGTAGAGTTCCTCCTATGACCCATTTTCTCTCTAGCTGCCACATATTAAGGAGAGCATCCAATTTCCTATTTTTCATGACTAATCTCACATAGCATAATGTTCTCCAGTTCCAGTCATTCCCTGTTAATGATGTAATTATGTTTTTATTTATGGCTAAATAAAATTCCATTGTGTATATATCCCAGTTTTGTAATCCATTCGTCCACTGTTGAACATCTTGGCTGGTTCCATAGTTTGGCAATGGTGAATTGTCCCTTTTTTAGTTTGTTGTTATTGTTGTTCAGTTCAGAGTTCTTTATATATTGTAGATGTGAAACATTTATCAAATATGTTTTCAAATATTTAGATTTATAATTTTTAAATAGATTTACAAATATTTTCTAGGCTGTGAGTTTTTTTCACTTTCTGAACAATATCTCTTGATGCACAGAACTCATAAATATTTTAAAAATGCTATTTACTTATACTTTCCTTTGTTAAGGATAAAATTCTGCTTTTGCTTTTGGTGTCAAATCTATGAAATATACAGCTACATACAAGGTTATAAAGAAGTACTGTGTTTCACTCTAATAGTTTATAGTTTTATCTCATATTTATTGATGCATTTTAGTTCATTTTTATATATGAAGTAAAGTAGGAGACTCACTTCATTCTTTTGTATGAGTCATACTGCCAGGCTCCTGACAATAAGCTCTCTTTTGTTTATATGGTTGTATGTGGTATGCCCTGAACCAACCTTTCAAGCAGTTCCTGTAGGGCAGGTTCCTTGAGAGATGAACATTATCTGAAAATATATCCATTTGTCCCATACTTTTTAATGATAACTTTATCTGATACAGAACTCTTGGTTGTCAGTTTTTTCTTTGGGCAATTTATATTATCCCGCAGCTTCTGGCATCTATGCCTTCTGAGAATTGACTCTTAATCTCACTGAGGATTCTTTGTAGATGACTAGTTGCTTCTTACTACTTTGAAGATCTTCTGTCTGTATGTTCTATCCATTATTGAAAGTGAAGAATAATAAACATGGGTAGGCAAATATCACCATTATATTCTAACTTTAATTATTTTGGAAAGATTACAATATCTGCACAATTCACTATAGCTAAATTATGGAACCAACCTAGGTGTCTGTCAACAGATGAATAGATAAAGAAAATGTGCTATATTCACATAATGTGATTGTATTTGGCCATAAACAACAAAATTATATCATTTTTAAGAAAATGGATGAAACTCAAGAACATTCGGCCAAGTGAGATCAACCTATCTCAGAAAGCAAGGGTCATATATTTTCTCTCATATGTGGAAGGTCAAGAGAAAACATGAAGAAAAGGAACTTCACATAAAAAAGGAAAGAGAGCAGTGTAATAATGGAAGGGGACTGGGAGAAGAAAAAAGGGGAGAAAGAAAGGAGGCTTGACAAAGAAATTGATCAAATAATGTTATCTGCATATTATGAAGGTATCACTAACAAGCTCACTAACATGGACAGGGTGGAGAGAAAAGGAGCAGGGTGGGATCTGGAGGGAAACATAATAAGTGATGAATATATATATATATATATATATATATATATATATATATATATAGTCACTTAGAATATCACTATGATGTATAATTAAAAAGCACTGATAAAATTATTTTTAAAGTGGAGTATAGAAGTCTCCAAGTACTTATATAGAACTTTCATTTTCTCAATGTTTATAATTGTTATATCTTCTTGATGAATTCATCATTTTTTAAAATTTTTATTGGTGAATTATAATGATACATCATATTGGGGTAAAAGACTTGTGTGTACATACATGTACACATCACCAATTTAACCCCTACCCAATTCCCACCCCATTCCCTGCCTATCCCTCCTTCCCTTGCTTGGCTTAGTGGTTGACTTCGATATGTTTAAGTACACTGCATGTTTTAGAGAATTTCCTTCTTCCCCCCTCCCATACCCTCATTTAGGTTGTCCTGTTTGCTCTTCTATAGGATGTCTTTTTTCATCTAAAGTTCCTCCTATGACCCATTTCTCCCTAACTCTCACATATTAGAGAAAGCATCTGATTTCTTATTTTTTGTGACTGACTAATCTCACTTAGCATAATGTCCTCCAGTTCCATCCATTTCCCTGAAAATGATGTAATTGTGTTTTTTAATGTCTGAGTAAAATTCCATTGTGTACATATCTCGCAGTTTTGTAATCCATTCATCTGTTGATGGGCATCTTGGCTGGTTCCATAGTTTGGCTATGGTGAATTGTGCAGCTATGAACATAGATACACATGCATTAGATTGGTAGTTTGGTTTCCTATCTTTTGGGTAGATACCCAGAAGTGGTATTGCTGGATCAAATGGTAGATTTGTTCCCATTCTTCTGAGGATTCTCCATACTGTTTTCCAAAGTGGTTGCACTAATTTGCAGTCCCACCAACAATGTCTTAGAGTTCCCACTTCTCCACATCCTTGCCAGCATCTGTTGTTTGTGTTTTGAATGATGGCCATTCTAGTTGGAGTTAGGTGAAATATCAGGGTAGTTTTGATTTGCATCTCTCTGATTGCCAATGATGTTGAGCATTTCTTCATGCATTTATTGGCCATTTGAATTTCTTCTTTTGTGGAGTGTCTATTTAGTTTGCTTGCCCATTTTGTTATTAGATGCTTTTTTCCTTAGTGTTGAGTTTCTTGAGTTCTCTGTATATTCTAGATATTAGTCCTCTATCAGAGGTGTAGGTGGCAAAAATCTTTTCCCATTCTGTTGGCTCTCGATTGAGGTTCTTGATAGTTTCCTTTGCTGAACAGAATCTCTTAGGTTTCATGAAATCCCACATATTGATTCGCCTTTTAATTTTTTGTGCCTTTGGGGTCTTGTTGAGAAACAGTTTATCTGTACCTATGTGTTGTAGTGTTGGACCTATGCCCTCTTCAAGGAGCTTCAAGTTCTCTGGTTTGATTTCCAAGTCTATGATCTATCTTGAATTGACTTTTGTACAGGGTGAGAAAGTGGGATTAATTTTCAATTTTCTGCATATGGTTAACCAGTTTTGCCAACACCATTTGTTGAACAGGCTGTCTTTTCACCAGGGTATGTTTTTGGCCCCTTTGTCAAAAATCAATGGGCTGAAAATGTGTGGACTTGTTTCTGGGTCTTCTATTCTGCTCCATTGGTCTATGTATCTGTGTTGTTTGTTTGTTTGTTTGTTTGTTTGTTTTGCCAGTACCATGCTGTTTTTATTACAATGGCTTTATAGTATAGTTTAAAGTCAGGTATTTTGATTCCTCCTGCATGGTTTTTGTTGCTGAGAGCTACCTTGGATATTCTGGGCTTTTTCTTATTCCAAATAAATTTAAGGACTAATTTTTCTATGTCTGTGAGGAATGGTCTTGGTAGTTTAATGGGCATTGTGTTAAATCTGTATATCACTTTTGGAAGGATGGCCATTTTAATGATATTTATTCTGCCAATCCAAGAACATGGAAGATCCTTCCATCTTCTAAGATCTTCTTCTATTTCTTTTTTCAATGTTTTACAATTTTCTTTGTAAAGATCTTTTACCTCCTTAGCCAAGTTTATTCCTAAGTATTTTATTTTGTTGTGGGAGATCCTGAGAGGAAGTGTTTTCTGAATTTCTTGTTCAGTGGATTTATAGTTGGTGTACAGGAAAGCTTCTGATTTTTTAAGATTGATTTTGTATCCAGATACTTTGCTGAATTTGTTGATCAGTTCTATAAGCCTTTTGGTTGAGTTTGTTGGGTTTTCTAAATATAGTATCATGTCATCTGCAAATAGTGAAAGCTTGAGTTCTTCTTTTCCTATGTCTACTTCTCTGATTTCCTTTTCTTGCCTTATTACTCTGGCTAGAGCCTCTAGTATTATATTGAAGAGAAGTAGTGATAATGGAAATCCTTGTCTCGTTCCTGTTTTTAGGGGGAATTCTAGAAGTTTTTCCCCATTTAATATGATATTGGCAGTGGGCTTATTGTAGATTGCCTTAATAATGTTGAGATATGTTCCTTCTATACCAATTATCAGCAGTGTTTTTATCATAAATGGATGTTGAATTTTATCAAATGCTTTTTCAGGATCTATTGAAATGATCATGTGATTTTTGTCCTTGATCCTGTTTACATGGTGAATTACATGGGTTGATTTTTGTATGTTGAACCACCCTTGCATCCCTGGGATGAACCCTACCTGGTCATGGTGTATGATTTTCTTGATTTGGTTTTGAATGCGTGTTGCTAGTATTTTGTTTAATAGTTTTGCATCCAAGTTCATCAGAGATATAGGCCTGTAGTTTTCCTTCCTTGAACTGTCTTTATTCGGTTTGGGTATTAATGTGATGTTAGCTTCATAGAATGTATTTGGGAGAGTCCCGGTTTTTTCTATTTCACGAAATAGTTTGAGGAGCATTGGTATCAGCTCTTCTATAAAGGATTTATAGGATTCACTTGGGAAACCATCTGGTCCTGGGCTTTTCTTTGATGGTAAGCTCTTTATTGCTGTTTCAGTCTCTTTGATTGTTATTGATTTGTTTAAGTGTTCTATATCTTCTTGACTCAGTTAGGAAGGTTGTACTTATCTAGGAAATTGTCAATTTCCTCCAGATTTTCCATTTTGTTGGAAGTAGTTTCTGATAATCCTCTGGATTTCTAAACTTTCAGTAGTAATTTCTCCTTTTTCATCTCTTATCCTCAAAATTTGGGTTGATTCTCTCTCTCTCTCTCTCTTTTTTTTTTTTTTTTTTTTTTTTTTAGTTTGGTTGGCTAGTGGTTTATCTATCTTGTTAATTTTTTCAAGAAACCAGCTTTAGGTTTTGTTGATTTTCTGTATTTTTTTATTCTCTATTTCATTAATTTCTGCTCTAATTTTAATAATTTCCTGTCTTCTGCTGGCTTTGGGGTTCAATTGTTTCTGCTTTTCAAGGGCTTTGAGGTGTGTTGTTAGGTTATTTATTTGAAAATTTTCTGTTTTTCTTATGTGAGCACTCAGTGCTATAAATTTTCCTCTTAATACTGCCTTCAAAGTTTCCCAGAGTTTTTGATATGTTGTATCTTTATTTTCATTTGTTTCTAGAAATTTCTTAATTTCACCTCTTACATCTACTATGACCCATTCTTCACTCAGAAGTGTGGTGTTCAGTCTCCACATGTTTATGTTGTTTCTCTGGGTCTTCTTATAGTTGATTTCTAGTTTCATTCCATTATGGTCTGAAATGACACAGGGAAGTATGTAATATTTTTTAAATTTGCTAGTACTCATTTTGTGTCCCAGGATGTGATTTATTTTGGAGAAGGTTCTGTGAACAGCTGAGAAAAATGTAAACTCTGCTGTAGTTGGGTGAAATATTCTGTATATATCCAACAGGCCCATTTGGTTAATATTGTTCTTTAGTTCTCAGGCATCTTTACTGAGTCTTTGTCTGGAAGATTGGTCTAGTGTTCTGAGAGGTGTGTTGAAGTCTCCCAGTATTATTGTGTTGGGATTTATGTGTGATTTCATGTTCCAAAGAGTTTGATTTATGAAAACTGCCCCTATGTTTGGGGCATAGATGTTGATTATTGTTTTTTCCTCTTGCTGGATTATTCCTTTGACTAGTAAAATATGACCCTATTTGTCTCTTCTAATAGTTTGGGTTTGAAGTCTAACTTGTCTGATATCATAGTTACTAATCCTGCTTGTCTTCAAGTTCCATTAGCATGGAGTACCATGCTCCAGCCCTTTACCTTGAGATTGTTCCTATTTTTACTTGTAAGGTGTGTTTCTTGTAAGCAGCAAATGGATGGATTCTGTTTTTTAATCCATTTTGCCACTTTATGTCTTATTATTGGGTTAGTTGAGGCCGTTTACATTTCGTGTGATTATAGAGATAATTTTTAATTCCTAAAATGTTAAGATTTTATTTCTGTTTGAGATACTGTTTATTTTTCTTTGCTTAGTTGTCTGTTGGATGGGAAATCTTGTTTCTTTGGTTCTGGTGTATATTACCTATTTCTTCTTTGCAGTTAACCTCCTTGAATATTTTCTCTAGTGCTGGTTTTGAAGTCATAATTTCCTTCAGTTTCTGTTTGTCATGGAAGCTTCTTATTTCCCCATCAAATTTGATGGATAGTTTTTCTGGGTAGGAAATTTTTGGCTGGAAGTTGTTTTCTTTCAGAGTTTGGAATATGTTACTCCATGCTTTTCTGGCTCTCATGACTTGGTTTTGGAAATCTGGAGTGATTCTAATTGGTTTGCCTCTGAATGTCACTTTGCCTTTTGTTTTTGTTGCCTTGAAGATTCTCTCCTTGGCTTCCACATTAGTCATTTTCACAATTATGTGGTGTGGGGATTCTCTTCTCTGATCCTGTCTAAAGGGAGTTCTATAAGTTTCCTGGACCTGTGCATCAACCTTTTGCTCTGTGTTTGGAAAATTTTCTGCTATCACTTCTTCAAAGAGTGATCCCTTTAGTTTCAACTTCTTTTCACTCCTCTATTTCAATTATTCTTAGGTTAGCTCTCTTAAAATGGGCCCATATTTATTCAATGTCAAATTCCTGCTGCCAGATTTTTTTCTAAATTAGAGACTATGTGTTCATTTTTGGAGTGATCATCTTCTTGGAGCGAGATTCCAGTGTCCATGTGGTCTAATCTGTTGTTTATACTTTGAATTGAGGCCTTTACTTCAATGATTGCATCCTTTATCTCTTTGTGACTATCTCTGAATTCTTTTCAAAACACTTCTATTACTTCTACAGTTATTTTCCTGATTTTATCTTCTAGAAATCTCTGAATTTCTGTTATCAGGTTCTGATGTTGTGGGTTTGTGGGCACTCATTGTTCCATTGTTATTCCTCTTTCCCATGATTTTGGAAGTTTGTGCCTTCTCTGGGTTCTTCCCTGGGTCACTACAACTTCACTTAAGGTGCTCTGGATCTCGAGTCTGTGGTATCTCAGTCACCACTACTCCTTTACTAGGTTGTAGCTCAAAGTCTC
The DNA here is from genome assembly GCF_963383645.1 of Muscardinus avellanarius. NCBI lineage: Eukaryota > Metazoa > Chordata > Mammalia > Rodentia > Gliridae > Muscardinus > Muscardinus avellanarius. The sequence goes on along the minus strand of NC_137793.1, from coordinate 65,330,889 downwards.
AGACCCAGGGAGTCAATCAAGGCTGCTTGAGACCATGGCGGGTGCCAGGCTGGGTGTTCTCCCACGGGGAGCTGTGGCTATGGTGTGATATCTCTGCCACCGCCACTCCCCCACTGAGTTGGACTGTACAAATCTCTCAGACCCAGGGAGACTATCTGTGTAAGTCCCTGGGGGTGCAGTACTGGGATTTCTTTTCTAAGGGCTGAAATTTGACCAACAGTTGTTGAGTGCGCTGATATGTAGCTGTTGCAGACTCGGTGAAATCACTGCTGCTGCCAATTGCAATATGGCACTGCTGCCATGCCCTTGGCCGTGAGGCTGGCATATTTCTTCTCTGGTTTTGAGCTCTGCTCTGAGTCCCTGCAGTGTGTGCTGAGCCTGGTCCCTGGGAGCTTTAGATGCTCCTTGCACCAAAAAAACCTGCTAAATTCCTCCCAGCTGTTCCATAGCTGCTCACCTCGACTTGCTGTCCACCCCTCCTCTCTGGAGCCTGGTGGCTTGTTGAGTGTGCTGATCTGGAGCCGTCCGGTGAATTCGCTGCTGCCGCCGGCAGTATGGCACTGCTGCTGGGTCCTTGGCCACAAGGCCGGCGTATCTTCTCTCTAGTTTTGAGCTCAGTTCTGAGTCCCTCTACTCTCTGGAGCCTGGTGCTGCGAGGGAAGATGGTGCCAGCGCGGCTCCACACCATGGCTCCATCCACGGCACTGTAGGCTGGTTTCTTTTCTGGTGTCTGGTTGTTCTTCCAGCCCTCTTTTTCTCTGTCCCTTGTATTTACAGTTTTTATTTCTCTACTGATGGTGTTTTCTGTCTATGAAAGGTGCTGATTTTGTGGTAATAAAGATCGTTTGTTAGTGGGACTCGTAAACACTGCTTTTCTTTGTTGCCATTTTCCTGGAAGTTCTCATCATTTTATTAATAGTATATTTGTCTCTTTAGCAGTTTTTGACCTAAAATAAGTTTTTCTCAGTATTAGTATAGCTACTCAGTCTCTTTTCATTACTGTATACTGAATATTTTTTATCATCTTTTTACTTTCAGATTATTTGAAAACAATTTTATTTCACTTAAAAGCTATTTGAATCTCTTATCTTTGGGTTTAAGTTGAGTCTTGTATGCAGAATAAGTTTGAATCTTGGTTTTGTTTTATTTTTGCCACTGTACCAGTCTTTTCCTCTTAAGTGGTACATTTATTAGAAGTAAATTTTCATGGTGTCATAAGAAAAGATACATGTTCAAAATGCACTTGTAATCCCAGCATTTGGGAGGCTGAGACCGGAGGATCGCGGTTCGCAGACAGCCTCAGCTACTTAGGCCCTCAGCAACTTAGTGAGACCCTGTTTCAAAATAAAGAATAAAAAATTAAAAATAGGGCAGGGGATGTAGCTCAGAGGTTAAATGCCCCTGGGTTCCATCCCCAAACCCACACACAAAAAAAGAAAATGGCTCATCAAGCAGATTTTACTTCTTGCAAAAAGGATCTTTCTTCCAGAGAAGCCAGATATGCAACAACAAAACAGAAGAAAGTCCACCCAATTTTTATTCCTAACACAAATTTCTGCACTATACTTTTACTGGTGGGAGTGTGGTTTCACAGTCTTATTCAGTTAGCTATTTTTCTAGAACGGAATTCCAGGAAAGAAGGAGTTGACATTTACAGTTCTCAGGAGATGAAAACTCACAAACAGGGCCTTATATAAGGTTACAAAATTGTGGTTTTATTTATTTATTTATTTATTTATTTATTTAGTCCATGGACGCTTTTAATGTACACGTTTCACATCCCTAGAAAAAGAAGCCCAGGATTTTCCCTCCTGTGTGTTTCTGTCTTGCTTCCTCATGGTCCATGATGCCAGCTGAGGTTGTCAGCACAATGAAACCAAACTGACGAGACAGGAGCAGATTATTCTGCCATTTTTCTAGGTCTTTGAGCTGCACATCAAATCTGGGGCTGATCACGCTACACTTGTTCAACCTGCCTGTGAGGTTCACAACAATTTTCCCAGCTCTGTGGTCATCGATGATTTCAAACTCGCCAATGTAACCATGCTTCATCATCACAGTTAGAAACCGGACAATGACTTTGGAGCACGGCCTAATAAGGACCTGGCATTTTCCTCTCTTCTCGGCATTGATGATGCTCTTGAGAGCATCAGCCAGGACATTCATGTGCACCATTATGGCAGCACAGAAAGATGGCAGAAAGAAAAATTGTGGTTTTATAAAATGGAGTTATTTTAAATTAAGCTAATTCTTTGATAGAAAGCACAATTATATTGCTGGATGTGGTGGCGCACACTTGTAATTCCCGCGCTTGGGAGGCTGAGACAGGAGGATAGCACAGGTTTGAAGCCAGCCTCAGCTACTTCGTGAGGCTCTCAGCAACTTAGTTGAGACCCTGTTTCCAAATAAAATATAAAATAAGTCTGGGAGTATAGCCCAGAGGTAGAAAGCCTCTAGACCCCACCCCTAGTACCACACACAAAAAAAAGAAAAAACAATTATATTCTCACACATTTATTTGCTTTTAAAATTACTGCAAGATGGGCATGGTGGTGCATGTTTGTAATCTCAGCATTTGGGAGGCTGAGACCAGAGGATCGTGGTTCGCAGACAGCCTCGGCTACATAGTGAGGCCCTCCACAACTTAGTGAGACCTTGTTTCAAATACAGCATCCTGAATAAGTACCAATAAAGTGTGAATTGATACAAAATTAGCTTCAGCTGCAAAGGTTAATTCTGTTTTCCAGTGCTGGCTCCTGATTTATGTTGTTATTGTTTAAAAAATTACATCTTATATATTGTATCTCCATTCACATATGTTTGACATTATTCTTTAGGCATTTATTATTTTAATCATAAAGGAAAAAGGAGTTACAAACCAAAAACTACAATAATATTTTTATGTTTGCCTATGTTTATCTTAACCAAAGATATTTATTTCTACCTATGGCTTTGAGTTGCTACCTGGTGTCCTTTAGTTTCAGCTTAAACCATTTATTCTTTTATTCATCCTGTTAGCAGTATTGGTATAAGCACTGCTATTGGCATAAGTACTGTTGTTTTGGAGTCTGGTCACCTTGTTGGGAACCAGCCTGTTTAGTTTCATTCCTTAGGAACCAAGGAGTTCAGTTTGTTTCCTTAAACATCAAAACAGACCCTCCCAAAACTAGTGACTGTGGCAAACTGAAACCTATCCTTTTAGTAAAACCCATTCTTCTAGTAAAATCCATTCTTTTAAATGTCAACCCATCCCTAATGAACTTCCCTGCCATTTCAGTCTATCCCTAAAAACCTTATAAAACCTGCACCCTGGCTGCTTCCCTCACCTAAGACATATTGCCAGGCTCTTGACAATAAGTTCTCTTTTGTTTATCTGGGGGTATGTGGTATGCCCTGCACCAACCTTTCAAGCAGTTCCTGCAGGGCAGGCTCCTGAGAGAACTTTATCTGAAAATGTTTCCATTTGTTCCACACTTTTTTTTTTTTTTTTTTTTTTGGTGGTACTGGGGATGGAACTCTTCTACCTCCGGGCTACACTCCCAGACCTATTTTATATTTTATTTGGAAACGGTCTATTAAGCCAGCAAGGCTGGCTTCGAACCTACGCAATCCTCCTGTCTCCACCTCCCAAGTGTGGGGATTACAAGCGTGCACCACCAAGCGTGTCCCACACTTTTTAATGATAATTTTATCTGATACAGAATTCTTGGTTGTCAGTTTTTTTCTTTTGGCAATTTATATCATCCCACAGCTTCTGGCAGCTATGCCTTCTGAGAACTGACTTAATCTCATTGAGAATTCTTTGTAGGTGACCAGTTGCTTCCTGCTGCTTTGATGATTTTCTCTTTGTTTTTGGCAACTAATAGTTTTAATGTGCCTCACTATGGATCTCTTTGAGTTTATTTTGCTTAGCATTTTTTTAGCTTCTTGCGTGTATATTTCTGCCTTTCATTAGTTAGGGAACTTTGGGCAGGTACTACTACAAACTTTTTTTTCTTTTTTCTTTTTTTTTTTTTCTTTTTCTTTTTTGGTGGTACTGGGATTCTTGGAAACCCTTCTATCTCCAGGCTACACTCCGAGACCTATTTTATATATTTTTTTATATTTAGAAACAGGGTCTCCTAAGCCAGCACAGCTGGCTTTGAACCTGTGTGATCCTCCTGTTTCCGCCTCCCAAGTGCGGGGATTACAAGTGTGTGCCACCACGCCTGACTACAAACTTTTTTTTGTCCTTTCTCATTTTTTTTCTTATAGGAGCCCATAATGGATACATTGGCATGCTTTATGATATTGCATAGATTCCTTAGACTCTGATGTTTCCCATTCTTTGTTCATTCTGCTTCAAAGAATGGGTAATTTCAGTTGTCCTAATTTTAAATTTCATTGTACTTTTTTTTCTGTCTGCTAATATTTGCTGTTGAATGTCTCTGCTGTTAAATCTAATGTTGAATTTTTTAACTATTATATCTGTTATCACCATAATTCCTATTTGTTTCCTGTTTATAGTCTCTATTCCCTACATACTGATATTCCCTACATTGTTTCCCTTCTTCTCAGACTTGACTTGTTCTGGTGTAGGTCTTCACTGATTAGGTGGGCCTGATCTAAACCTAAAGATTAAGGTAATACTAAAGCTTGAGGTCTTCTCAGATTTTTTATGCATGTCTTTTGACTGTGTAGCTTTCTCATTTTCTCTGTATACACAGCTGCTTTTTGACTATCTTAATCTCTCAAACATTCCCACCCATTTTCTCCTTGGGCCTTAGATCATCCATTATTTATTCCACCCATAATCTCTTGACCCAAGCCTCTACAGATTTCCCTGGAAAACTACCTGTCACTTTTCCTGCCTGAGATCTGAGTTAGATGAAACGGAGACCAGTTCTTCAGACAACACTCACAAAAATTATAATGTTGCAAATAAGATGTACTTGAGTGCCAATTCTGACCTGAAGCTTAAAAGTATATCTTGCTTTCCCTCTCTCTCATCTCTCTACTCAACCCTGGCTTCAGAAATACCATACCCCAATTCAAATACCATACTCTTGAATGTAGCACACTAAAATCCCTTTCTTTGGGGGGTATTATCTATAGTGTTTAGAATTTTTTTTAAAAAAAAGAAGGTTGCATATTAATAATTTATTTTATTTAAAAAATTATTGGTGCATTGTAGGCATATATCTTAATGGAGTACAAGATGGTAGAGGTGTGTGTGTGTGTGTGGGGGTGTGTGGGTGTGTGTGTGGGTGTGTGTGATACTGGGGTTCTGGAAACCCTTCTACCTCCAGGCTACACTCCCAGACCTATTTTTTATATTTTTATTTTGAAACACAGTCTCTTAAGCCAGCACAGCTGGCTTCGAACCTGCGCGATCCTCCTGTCTCCACCTCCCAAGCACGGGGATTACAAGTATACACCACCATGCCCGATGAGGTACTTTAATTAGTCATTTTACTCTTCCTTATAAATTTTCACCTTATACAGAATTTTTCATTGATGAAAAAGATTTCTAAAATCCATTTGCAATAACACTGCAAAATTTAAACAATTGTATCATAATTAATGTCTTTTAAAAACACACTGAATTCTTCCCAGGCTCCAGGAAGAAAAGGAAAAATAGATATTTGTGTTTTAAATCCAAAGTGTGTCACAATTAATGAACTATATGGACGACTAAATCCTAATACAATGGAATGGACTGATGGATTATTATCAGCAACTATTCGAAATTTTGTTTATTTGAGCACTACAAGACATTCAAAGAGAGAAGATGATCTTGGAGTAAAATCAATAATTTCAGATTTCTCAAAAGTAAGTTTTATACAGAATTAATATTTTATTTACTAATATCAATTATTTAATTGCATATTTAATCATTGATATTAAACATCACTGGATACTTATTAATATAAAAGTAAAATATTATGAATCATTTTATATTTATAAGAGAAAAATTATAAATCTTTTTTGTTCTAGGGATTGAACCCAGGGACATTCTACCTCTGAGTTGCATCCCCAGCCCTTTTTGTAATTTTTTTAAACAGGGTCTCACTGAATTGCTGAGGATCTTGCTAAATTGCTGAGGCTAGCCTCAAGCCTGGAATTTTACTGTCTTAACCTCCCAAGTACTTGGATTATAAGCATGTGTCACTACACTCAACTGAAAATTATAAATTAAAAAAGCATAGAATATGCCATTTAGTTCTAAAATGTTTGGTAAACCATAGAATGAGCTGGGCATGGTGGCTCATGCTTGTAATCCCAGTACTTGGTAGGCCGAGACAGGAGGATCACAGATTCATAACCAACCTCAACTACTTAGCACAGCCCTTCATAACTTAGTGAGACTGTTTCAAAATAAAAAATAAAAAATATAGGGCTGGGGGTGTAGCTTGGAGGCAGACTTCCCCTGAGTTCAATCCCCAATACCACAAAAGAAAAAAATAGGATTAAGTAAAAAAAAAAATGCTTGCTTTGAGAGGAACACAAAGTGAATTAAGTCTAAGTGGAAAATAATCTAATGATTCCACCACCACCAATGTACCTTGCTAATTAATGAGGTATAAAAATGCTTTAGTAGAAAAATGAAGCCAGGTGTGGTGGTGCACACTTGTAATCCCAGCATTTGGGAGGCTGAGACCAGAGGATCGGAGTTCTCAAACAGCCTAAGCTACTAAATGAGACCCTTTGCAACTCAGTGAGACTTTGTTTCAAAAAATAAGGACTAAATAATAGGGCTGGGGGTGTGGTTTGGACACATATAGAATATTCCACACAACTACAGGAGAGTTCATATTTTTCTCAGCCAGTCATGAAACCTTCTGCAAAAAAAAATCACATCCTGAGCCTCAAAGTGAGCAGTAGCAAGTTGAAAAAACGTGACATACTTCCTATGTCTTTTTAGACCATAATGGAATGAATTTAGAAATCAACTATAAGTAAACCCAGAGAAATCACATTAACATGTGGAGACAGAACACCACACTGCTGAAGAATGGGCCATAGAAGAAATAAGGGGTAAAATCAAGAAATTTCTAGAAGCAAACAAAAATAGAGCTACAACATATCAAAATCTCTGGGACAAGATGGGTGTGGTGGCACAAGTTTGTAATCCCAGCATTTGGGAGTCTAGGACAGGAGGATTGTGGTTCAAGGACAGTCTCACCTACTTAGTGAAGCGCAACTCAGTGAGACCCTGTTTCTAAATAAAGAATAAAAAATAGGACTGGGGATGTAGCTAGGAGGTATAATGTCCCTGGGTTCCATCCCCAGTACTGAAAAAAACCCTCTGGGACATCTTGAAGGAAGTATTAAAATAAAAAATAATAGCACTGAATGCCCACATAAGAAGAGAAAAATCAACAAATAAATAATCTAATGACACACCTTAAAGGCCTTGAAAAACAGAAGCAATCTAACTCCAAAGCCAGTAGAAGACAGGAAATTATTAAAATCAGAGCAGAAATCAATGAAGTAGAGAATTTAAAAACAATAAAGAAAATTAAAAAAACCAAAAGCTGGTTTCTTAAAAAAATTAACATAGATAAACCTTTAGCCAACTTAACAAAAAATAACAGATAGCCACCCCCACTTATGAAGATAAGAGATGAAAAAGAAGATATTTCCACCAACAGTGTAGAAATTCATAGAATTATCAGAAAATACTTTGAAAAACTATACTCCCCTTGTTCATCCTTGAGCCAGGCATGGTGGTGCACGCTTGTAATCCCAGCACTTGGAGGGCTGAGACAGGAGGATTGCACAGGTTCAAAGCCAGCCTCAACTACTTAGTGAGGCTCTCAGCAATTTAGTGAGACCCTGTGTCCAAATAAAATATAAAATATGTATGGGAGTATAGCCCAGAGATAGAAATGCCCCTCGGTTCCACCCTCAGTACCACAAAAAAAGAAAAACACTATACTCCAACAAAATAGAAAATCTGGCAGAAATTGACAACTTTATAGATAAATACAACCTGCCTAAACTGAGTCAAAAAGATATAGAAAATTTAAACCAACCAATAACAACCAAGGAAATTTCAAGCAGCAATAAAGAGCCTACCGTCATAGAAAAGCCCAGGACCAGATGTTTTTCCAAGTGAATTTTATAAAACCTTTATAAAAGAGCTAATCCCCAATCTCCTCAATCTATTTTGTGAAACAGAAAAAAATGGGACTTTACTAAATAACTTTTATGAAGCCAACATCACATTAATATGAAAACCAAATAAAGACAGCTCAAGGGGAAAATAATCTACAGACCTATATTGTTGATGAACTTTGGATGCTAAACTCCTAAGCAAAATTCTAGCAACATGCATTCAAAACCACATCAATAAAATCATACATACACCATGACCAAGTAGGGTTCATCACAGGGATACAAGGCTGGTTCAACATATGAAAATCAATCCACGTAATAAATCACATAAACAGAACAAAAGTAAAAAAATCACATGGTAATTTCAATAGATTCTGAAAAAAACATTTGACAAAATCCCAAATCCATTTATGTTAAAAGCACTACAGAGAATCAGAATAAAAGGAACATATCTCAAAATCACAAAGGCAATCTACAATAGACCCACAACCAATATCATATTAAATTGTGAACAACTGTAAGAATTCCTGCTAAAAACAGAAACAAGACAAGATGTCCATTATCACCACTTCTTTTCAATATAGTACTTAAAACTCTAGCCAAAGAAATAAGGCAAGAAAATGATATCAAAGGAGTACAAATAGGAAAAGAGGAAATTTTACTATTTGCAAATGACATAATACTATACTTAAAAGACCCAACAAACTCAAGCAAAAGGCTTATAGAACTGATCAACAAATTCAGCAAAGTGTCTGGGTACAAAATCAATTTAAAAATATCAGAAGCTTTTCTGTATGCCAACCATAAAGCCACTGAAAAATCCAGAAAACACTTCCACTTGGGATTTCCCACAAAAAATAAAACAAAATACTTAGGAATAAACGTAACCAAGGAGGTAAAAGACCTCTACAAAGGAAATTATAAAACATTGAAAAAAGAAATTAAAGAAGACCTTAGAAGATGGAAATATCTTCCATGTTCATGAATAGGTAGAATAAATATCATCAAAATGGCCATACTTTCAAAAGTGATCTACAGATTCAACACTTAAAATGACCAGGGTCATTAAATTACCAAGGTCATTCCTCTCAGACATAGAAGAATTGGTCCTTAAATTCATTGGGAAGAGAAAAAAAAAAAAACAGAATAGCCAAAACAAATTCTCAGCAACAAAATCCATGCAGGAAGAATCACAATACCTGACTTTATTACAAAGTCATAGTATTAAAAACAGCATGGTACTGGCACAAAAACAGATACATAGACCAGTGGAACGGAATAGAAGACTCAGAAGCAAATCCGCACACTTACAGCCAATTGATTTTTGACAAAGGGGCCAAAAACATACACTGAAAGAAAGATATCCTGTTCAACAAATGGTGTTGGCAAAACTGGTTAATATGCAAAAAATGGAAATAAATCCCACTTTCTCACTCTGCACAAGCGTCAACTCAAGATGAATCAAAGACTTGGAAACTAGATCAGAGACCTTGAGGCTCCTTGAAGAGGGCATACCAACACTGCAACACATAGGCAAAGGTAGAATTTTCTCATCAAGATCCCAGAGGCACAAGAAACTAAAAGGTGGCCAGGTGTGGTGTTGCACACTTGTAATCCCAGCATTCAGGAGGCTGAGACATGAGGATCATGGTTTGAAGACAGCCTCAGCTACTTAGCGAGGCCCTTGCAATTCAGTGAGACCCTGTTTGAAATAAACAAAGAATAAAAAATAGGGCTGGGGGTGTCCTTCGGAGTAGAATGCTCCTGAGTTCCACCCCCAGTATGGCAAAAAAACTAAAAGGTGTATCAATATGTGGGATTACATTAAACTGAAGAGCTTCTATAAAGCAAACTATCAAGAACCTCAACAGAGAGCCAAAAGAATGGGAGGAAAATTGCCACCTATTCCTCCAACAGAAGGCTAATATCTAGATATACAGAGAACTCAAGAAACTCAGCACTAAGAAAACAAATAACTCAATCAACAAATGGGCAAGTGAACTAAATAGACATTTCACAAAAGAAGAAATTCAAATGGCCAATAAATTATGAAAAATTTTGAGAGATGCAAAGCAAAACTACCCTTATATTTTAGCTAACTTCAACTAGAATGGCAATCATTCAAAACACAAACAACAGAGAAATGGGAACTGTTATACATTGTTGGTGGGGTTGCAAATTAGTACAACCACTTTGGAAAACTGTATGGAGGATCCTCAGAAGAATGTTAACAAACTTACCATATGATCCAGCAATACCACTTCTGGGTATCTACCCAAAAGAATAGAAACCAAAATACCAAACTAATGCATGTATATCTATGTTCATAGCCTCACAATTCACCATTGCCAAACTATGGAACCAGCCAAGATGTCTATCAACAGATGAATGAATTATAAAATTATAAAATATGTATACAATGGAATTTTACTCAATCATAAAGAAGAATAAAATTAGGTCATTTGCAAGGAAATGGATGGAACTGGAGAACATTATGCTAAGTAAGATTAGTCAGTCACAAAAAATAATAAATCAGATGCTCTCCCTCAGAAGCTAGAGAGAAAAGGGGTGATAGGAGGAACTCTATTCAAATAAGGAGAAACTATAGATGAGCAAATAAGACAACCTGAGGGGGATAGAATTGGGGAAGAGGGAAATTCCCTAATGTACATGATGTACATTCACAAACATACCAAAGTCAATCAGTAAGCCAAACCTGAAAAGGGGGGACGGAGGAAATGCGGAGCGAATTGGGTGTTAATTGGGTGATGTATGCATGTATGTCTCTAACATCTTGTACTCCACTAAGATGTATGACTACAGTGCACCAATAAAATTTTAAAAAAAGAAAATTAAAACACACAAAGAAAGGAAATAAGCTATAGTTATCAGTTCCATTATAACTTGCTGTTTATATGTTAGCCTTTTCAACTTCAGAACTTTCCTCCTTTCATGTTTTTATCACTCAAGTAAGCATATTGACATGTCATTCATTTTGGTTGAAAAATATCAAGTAAAAATGTAAACATGATTACATATTTTAGGTTTTCAAGCTTGATTCCTCGGATATAGCAGATGTTGATGATAATATTTTTTTGAAAGACATAGAGAAAGATGCTAACATTCCAGAAAGTCACAGTAAGTATTATTATTAAATTCAATAAAGATTATTAATTAATATAGAAGACAAAATTTAAGCCAATATTATCTACATTTATATCTTTAAATACATTTAATTAGTGACATTTTGTTCTTGCACTATTTTTCAGTGTTTATTTAAAATTTGTGTACTAATATGACATATTACATTATGGTACATATATTATTATGATATATAGGTAATAGGTATTAAGTAGCTCTTCACTTAATAAATGGCCATCAGTTCCTCACAAGAATCAAGCAGACATGGTAGAAATAATAATGATGTGAAAAGCAGCAGTGGTACATTGGTCTGTACATTTCCAGGCTAAATCATACAACTCCAAAAGATTTCTCTAAAATGAATTGCACATCTGACATATGTCAGACACTTTGCTATGTGCCAGGGGGACAGAATGTATAATTCCAGGGTCACTGCTATTCGGGAGCTGACAGTCTACTAGAGGATCCCCATCCACTGCTTTCCCTACTACATATCAACAGATACACTGGTAGTGCTTTTTTTTTTTTTTTTTTTTTTTTTTTTGGTGGTACTGGGGGTGGAACCCAGAGGGCTATACTCACCTTTTTTTTATATTTTATTTAGAAACAGGGTCTCACTAAGTTGCTGAAGCCTCACTAAGTAGCCTGAGGCTGGCTTCGAACCCATGTGATCCTGCTGTCTCAGCCTCCCAAGCGCAGGGATTACAAGCGTGCACCGCCACGCCTGGCACTTTTTGATTCAAATTTTAAAAGAGACTTATCCTGCTTTCTTAAGTTTTTGAATTTCACTTTTAATAGAGTACAAAAATTGGTCATAATAAGTGTTCTTTATGGGGTCTTAGGACAATTCCTAGGACAGGTATTTCAGCCAACCAGAGCCTATCTTAGCAGTAAGAGCTGTAGAAATCCTAGCTCTACTCTAATTCTTCTGGGGTATTTTAATATTTTCTAGGTGGTTAGCTATCTACTGTCTGCATAGTAACCTATTCATACCTCCCCTGTTCTGACCAGTGAATTTTCTAAAATTATTGAACATGGTGGTAGCTTTAGGATACGTGTTATGGTAATGCTTGCACCCCTCACCCAATTTCATACATTGAAATCTTAACATTCACCTGGTGTGGTGGTGCACACCTGTAATTCCAGTACTTGGGAGGCTGAGACAGGAGGATCAGTCTCCAGATAGGCCTCAGCAAGTAGTGAGACTCTTATCAATCTAGCAAGGCCCTGTTTCCAAATAAATAATATTAGGCTGGTGTGTAGCCTGAAGGTAGAATGCCTCTTTACTCCCCAGTACCCAAAAAAAAAAAAAAAAAAAAAACCTAACATTTAAGCAAATGCTATTAAAAGATGGGATTTGAGGAAATGATTAGGTCATGAGGGCAGAACCCTGATAAATAAAATTAGTGTCCTCAAAAGAGACTCCCTCACCCAAAGAGACTCCTTCACCCCTATGTAAGGACACCATAGAAAAAGTTACCCTTTTTTGAACCAAGATGGACTTTACCAGACACTGAATCTGCTGGAGCTCTGACAAACTTTTTTTTGGTTTATAAGTTACCCACCCTAAGGTATTTTGGTATAACAGCTCAAACAGACTAAGACAGGAGTAAATTGGTTCCAAGTGTGATATGCTCTAAGTTTTGATTCTTTCTTTGAAGGGCATATATTTCCCTTTGCTATTCACTAGGGGCATCATATCTTAAAATTCCTAAGTGGAAAGAGCAGATTCATAAAAAAGTTAATGCCATGAACCTTTTTCCAATCCAAAATGTTAAGAATTGATTATCCAACTAATAATGCCTAAACAATGCTCAAGGCATTATAAACATGATATGAAAATTCACATTTAATAAATGCTAGAGACTACATGTAAATGTATTTATTGTATTGTTTCCTAAAATAATCATTTTTCATATTAGAAAATAACCTCTAAACAAAATAGATATTTGCAAGACTCTAATTAAAGAAGCCTGAGATCACTGTCAGTTATATTGATTTTTTTTCTTTCCAGATTTTGATTGGCAGTGGATCATCTTAGATGGTCCAGTGGACACCTTGTGGGTAGAAAATCTAAACTCTGTGTTGGATGACACTAGAACACTGTGCCTAGCAAACAGTGAGAGAATAGCTTTAACTAGTAAAATAAGATTGATTTTTGAAGTGGATAGTCTCTCTCAGGCAAGTCCTGCTACTATCAGCCGCTGTGCAATGGTATATATGGTAAGTTTTCAAAAACAATTTATTAACAAAGAATTTGTGTTATTTGGGATAGTAACTAGTCATCATCGACAACATTTTAATGCTTATCTCATTTTTCCTCTGGATCCAGCAGAGTGACCCCAAAGCCTCTAACCCAGAACTGAATATGAATGTAGTTGCTACCATTATTCATAGTACTCTCTCTCAGTAATCAGAATGTAAATAGTTTCCACAACTGTGAGTAGTGCTTTCAGTTAGACAGGCTGGGCTCCTGATGTGAGTAATTATTCTAGTAGAGAAAAGATTTCCCTAATGCCTTTTATTCTATGACTCTTAGAAACTGGGAAACACATTGCCAAGACAGTGGTGAGGAGGTAGAAGACACCACAAAAAAGTATTTTCTATACAAAGATTAGTTATTAGATATGATTAACCCCATGCTCTAAACTACTTAACTCATGTGATGAATATATTTAGGCTACTTTCGAGTGGGCAGCTCCTCTCAGCACATACCGACCACCTCACATGCCCTCCCTACACATAATCCCCAAATTGCCTGTTTTCTTGTAAGATCATTACAAGAAAATTCACACATCTCCATAGAATGTCAATTACTTAAGCTGTTTTTTTATCATGTTCCTTTAATGAATTATAATTCTAAGCCATATTTGATGGTACAGTGATGAAGTAAGAAGTAAAGTAGGAGGACAGTGTACTTTAAGTTATTTATGTAAAATTTTATTGTGCTTTTTACTCTTAAGGATCCTGTTGATCTGGGATGGGAGCCTTATGTTAAGTCCTGGCTTTTGAAAACTTCTAAAATTATGAGTAAATCAGGAGTGGATTATCTTGAATTAATGATTAAAAAAAGTGTCACAGAAGGACTAAAATTTATAAAGAAACATAAGAAATTTCAGCCATATCCTATGCAGGACCTAACAGTCATCATAACCCTTTGCAGAATTCTTGATGCTTTCTTTGAATTTATGAGTAAAAATGGAGGATTTGGACAAAGTGAGTTTTTTTTTCTCTAAGTCACATTTATGATATTGTATCTTGTCTTAGCAATGGTTATTGATCATCTTTTATTAGATTTTATAAAAGAAAATAAAAGCCAGAAATTATAAACCCATCTGACCAACAACAGATATGCACATGGAACAAACTAAAACTCCTCGATAGAGAAGCACATTAATGAAACTAAATTAAAATCATATGAGTGTGCTGGGAGTGGTAAGACTTGCCTGTAATCCCAGTACTTGGGAGGCTGAGCCAAAGGATCAGCCTCAACAACAAGCATCAGTTGTTGGAGACCAGCCTCAACAAGCAGACTCTCAGCAACCTAGCAAGACCCTGTTTCAAAACAAAACAGGGGAGGAAGGTGGCAGGTGAGGGTATAGTTCAGAGGAAGAATGCCTCTGAGTTCAATCCCCAGTACCACACACACACACAAAAAAAATCATATACAGGGGTTACAAGAAAAATATGTAAATGTAAAGAACCTTTTGAGGGTTTCTATTAAAGAAAGATTTTTTTGCCATGTTTCAAGAATTAGTTGAGTTAGAAATAGTAGGGGAAGCCGGGCGTGGTGGCATACGCTTGCAATCACTGCGCTTGGGAGGCAGAGACAGGAGGATCGTGCAAGTTCGAAGCCAGCCGTGCGCGCTGGCTTAGGAGACCCTGTTTCCAAATTTTAAAAAAATGTAAAAATAGGTCTGGGAGTGTAGCCCAGAGGTAGAAGGGCTTCCAGGAACCCCAGTACCACCACCACAAAAAAAAAAAAAAAATAGAAATAGTAGGGGAAAATGTTCAGAGTTCTAGATATATGCTGTAATTATTCAAAAGCATAAATATGAAAAGTAACAAAACATATGTAAGAAGAGACCAAGATTTAGAAAACAGTATAGCAGGTTCAAGGCCAGCATCAGAAACTTAGCAAGACTCTATTTCAAAATAAAAAACAGGGCTAGTGTGCAGCTAAGAGATAGATTCTGGTTTCTGATCCCTAATACCAAATAAAATAAAAGGGACAGAACTAAAGTTTTTTTGTTTTGTTTTGTCTTGTTTGTGGGTCTGGTGCCGGAGCCAGCTGGCAAAAGTACAGGTTCCGAAGAGAGGAGTGAGGATGAAATAATATAAGTCTTAGGAATTAAATTCCAAATATGATTTATTCCTAAGCATGGAAGGATCGCCAGTCAACTCCCGGGTCGATACCTCTACTGGCCGATCCTGGGGCTTCTTCTCTAGTTGTATTTATAGTTTTTTGCTTTAGGTTACCCAAGAGGGAAAATTCCAATGTCCGGGCAGGTCAAACAATACCCTGATGCAACACAAACCTAGTCTTAGCTCAGACAGAACAATATCATCATTAGCATTAGTAACCTTGAAGCTTTCAAGGCCCCAAACCTTGTTGACTCTGGGCGAGGACAGTCAGAAGTATGTTTTTAGTAAAGATAAGGGGAAAACCTTAATGGCTCTCCACAGTCTGGGAATGGAACCCAGGGGCATTCTACCTCTGAGCTACACCCCCTGCCCTATTTTTTATTCTTTATTTTGAAACAGGGTCTCAGTGAGTTGCAAAGGGCCTCACCCAGTAGCTGCGGCTGTCCACGAATCGCGATGCTCTGGTCTCACCCTCCCGAATGCTGGGATTACAAGCATGTGCCACCACACCTGGCTTAGAACTAAATTTTTTAAAGTAATGGAGTCACATTGAATCTCACTATGATATATAATTACAATATACCAATAAAAGTATACATAGATAAATATTAGAAGATTTAAAAAGTAATGGGAACGCTGGGTGTGGTGGTGCACGCTTGTAATCCCTGGGCTTGGGAGGTGGAGACAGGAGGATCTTGCAGGTTCGAAGTCAGCCGCGCTGGCTCAAGAGACCCTGTTTCCAAATAAGAAGTATAAAATAGTCCTGGGAGTGTAGCCCGGAGGTAGAAGGGCTTCCAGGAACCCCAGTACCACCAAAATAAATAAATAAATAAATAAATAAATAAATAAATAAATAAATAAAAAGTAATGGGAAAAACAATCGTAACTATGGATCTCAATATGTTAGAGTGAACTTCATAATAATAGTAAAATGCATATGTTTAAACTTTACAGTAAAAGGTAGAAAAAGAAAACAAAGCCAGACGTGGTGGTACACACTTGTAATTCCAGCATTTGAGAGGCAGAGACAGAAGGATCATGGTTCACAGACAGCCTGAACTACTTAGTGAGACCCTTTGCAACTCAGTGAGATCTTGTTTCAAAATAAAGAACAAAAAATAGGGCTGGGGTGTAACTAAGAGGTAGAATGCCCCTGGGTTCCATTCCCGGTACCAAAAAAACAAAAACCAAAAAAAACTAGGGCGGGTGGTATAGCTCAGAGGTAGAATGCCCCTGAGTTCCATCCCCAGTACCGCAAAATATAAGTAAATAAACAAATACATAAATAAAATGTGAACAACCAGAAAATCAATAATTCAGTATTAATAAATACAATAAGTTTAAATGAGTTAACTCATTAACTCCTCTCCCATTTAAAAGAAACTCTGCCAGGCATGGTGATGCACACTTGTAATCCCAGTACTTGGGAGGTAGGTTTGAGGCCAGCTACTTAGTAAGGCTCTCGGCAATTTAGTGAGACCCTGTTTCAAAATAAAGAATAAAAAATAGGGCTGGGCATGTAGCTTGGAGGTAGAATGCCTCTGAGTTTAATGTTTAGTAACAAAAACAAAAAAAGACTCTGTTTTTATTTTTAAAACAAAAAATCTATTAATTTATTTTGTATAAAAATTATTCTCAAATCCAGATTGAAAAATGGAGCAGCCACTTTGGTAAACAGTTTGACACTGCCTATAATGTTAAACACTATTACCATGTGACCTTTCAGTTCTACTCCTCAAAAATATACCCAGGATAAATGAAAGCATATAACCATGCAAAAAGCTGTACACACATTTATAGCAGTTTTATTCACAATAACCAAAGGGTAGAAACAACTCATATGTCTAACAAATGATATATGAGTAAAGAAAATGCAGTATATCCATAGAATGGTGTATTATTGGACCACAAGAAGGAATGAAATACTGGTGAAAGCAGCAACCCAGATGAGCCTTGAAAACACTGTGTTAAAAAAATGAAGCCAGTCATAAAGGGCCAAACTATGACTCAAGGTATTCAAAATGAGTGCTTCCTACAGGCCGAGAGAGGACATGGAAAGCTACCACTGGTGGCTATGAGGTTTCTTCTTAGTGAGTTGACAATGTCTTAAAATTAAATAGCGGTGATAGTTGCACAACTTGTGAATATACTAACAATCATTAAATTGTACACTTTAATGGGAGATTTTAATAAGTGAGTTATACATCAAAAAACATGGTGAAAATGCGTACAGGATGGTCTAAATAAAGAAGTTGAAAAAAGATGCACAATGTAAACATGAATGAAAAGAAAGCTATATTTTATATTAGGGTGAAAATCATCTTGTGCAATAAAAAAGAGAAGTTATTACTTTTATTTTTATTTTTTGGTGGTACTGGGGATGGGACCCTTCTACCTCCGAGCTACACTCCCAGACCTATTTTTTTTTATATTTTATTTGGAAACAGGGTCTCTTAAGCCAGCTTGGCTGGCTTCGAACCAGCGTGATCCTCCTGTCTCCGCCTCCCAAGCAGGGGGATTACAAGCGTGCGCCACCACACCCAGCTCAAGAATTTATTACTTTTAAAAGACAGGTTAAAACTGCATTGATTACATGTGTATGTCTTAAGAAGGAGGAAGTATAGGAAAAAACAACTGAGAGAAGAACTATACAGTAAAAACTACAAGTAAAATAAGCTTATCAGTAACCTAGTTTGAGATATTAACAACCCCTCTTTGAAAGCCTCTGAAGTAAACATATGAAGAAATTCTTAAGCTTCTGCAGCTGGAGGATAATAAAAGCCTCAGGACCAGGACTTAGAAATCAGACTGGTAACAAGAGAGGAAAGCCTGAGTTTGGTCAATGAATGGGTCGACCTGGTGTGAGGATGCAAACCCAATGGAGCACTACATCCTCGCTTAGGAAGAGCCATGTAAAACAGGGGCAAAGTAGAATCATGCCAATGGGTAGAACTTTGAATAGAACATTTAACCACTCACTAGAATAGGAGACGTTAGAATATATCTGCATTCACAAGCAGTTGTGTATGTCTTGGTCAGCTGGTCAAGGGCCTGAAGAGAAAGATTATAAGAGAAGGGAGTAAGGGGTTCTAGAATAGAAACAAAAGAATGGGCATATAGTACTGGGCATAGAGCACAAAGATACTTGTGTTGCAAGCTAGCACCCACCACAGAACACATCTGTGAAAAGGGGACTAAATGAGCAAATAGGGGTGATGCTTAATTTCACACATCAACTTGGCTAAATCAACAATGCCCAGTTATATGGCCAAACATTCTGTGAATTTTCTTTTGGATGAGATTGATGTTTAAATCCATGGATTTTAGCCAGGTGCAGTGGTATGCACCTGTAATTCCAGTACTTGGGAGGCTGAGGTAGAAGGATCACGGGTTCAAGGCTAGCCTCATCAGTGCAGTGAGACCCTTAGCGACCTAGCAAGACCCTCTTTCAAAACAAAAAATAAGCCGAGCATGGTGGCGCACGCTTGTAATCCCAGCATTTGGGAGGCTGAGGCTGGAGGATCGCGGTTCCCGGACAGCCTCAACTACTTAGTGAGGCCCTCTGCTACTCCGTGAGACCCAGTTTCAAAATAAAGAATACAAAATAGGGCAGAGGTATAGCTCGGGGGTCAGATGCCCCTGGGTTCCACCCCCAGACCCGCAAAAAAATAAATAAATAAAAAATAAATAAACAAGGCTGAGAGTATAGATCAGAGGTACAATGCCCCTGGGTTCAATCGTGTGTGTGTGTGTGTGTGTGTGTGTGTGTGTGTAACACACACACCAGTCAGTAAAGTGGGTTGCCTTCCCTGCTTTAGCCAATCAATTGAAGGCCTGAACAGAACAATAGACTGACCTCTAAAGTCTAATGAGGTTGATCTTCTGTGTGCTATTTGGTGATTGGAGTTACAATAGATAAATTTATAGAGGTCTGATATAACAATATCAAGTCTTCAACTTCATGGACATGGTATATTAATCCATTTATATATGTAATTTCTCTTGGAAATGTCTTACCATTTTTTACAATACAGTTCTCTTAAGCATGGTGGTGCATGCTTGTAATCCCCACACTTAGGAGGCTGAGACAGGAGGATCACACAGGTTCGAAGCCAGCCTCAGCTACTTAGTGAGGCTCTCAGCAATTTAATGAGACCCTGTTTCGAAATAAAGTATAAAAATAGGTCTGGGAGTATAGCCCAGAGGTAGAAAGCCCCTGGGTTCTACCCCCAGTACCACCAAAAAAAGAAAAAAAATTATCTCTAAAATTTAATTTTTAATGATATTATAAATGTTTTTAATTTTTTTCAATTTTCAGTGTTCATTATTAGTAGTATATAGAAATGCAATTGATATTTGTATATTTATTTGTAGCTTATGTAACTATTAAGTTTTTGTTAGTTTTATTAAGTTTGTGTGTGTAGTTTTCTTTAATACATAGATGACCGCATCATCTGTGAATAAATGAATAAATTCAGTGTTACTTCTTTCTTTTCAGTTAGTATCTATTTTTTTACCTACCTTATTGTATCTGATAGGACCTCCAATACAGTGTTCCACTGATATACTGAAAGCAGACATACAAATATTTTCATAATTTTAGATAAACATTTAATTTTTATCATTTAAATATGTTGACTGTATATTTTCTTATAGGTTCCCTTTATCAATTTGAGGAAGTTCCCATAATTGCAATTTTGCTAAGAATTGTTTTTTGTGAATAGTCTTGTTTTGTAATATTTTTTCTGCAGAGATTGAGATTATTACATAGGTTTTTAATCAATCTAAGTATTCTTTAATTTCTTCTGTGAGTTATTCTTTACCTCAGTGTCATTTATTAGCATGAAATTTACTCCAAATATTTGAAGATTTTCTTGGTATCTTTTTGTTGTTGTTATTTATCCCTCATTTAATTTTACTGTGGTTATAAAACATACTTTTCATTATTTCAGTCCTTTTAAGTTTATTGTAACTTGTAGTATGGTGCAGAAGTTAACTACTAAGTGAATATTCCTGTACTCTTAAAACAAAAATCTTCTGCTTTTGTTGGGTGAAATGCTCTATAAAGTTAGTCAAGTTAATTGATAATGTTGATCAAATTTCCTATATCCTTTCTAATTTTTCTATACATTCTATTATTTAATGTAAAGTAACATTAAAATCTTAAACTTCATTTTTTATCTATCTTTTCAGTTTTGTCAGTTTTTCATTCATGTACTATTTATTCATGAAGCTATTGTTAGGAACATATATTTTAGAATTGTTATCTCTCCTTGATGGACTGGACCTTTGTCAATTATCCCTTTACCTCTAGTAATTAATCTTAGCCCACTGTCTACTTTGCTAAGCACATATTCAGAATATGTGAAGTACTCTTACAGTTCTACAAAAATCCCACACCTATCCAATCAAAAAATAGGAAAAGGATACGAGTAGACATTCATGACAGATATTTATGACAACAAGCACATGAAAAAATGCTCACCATTACTAATCACTAAGGAAATGAAAATCAAAACAAAATAGTATTTTGCAACTATTAGGAAGGCTGTTATTTATAAAACAAAAAATAGTAAGTGCTACTATGAATATAGAGAAATTAGAACACTCATATCTTGCTGAAAGGATATAAAATGGTCCAGCTACTGTGGAAAATAGTATGGCAAGTTTCTCAAAAAATTACAAATAGAATTATCACTGACCCAGAAATTTCATATCTGGATATATACCCTAAATAACTGAAAGCATAGACTCTAACAAATATTTGTACAGCAATGGTCACATCAGCATTATTTGCAGTAGCCAAAAAGCGGAATCCACATGTCTGTCCATCAGTGGAAGAATATATAAATAAAATGTGGAATATACACACAATAGGACATTATTAAATCTTACAATGACATATGATTTTAACACAAAATGTCTGAACCTTGAAGATATTAACTAAAATATGCAAGATACAAAAGAACAAACATTATATGATTATACTTACATGAAATATCTAAAACTGTCAAACGCATTCAGATAGGAGTGGAACATTTATTAGTAGGGACTGGGGAGAGAGAGAGAGAAAGAGAGATGAGGAATTATTGTTCAGTGGGCAGAGTTTCAGTAGGAAATGATGAAAATGTCCTGGAGGCAGACAGCTGTGGTGGTTGTACAATGTAGTGCTATTAATGCCACTGAGCTTTACACTTAAAAATTAAGGTGGCAAATTATATATGCATAAATATACTTTACCACAGTAATTTTTAGTCACTATTTTATACAAGATTTAACATAACTTTCAACTACTTACCACCTTTTACTCTTATCATATCCCATTCTGTAACCTACCGTATGTGCTGATGTGGGTTTTTCTTTCTGAATATTCTCAGTAAAGTGACTGGGGACAGGTTGGAGGTGGGGCAGCTAAAAAAGTTACTTGATTCACATGGGACTTTGTACAAGTACTTAAATTTATAGTAAACAAGGTTTTTAAACATTTAATCTTGAAAATAAGGGAAATTTTCTTTGACAAAAGGATAAGAATTTTTGTCTATCAAATAAATGAATAACTCTTTGAAATAACAAGACTAGAAAATAACTAGGCTAGAATGTGCTGAAACAGTGCATGTTGGAGGTACAAACTTACTCTACCTTTTTTGGCAAACTATTTGGCAATATATACTACAAATATTTATATACTTTGCCATAGTGCCTCATTCCAGACTTATAAAGAAATATAAATGTGTACAAATATTCATGCATAAGGAGTTTTAGTCATAAAAGAACTATTTAATATCATGAAAAAAATAATATGAATTCCAACAATGGGAGAATGGCTAAATAGATTATGGTGCAACAAAATCAGGTTTCAAAGATTTTTTAGTGACATGAAGACAGGCTTAAAACAAAAACAGCAGGAAAGAATATAAGTCTTTAACATTTTTTATTTAAGTTAAAATTCTAAACTCTGTGTTTATATCATTTTAATATGTTTATAATAAATCATAAAGAAATGCCTCAGCCAGGCATACGATCACACCGCTTGGGAGGCTGAGTCAGGAGGATCGTAGGTTTGAGGCTAGCTTCAGCAACTTAGCAAGACCATTTCAAAATAAAAAAATTGTAACCCAAGGGCATTGTACCTCAGAGTTATACATTCAACCCTATTTTTTTAGTCATTTTATTTTTATTTTTTTTGTGTGTGTGGTACTGGAGATGGAACCCTTCTACCTCTGGGCTACACTCCCAGACCTATTTTATATTTTTATTTGGAAACAGGGTCTCTTAAGCCAGCACGGCTGGCTTTGAACCAACGCGATCCTCCTGTCTCCGCCTCCCAAGCGTGGGGATTACAAGCGCGCGCCACCACGCCCAGCTTTAAAAAATTAAAAAAGAAATGTATCTCAGAGGTATAACACCCCTGGGTTCAGTCCTCATCCGCCCACCACCAAAAAAAGAAATGCATCATAATGGTTTTTATCAGTGAATAGTAGATGTATGGGTGATTCTTTTTTCCTTATACTTTTCTGTATTTTCCAAACTGTTCTACAAGACGCATATTTTATTTATGCTAAGAAAGCAAATATTATTTAAAACACAGCTTCAAAGAATAATGAATAATCATTTATTCTCTGTGTTCTTTAGACAAAAAGTGGATGATGGGACTGGGGGGACAGCTACAAGATGCTATGTGAAACATAGGTATTCTATAACAATTCACTAAATGAACAGTGTTGTATTAAACCTTATTAGTTAGGTAGCTAAATTATAAATCTGTTATTAATTGTGAAAAAATACTCTTCCCTTTTTCAGGTGATTTGGATAACATTTCTACTAAGGAGACAAGTTCTTCAAAAGTTTCTATCAAATTCAAGGATACAGAAAAAAGGTCAGTTGCATTCATTCAACAAGCAGGTCCTTAGTACCTACAAGATGCCAAACACTCAAGCACACACAGGACTATACTTATGTGTCCATAAACCAGCGCTATGGTGATTTCATAACATCAAAGTCCACTTCACCTCCACACAGCATAAATTTTTGTGCTACGTCTTAAAATTATAGGCATTATATGAATACTTTTGTCAAGTCTCTTGACGTGAACTTGTTTTTGAATGTGCTGTTCATGAACTGTGAAATGATGAGTTACCAAATATTTTTAGGCTTTGATTATCTCAGTTATAACACTGGAATAATAATGTGTGTTAGATACCTACAATAAAACCTGGTACATAGTTAAGTGCCCAGTAAATCATACCTATGAAAATTATTAGTTCTACATGTCTTCTGCATTTCGTAGTGCATGAAAGTCACTGTTGGGCCTTCCTACATCTTATGCAGCTCCGAGACATTCATGTCACATTTGCTTTCTTAAAAATATTTTGGTGCATTATAATTATGAATCATAATGAGACTCCAAGTGTTAGAAACATACTTTTTTTGTGGTGCCGGAGATGGAACCCAGAACATCCTACCTCTGAGATATACTCCCAGCCCTATTTTTATTCTTTATTTTGAAACAAGGTCTCACTGAGTTGCAAATGGCCTCACTAAGTAGCTGAGGCTGTCCGCAAATCAAGATCCTCCTGTCTCAGCCTCCCATTGCTGGGATTACAGTGTGCACCACCACGCCCAGCTTTAAACATCCGTTTATATAAACACCCCCAATTAGTTGTGCTTCCCTCCACATTCCCCCTTCCCGTCCCTCCCTCCTACCTCCCTGTATGTGCACAGTGAGATTGATGGTGACACTTTCATATATGAGCATATGTTATTTAAATGGTTTACTTCCTCAGTCCTTTTTTCCTCCCCACTTCCCTCCTCCCAATCCCCTCCCACTCTTCTATTAGCCTCCCCCCTCATTTACCTAAAGTCCCATTTGTTTCCTATTTTCTCTCTAGCTTCCACATAAGAGAGAAAATATACAACTCTTGACTTTCTTACGAGTGGCTGGTTATTGAGATCACATTTGCTTTCGAAAGATAAGATGCTTTTCCTTCCAGCTCTGCCTTCACATACATTCACTGATGCACATCTGGATAATGACACCTAAGCCCAAACCTTACCATTCCTTGCCTACTGCTCAAATAGCCTTCTAATGGTTTCCTCAGTTCTCCTAGTACATTTTCAACAATCAGAGATGATTTATATTTTTTAATAGTGAGTAGTCATAAAAGAATATTTATAAAATATGTATAAGAAATAACAATTCCAGAGATGCCAATATACACACCACTTGGTTATAGGAAAAAGCTTTTTTTAGTCTTTTTCCCTGGTGTTCTCCTAGGTCTTATACCATCCCATTATCTGAGATGATGACTGTCCTGGATTTTAGGTTTATTAGCATCCTCAAATAATGCATTTTTCAATTTTACGTGTTTTTGAACTTTATTTATTTATTTATTTATTTATTTATTTTGGTATTGGGAGTGGAACCCAGGGGCTTTCTACCTCTGGGCTATACTCCCAGACCTTTTTTTTTTTAATTGACTTTGAGGGTGTGTGTGTGTGTGTGTGTGTGTGTGTGTGTGGTATTGGGGGTGGGATCCAGGGGCTTTCTACCTCTGGGCTATATTCCCAGACCTATTTTATATTTTATTTGAAAACAGGGTCTCACTAAGTTGCTGAGAGCCTCACTAAGTAGCTGAGGCTGGCTTCGAACATGTGCGATCCTCCTGCCTCAGCCTCCCAAGTGCGGGGATTACTAGTGTGCGCCACCACACCCGGCATTTTTGAACTTTAAATAAATGGAATCACTCTGTATAATCTTATGTGACCTACATTTTTGTTCAACTGTATGTTCCGTATCATTGGTCCATTGGGTTTTTTTTTTTTTTTTTTTTTTTGTGTGTGTGTGTGTGTGTGTGTGTGTGTGTATGTTTGTGGGTCTGAGGATGGAACCCAGAGGTCCACACCCCCTGCCCTATTTTTTAGTGTTTATTTTGAAACAAGGTCTCACTAAGTTGTGAAGGGCCTCATTAAGTAACTAAGGCTGTCCGCAAACCGCGATCCTCCAGTCTCAGTCTCCCAAATGCTGGGATTATAAGCGTGCACCACCATGCCCAGCTTAATTAGTCCGTTGTAATACAGCTGATATCTATTCGTTTTCACAACTAAGAGTCCATTGCTATATACACAAATATTAATTCATTCATTGATAAACATTTAGCTTATTTTCAATTCAGTATTAGGAGTATGTCTCCTGATAACTTACATTCACGTTTGTTTTTTAAAAAAGATAAATTAGAACATTTCTTTTCTCTTTTATATCTACTTAATGACTTTCTGTTTCACTAATAGTGAAAGAGGAAAAAAAAACTGAGCCAGCTTAAGTTCCTTCTATTCTCCAGACTCATCTCCTAATCCCTTCCTCCAACTGCAATGCCATTGGATGGTTTTTATCTTCCGCTTAGCCAAGCTAGCCATGAACTTTCAACTTTATGGCCCATGTATTGCTTCTGCTAAAAATTCTTTTTCTCCTATATTTTGCAAAGTCTCAGTCATTCTTCAGGTCTCAATTTAAGGTCTCTTCAGGGTTCTTCAAAAGAAGGCTTTCTCTGACTCCCACAATCTAAATTAGTTACTTTACTCTTATTCTTCATAGTATGCGTGACTTTATTCTTTTCCTTTATGGCTTAGTATTAACTTTTCTCTTCTATGAAAAAAGGATTATGTCTGTTTTGTTCAGTGACTTATATGCAGTATCCATTCAGTAAATATTTGCCCATCGAACTATTACATATGGCTTGAAATTATAGATAGTATCGTGCAAATGCACTATTATTAATAGTTGCTAATAAATTTCAGTTCAGTGATATATATTTAGGTTTTTCATGATTTATAGTTTTACAATAATGCAAAATCGGGACTTCCAGGAAGATGGCGACGGAGGAAAGCGGCACTTACAAGTTCCGCTAACAATCGAACTCTATTACCACAAAACCAGCACTTTTCAGAGCTAGAAAACACCACCAGCAAAGAAATAAAAACTGTAAATACAAGGGACAGAGAAAAGGGGCTGGAAAAACAAGACACCAGAAAAAAAACAGCCCGAAGTTCCACGCCCGCTGCAGCGCGGAACAGCCAGAGCAGCCGGAGTGGCCAGAGCCGCAGCGTGGAGCAGTCAGAGCCCTCCGGCCGGAGCAGCCAGAGCCACAACAAGGCGTGGCCGGAGCCGGGGTGCAGAGTGGCCTTAGCTGCGGAGCGGAGTGGCCGGAGCAGCCGGAGCAGGGCGGCCAGAGCAGCCGAGCAGAGTAGCCAGAGCAGCCGGAGCAGAGCCGCCAGAGCAGCCAGAGCAGCCAGAGCCGCGTCGCGGAACGGCCAGAGCGGCCGGAGTGGCCAGACCCGTGGTACGGAGCAGCCGGAGCTGCAGCGCAGAGCGGCTGGAGCGACGCGGCCTACATCTCCCCTAGCAGCACCAGGCTCCAGAGAGGAGGGAGACTCAAAACAGAGCTCAAATCCAGAGAGGAGGTACTCTGGCCTCGCGGCCTAGGAAGCAGAAGCAGCGTCTTACTGCTGGCGGCAGCGGCGAGTTCCCCGGACGGCCCTAGACCAACGCACACAACCAGCCACCAAGTGCCTGAGAGCAGGGGTGGACAGCGAGCCGAGGGAACATCTAAAGCTCCCAAGGGCCGGGCACATCACACTTGGCAGGGACTCAGAGCGGAGCTCAAAACCAGAGAAGAAATAACGCCGTATCACGGCCAAGGGTGTGGCAGTGGTGCCATATTGCCAGTGGCGGCAGCAGCGAATCCACCGAGTTCACTACAGCTTCATCAGCGCACTCAACAACCATGAATCAAATTGCGTCCCCTAGAGGAGAAATCCCAGTACTGCACTCCCAGGGACTTGCGCAGATAGTCTCCCTGGGTCGGAGAGTTTAGCAGTGCAGCCCAGTGGGGGAGTGGCAGTGGCAGAGATATCATAACATAGGCACAACTCCCTGCTGGAGAACGCCCAACTTGGCACCACCCCCCCACAGTCTAAGCAGCCTCGATTGACTCCCTGGGTCTGAGACTTTGTGATACAACCCAGTAAAGGAGTAGTGGTGACTGAGATACCACAGACTCGAGATCCAGAGCATCTTAAGTGAACTCGTAGTGACTCAGGGAAGAACCCAGAAAAGGCACAAACTTCCAAAATCATGGGAAAGAGAAATAACAACGGAGCAGTGAGTGCCCACAACCCCACAACATCAGAATCTGATAACACAGAAATCCAAAGATCTCTAGAAGATCAAATTAGGAAAATAACTTTAGAAATAATAAAGGACTTTCGAAAAGAATTTATTTAGAGAGAGTCAAAAGGAGATAAAGGATGCAATTAATGAAGTAAAGGCCTCAATTCAAAGTATAAACAACAGATTAGACAACATGGACACTAGAATCTCGCTCCAAGAAGATGATCATTCCAAAAATGAACGCATAGTTTCTAACTTAGAAAAAAAAAACCCGACAGCAGGAATCTGATATTGAAGAAATATGGGCCCATTTCAAGAGAGCTAACCTAAGAATAATTGGAATAGAGGAGGGTAAAGAAGGTGAAACCAAAGGGATCAACAATCTCTTCAAGGAAGTAATAGCAGAAAATTTCCAAACAGAGAGCAAGAGGTCGATACACAGGTCCAGGAAACTTATAGAAATCCCTTTAGACAGGATCAGAGAAGAGGATCCCCACGCCACATAATTGTCAAAATGACCAATGTGGAAGCCAAGGAGAGAATCTTAATGGCAACAAAAAAAAAGGCCAAGTAACATTCAGAGGCAAACCAATTAGGATCACTCCAGACTTCCCAAACCAAGTTATGAAAGCCAGAAGGGCGGGGAGTAACATTTTCCAAACTCTGAAAGAAAACAACTTCCAGCCAAAAATTTCCTACCCAGCAAAACTATCCATCAAATTAGATGGGGAAATAAGAAGCTTCCATGACAAACAGCAACTGAAGGAATTTATGTCTTCAAAACCAGCGCTAGAGAAAATACTCAAGGAGATTAACTGCAAAGAGGAAATGGGTAATACACACCAGAACCAAAGAAACAAGATTTCCCATCCAGCAGACAATTAAGCAAAGAAGAATAAACAGTATCTCAAACAGAAATAAGATCTTAACATGTTGGGAATTAAAAATTATCTCTCTATAATCACATTGAATGTAAATGGACTCAACTCCCCAATAAAAAGACATAAAGTGGCAAAATGGATTAAAAGCCAGAATCCATCCATCTGCTGCTTACAAGAAACACACCTTACAAGTAAAGATAGGAACAAACTCAAGGTAAAGGGCTGGAGCAAGGTAATCCATGCTAATGGAACTTGAAGACAAGCAGGAGTAGTAACTATGATATCAGACAAGTTAGATTTCAAACCCAAACTTATTAGAAGAGACAAAGAAGGTCACATTTTACTGGTAAAAGGAATAGTCCAGCAAGAGGAAATAACAATAATCAACATCTATGCCCCAAACATAGGGACAGCTACTTTCATAAATCAAACTCTTTGTGACATGAAGTCACACATAAATCCCAACACAATAATACTGGGAGACTTCAACACACCTCTCACAATACTAGACCTATCTTCCAGACAAAGGGTCAGTAAAGATGTCTCAGAACTAAAGAACACCATTAACCAAATGGATCTGTTGGACACATATAGAATATTTCACCCAACTACAGCAGAGTTTACATTTTTCTCAGCTGCTCATGGAACGTTCTCAAAAATAGATCACATCTTGGGACACAAAATGAGCACTAGCAAATTTAAAAAATATTACATACTTCCCTGTGTCATTTCAGACCATAATGGAATAAAACTAGAAATCAACTATAAGAAGACTCAGAGAAACAACATAAACATGTGGAGACTGAACACCACACTTCTGAATGAAGAATGGGTCATAGAAGATGTAAGAGGTGAAATTAAGAAATTTCTAGAAACAAATGAAAATAAAGAAACAACATATCAAAACCTCTGGGACACTCTGAAGGCAGTATTAAGAGGAAAATTTATAGCACTGAGTGCTCACATAAGAAAAACAGAAAATCTTCAAATAAATAGCCTTACAACACACCTCAAAGCCCTTGAAAAGCAGGAACAATTGAACCCCAAAGCCAGCAGAAGACAGGAAATTATTAAAATTAGAGCAGAAATTAATGAAATAGAGAATAAAAAAACAATACAGAATATCAACAAAACCAAAAGCTGGTTTCTTGAAAAAATTAACAAGATAGATAAACCACTAGCCAACCTAACTTAAAAAAAAGAGAGAATCAACCCAAATTATGAAGATAAGGGATGAAAAAGGAGACATTACTACAGACAGCGTAGAAATCCAGAGAATTATCAGAAACTACTTTGAAAAACTATACTCCAACAAAATGGAAAATCTGGAGAAAATTGACAACTTCCTAGATAAATACAACCTTCCTAACTGAGTCAAGAAGATATAGAACACTTAAACCAACCAATAACAATCAAAGAGATTGAAACAGCAATAAAGAGCTTACCATCAAAGAAAAGCCCAGGACCAGATGGTTTCCCAAATGAATTCTATAAAACCTTTATAGAAGAGCTTATCCCAATACTACTCAAACTATTTCAGAAAATAGAAAAAACCGGGACTCTCCCAAATACATTCTATGAAGCCAACATCACACTAATACCCAAACCGAATAAAGACAGTTCAAGGAAGGAAAACTACAGGCCTATATCTCTGATGAACTTGGATGCAAAACTATTAAACAAAATACTAGCAGCACGCATTCAAAACCACATCAAGAAAATCATTCACCATGACCAGGTAGGGTTCATCCCAGGGATGCAAGGCTGGTTCAATATATGAAAATCAATCCATGTAATTCATCATATAAACAGAATCAAAGACAAAAACCACATGATCATCTCAATAGATGCTGAAAAAGCATTTGATAACATTCAACATCCATTTATGATGAAAAAAACACTGCAGAGAATTGGAATAGAAGGAACATATCTCAACATTATTAAGGCAATCTACAATAAACCCACTGCCAACATAATATTAAAGGGGGAAAAACTTCAACAATTCCCCCTAAAAACTGGAACGAGACAAGGATGTCCACTATCACCACTTCTCTTCAATATAGTACTAGAGACTCTAGCCAGAGCAATAAGGCAAGAAAAGGAAATCAAAGGAGTACAAATAGGAAAAGAAGAACTTAAGCTTTCACTATTTGCAGATGACATGATACTATATTTAGAAAACCCAACAAACTCAACCAAAAGGCATATAGAACTGATCAACAAATTCAGCAAAGTATCTGGATACAAAATCAATCTTAAAAAATCAGAAGCTTTCCTGTACACCAACCATAAATCCACTGAAAAAGAAATTCAGAAAACACTTCCACTCAGGATCTCCCACAAAAAAAAATAAAATACCTAGGAATAAACTTGACCAAGGAGGTAAAAGATCTCTACAAAGAAAATTATAAAACACTGAAAAAAGAAATCGAAGAAGATCTTAGAAGATGGAAAGATCTTCCATGTTCATGGATTGGCAGAATAAATATCATTAAAATGGCCATCCTCCCCAAAGTGATCTACAGATTTAATGCAATGCCCACTAAACTACCAAGATCATTCCTCACAGACATAGAAAAATCAGTCCTTAAATTTATCTGGAATAACAAAAAGCCCAGAATAGCCAAAGTAATTCTCAGCAACAAAAACCACGCAGGAGGAATCACAATACCTGACTTTAAACTATACTACAAAGCCATTGTAATAAAAACAGCATGGTACTGGCAAAAGAACAGATATATAGACCAATGGAGCAGAATAGAAGACCCAGAAACAAGTCCACACACTTTCAGCCAATTGATTTTTGACAAAGGGGCCAAAAACATACACTGGAAAAAAGATAGCCTCTTCAACAAATGGTGTTGGCAAAACTGGTTAACCATATGCAGAAAATTGGATGTTAATCCCACTTTTTCACCCTGTACAAAAGTCAACTCATGATGGATCAAAGACTTGGAAATTAAACCAGAGACCTTGAAGCTCCTTGAAGAGGGCATAGGTCCAACACTACAACACATAGGCACAGACAAACATTTCCTCAACGAGACCCCAAAGGCACAACAAATTAAAAGGAGAATCAATACATGGGATTGCATGAAACTGAAGAGCTTCTGTTCAGCAAAGGAAACTATCAAGAACCTCAATCGAGAGCCAACAGAATGGGAGAAGATTTTTGTCACCTACACCACTGATAGAGGACTAATATCTAGAATATACAGAGAACTCAAGAAACTCAACACTAAGAAAACAAAGCATCCAATAACAAAATGGGCAAATGAACTAAATAGATACTTCACAAAAGAAGAAATTCAAATGGCCAATAAATGCATGAAAAAATGCTCAACATCACTGGCAATCAGAGAGATGCAAATCAAAACTACCCTGAGATTTCACCTAACTCCAACTAGAATGGCCATCATTCAAAACACAAACAACAGATGCTAGCGAGAATGTGGAGAAGTGGGAACTCTAAGACATTGTTGGTGGGATTGCAAATTAGTGCAACCACTTTGGAAAACAGTATGGAGAATCCTCAGAAGAATGGGAACAAACCTACCATTTGATCCAGCAATACCACTGTTGGGTATCTACCCAAAAGAAAAGAAACCAAACTACCAAACTAATGCATGTGTATCTATGTTCATAGCTGCACAATTCACCATAGCCAAACTATGGAACCAGCCAAGATGTCCATCAACAGATGAATGGATTACAAAACTGTGGGATATGTACACAATGGAATTTTACTCAGCCATCAAAAAAAAAACTCAATTACATCATTTTCAGGGAAATGGATGGAACTGGAGGACATTATGCTAAGTGAGATTAGTCAGTCACAAAAAATAAGAAATCAGATGCTTCCCTAATATGTGAGAGTTAGGGAGAAATGGGTCATAAAAGGAACTCTTGGAAGAGGATCAGTAACTTTTAACTCTGTTTACATTGTCTTTGGATATACAATATTTTTTTATTTTTTAGGGAGTTTATTTACCCTTTTGTTACCTGTGCCATTGAAATCATATCCCAGAAATCACTGCCAATTTCAATGTTGTGAGGTACTTATGACCCATATTTTCTTCTAAAAGTTTATAGTATTAAGATTTATATTTAGGTCTTTTATCTATTTTGAGTTAATATTTGTATATGTGTTAGGTAAGGGTCCAATTTTATTCTTTTTCATGTATTATTATTTTTCAACAATATTTTAGCATGGGAAGGAGGGATGGGGAGGGAACAGGGTGGGGATCGGGTAGGGGCTAACTGGGTGATATGTGCATGTATGTCTACAAAAGTATTTTCTTTATACCACTGTGATGTATGAATACATTGTACCAATAAAAAATAAATTAAAAAGAAAAAGAAAAATGTAAAAGAAGCTAATTTATTTAATCTATAACTCATTTGATTTTTTAATGCACCTTTCTAAACATATTGAAGGAGTATCAAATTATTTGTTGATAATTCAAGAAAAATCATTTTGATTATTAATGATTTTAGAATATAATTAGAATAAATAAAAATAATACATTACAATAAAACTTTTTTATCTAAAAAAAAACCAATAATGCTAAATCCTAAACTTTTCAAAATTTCTTGAAACCAGGCCCAAACATCTTGCTCAGCCCCATCAGCACCAGTCTTATTACTGTAGAACTTCACATGTTCACCAACCAGGGGTGACCTGGGTTGACCTAGTCTAGAAAAGCCTAGCTCTAGCCAAGTTAGATTAAATCAAGTTGACCTACATCACACTCTATTGGCTGAGAATATGCAGGGTAAATAAACATTCCCTCATGCTCTTCTACATAATATAAAGAATTATCAGATCCTCTTCCAAGAGTCAAGTAAACTCTCAACAAATAAATTGAAGTAGCTGGGCATGGTGGCCCACGCTTGTAATTCTAGTACTTGGGAGTCTGAGACAGAAGGATCCGGATTCGCAGCCACCCTCAGCAACTTAGTAAAACTCCATTTCAAAATACAGAATAAAAAAATCAGGCTGGGGGTATTGCTCAAAGGTAGAATGCCCCTAGTTTCAATCCTCAACACCACAAAAATAAATAAATAAAAATAAACTGAACTAAAATGTAGATAAACATATGTATATTATTAAATTAAATATGTGCATAAATTAACTCTATATATATTAAATCAAAATACATGTAAAACATATTCTAAATAAAAAGTATATCATAAATGAAAAGTATATATTCATATATTAAATTAAAAATATATAAAGGTATGTATTAAATAAAGATTGACTACCTGTCTCTTACATATACAGTACTTTAAAAATAGTAACAGTGAACTGAGAGAGGTGGTACATACTTGTAATCCCAATACTTGGAAGGCTGAAACCGTAGAATCACAAGTTCATGACCAGCCTCAGCAATTTAGTGAGGCCCTCTGCAATTTAGTGAGACCCTGTTTCAAAATAAAATAATAAAATAAGGCTGGGTGTGTAGCTCAGAGGTATAATGCCCCTGGGTTCAATCTCCAGTACTACTACTACACACACACATACACACACACACAGAAGAAATACTAACTGTATATTTTACATGACTGTAATCAAAGAAAAACTATACATTAACTTTAAATTTTTTTTGGTCAACATTTAACTTATATAAAAGTTTTTAATAATTTCAGAGGCAATACTGAAATAAATTTGTGAGCTGCTTTCTAAATTTTTAGCCTTAACTCTTTCATCCATTTCTGCCCAGGGATGGAAAGACATGGTATCTGGAGAAAAATCCTGATAAATTAACAATAATGATTCAGAAGCTTTATGTGTTTGCTTTTACTTGGGCATTTGGAGGAAGTTTAAAACGTGAAGATGAACACGAAGATGATATACTATTTTTTTCAACTTTTGAGCCTGATTCTCTTTCAGAAGTAACCTAT
Source organism: Muscardinus avellanarius (assembly GCF_963383645.1). Classification (NCBI taxonomy): domain Eukaryota; kingdom Metazoa; phylum Chordata; class Mammalia; order Rodentia; family Gliridae; genus Muscardinus; species Muscardinus avellanarius. The sequence continues at coordinate 65,296,332 of NC_137793.1, read as the reverse complement.
GATTTTGATAACCTTGTTCATGAATTATTCGAAGAGAGTTCACAAGGAGGTAAGTTATGAGTGGGTCCTTATTATGCTCATTTTAGAATACTCACTAGAAGCTATGATTTGGCTAATATTAAGCCCATCTTTTCAAGTGTGAAGATAAAAAGTAAAAGAGAGTTAATAAATACACCAGCACCCTTACTCTTCAACAAAAGTAGGCTGAAGAAAATTGGATTCCCATTTGGTTCTTGGTGCTATAGGAAACTTAGAACACTAGTAAGGCAGAAGGACAAAAGATGACACCTTGGTGGATAAGCCAAGTCAGGCAGCGCATTAGCCGCAGCTGCACCCATCCTATTTATACCACCAGGCAGCAAGGACTTCATAAAAGCAGAATATTACAGCTCTATACACCTTTTTTTAAATGAATTATTTTATAAAGCCTTGGAGTTCTTTAGTGATTATGCTTTTTGACTTAGTTCTAGCAAGTAGAATCTATGCTAATAGTTTAATAGTAAGCCTTTCCTATTAGCTGTTACTGATTTAAGATATGCTAAACAGATAAGGACATTCATTATTAACACAGGTACTAAAAGGAGACTAAATATGAGTGTAAATAAAATAATCTTGTTAAGCACACATGAGAGCTAAAAACATAATACCAAAATATACAAATCCTACTAGTTTGTCTGATATAACCTAAAGTATCCTTTTGGAGGGTATGTAAAAAGTTCCATTTAAGGCAGCTGGATGGGAACAGGGGTGTAGCTCAGTGGTAGAGCATGTGCTAAGCTAAGCATGCACTAGGCTCTGGGTTTAAACTCCAGCAGTAAAAAAAAAAAAAAATAGTAAAAGTTTTGTTTTATTTCCTATAGAAATTAACTTAAAGCATTGCATATTAATTTTTTTTATTGAAGTTAGTGATTCTAATCCCTGCCTCCAACTCTAAAACATAAATTGCTTTATTTATTAGGAAGAGAGTCCTCAAACTCCATATTTGTTCTCCTTTTAAAAGGAAGCTAACAAGCTGGGCGTGATGGCACACGCTTGTAATACAGGCA